>NC_133503.1:15432857-15749642 GCF_049354715.1 Callithrix jacchus | reverse complement strand
CTTGTTCCCTGAGGTGCTGCACTGCTTGCTCGTCTTTAATGTTGACAGTGCTAACACTACAATGTTTAATATGTGGCTTTTGAAATGCTAGGAACACCAGCACATACGTCCAGAGTGGGTACGTGTCTGTACGCTTCACCTGAACAGTTGGAAGGATCTGAGTATGATGCCAAGGTAGTATTTGTTGCTTTCTGCCCTTTCATTCAACTTGATTCTTCAGTCGTAAATAACAAACAGTACAAGACTAGGCACGGTGGCTCATGCCTGTAATCCCAGTAGTTTGGGAGGCTGAGGTGGGTGGATCACCTGAGGTCAGGTGTTCAAGACCAGCCTGGCCAACACAGTAAAGCCTGTCTCTCCTAAAATACAAAAATTAGCTGGGCATGGTGGTGTACACCTGTAGTCCCAGCTACTTTGGAGACTGAGGCACGAGAATCGTTTGAATCTAGGAGGCAGAGGTTGCAGTGAGCCGAGATCGTACCATTCCACTTGAATGACAAGAGCAAAACTCCATCTCAAAGAAAGGAAAAAAAAACCCAGTACAATGAAATGTAGAGGTTCTATCATAGAGATGTTTTTGGAGATAACTGAGTACTATGGATTATTAACTGGATCAAACTGCCCTAAGAAGCAGCCTCACTTTTCAGTGGAATCTGTGTTGCCTACTTTACCATTGCAAAATCCACGGGTGTCACAAATTATTTTGTTTGTTTATTTGTTGTTTTTGAGACAAGTTCTTGCTCTGTTGCCCACGCTGGATCGCAGTGGTGTCATCATAGCTCATGGTAGCCTCCAACTCCTGGGCTCAAGTGATCCTCCCACCTCAGCCTCCCATGTAGCTGGGACTACAAGAGTTGTGCCACCACACCCAGCTAATTAAAAAAAAATTGTTTATTTGTAGAGATGGGGTCTTGCTTTGTCCAGATTGGTCTCAAACATCTGGCCTCAAGTGATTCTCCTCCCTTGACCTCCCAAAGTGCTAGGATTACAGGCATGAACCACTGTGCTTGGCCTAAATTGTTTTTGAAATGAGCTTTCGCTTTAAAACACCACTGTTTACCTCAGGAAGCTAGAATTCATGGAAGCCTATTTTCAGCCTTTCCTTCTAATTATTTTTTTTTCAAGCTCTGACAAATAAATTCCACAGGGAAGCCTGCCCCTTGACTCCCCTTGAAATAGAATGAAAATGCTGTAAAGTTTGAATCACCATTGTTCCTTGAAGAAATGCTAAAATCCATTTTTCTTTTCTTTTCTTTCTTATTTGAAATGGAGTTTTGCTTTGTCACCCAGGCTGGAGTGCAGTGGCGTGATCTCAGCTCACTGCAGCCTCCACCTCCTCGGTTCATGCAATTCTCCTGCCTCAGCCTCCCCAGCAGCCGGGATTACAGCCATGCACCACCACACCCAGCTAATTTTTGTATTTTTAGTAGAGACAGGGTTTCACCATGTTGGCCAGGCTGGTCTCGAACTCCTGACCTCAAGTGATCCACCCACCTCAGGCTCCCAAAGTGCTAGGATTACAGGTATGAGCCACCGCGCCTAGACTAAAATCCATTTTTCAAATGGATTGTCTTCCCTTTGATGGCTCATCGAGCTTTTTATTGATTGAGAAAGAGCTGTCAGAGAAAATGATGACTGCCCCTAAAATCTTGTTTAGTGAAGACCTTCCTAAAAAATCTGTTTTTAGGAGTAGTAGCACAGATTTTATACAGTTAAGTGTCACTGAGAACACTTGTTCTGGAGTACAGAGGTGAGACCAGAGGAGAACCTGTGACCCTCTTTGGCTCCCCCACAGCTGGCACTAGCAGGCGTGAGCTCACGTCACTCTGCTTGGGTAAGGCCTGGATTGTTAAGGGGTGCTGAAGAGAGTTGTATGGTTGTGACTATTGTGGGTGGGGGGATTATTCCTGGCCTCTACCTGACCATTCGTTCTGCCTGCCCACGGATGCCCCTTTTTGGGGTTGTGAAAGTCCCTGTCACTGATGAGCCATCCTGCTCTGCTCCTCCTTGTGGGTGACTATATATCCTCATTCTGAGAAACCCTCTCCTGTTAGGAAGGGTGGAACACAGAAATGGAAATGTTCTTTTAACTTGATTTCACTACTGAGTTGCCCCTTTTTTTCTTTTTCTAGTCAGATATGTACAGCTTGGGTGTGATCCTGCTAGAGCTCTTTCAGCCATTTGGAACAGAAATGGAGCGAGCAGAAGTTCTAACAGGTTTAAGAACTGGTCAGTTGCCGGAATCCCTCAGTAAAAGATGTCCAGTGCAAGCCAAGTATATCCAGCACTTAACAAGAAGAAACTCATCACAGAGACCATCTGCTATTCAGCTGCTGCAGAGCGAACTTTTCCAAAATTCTGGAAATGTATGTGCTGTTTTTTTCTTGGTCCTGGAGTGAAGGTGGTTTTTATTTCAACTCTTAGGAAAAGAAGGGGTGGGTAGTGCCCCCAGAGGATGGGGCTGGAAGAGCCAGATGATGGTTCTGGAGTTGGGGGGTGCCTGTTTATTCTCTTCCACTTCCTGGCACTCAGTTGCAGAGGATGCTCGCAAGACTCACTCCCCTTGGGGTAGCAGCTCTGACCTCAGCAGGCACAGGAGGGATCTTCTTGTGTTCACTAAGAGGAGCAGAGGGCTGGGGGCCAACCGCAGGGTAGGAAAGCTTCCTGAGGCCGGGTGGGTGTGACTGCTTCCCAGAAAGGCCTGAGGGGCCCACAGGGAATGCTCCTTCTGATGTCTGGGCCTTTAAATGTCCTTGTCAAACTGACTCTTAACCACTTGTGTGCTGTTCTGGGCTGTTTGGGTGTCTGTCGGGGGCTCATCACTGGCAGGGCTGGTGACCCCGGAACTGGTGGGCTGGTCTCTCAAGGGTGTTTTGGTCACTGGTGAGTTTAGCACTCTCTTTGGGAATGTCAGATTGTAGATGATCCTGGCACCTCCCTGGATAGTGCTCAAGAGCATGCCCCAGGGAGGCTGCCACAGTCCCAGCAGAGTACACAGCCACTGCAGACCACCTGGGAGAGGTGGGGCTGGCCTGGCTTGGGGGTCTGGCTGCAGCTGCTGCCCTGGACATGGTTTCTATCCATGATTTTTTTTGTTGTTTTTAATGCTGAGGAAAATATGAAGCTTAAAATAGAACTTGTTTAAATTGTGAATCCTGGCCAGGCGAGGTGGCTCGGGCCTGTAATTTCAGCACTTTGGGAGGCTGAGGTGGGAGGATCACTTGAGGTCAGGAGTTCGAGGCCAGTCTGGCTAACATGGTGAAACCCCATGTCTACTAAAAGTACAAAAATTAGCCGGGTGTAGTGGTGCATACCTGTAATCCCAGCTCCTGGGGCGGCTGAGGCAGGAGAATTGGTTGAACCCAGGAGGTGGAGGTTGCAGTGAGCTGAGATCACATCACTGCACACCACTGGTGACAGTGAGACTCCGACTCAAATAAATAGTGAATCCTGTTTCAGTGAACAGTTGAGCTTAGACTCCTATTGGTACAAAAAAAAATATTTAAATCCATTCTCAGAGTTCCCTGACTGTATGAAGCACTAGGTTGAGTATCAGTAGCATGCTCATACTCATTGTCCACGTAAGCAGGTTGACTCCCTACTACCCGTCTACTCTTAAGAGTTATCAGCTTCAGTTTCTAGCCTCATCTTGCTAAGTCAGTGAAAGGGTTTTTTTTTTTTTTTGCTCTTTCTTCCAACTATGATATATAACCTTTTATTGTGAATGTACCTATAAGTGTCCGGGTGCAGTGGCTCACACCTGTAATCCCAACACTTTGGGAGGCCGAGGTGGGCGGACATGAGGCAGGAGATCGAGACGATCCTGGCCAACACGGTGAAACCCCGTCTCTACTAAAAATACAAAAAATTAGCTGGGCGCAGTGGCACGTGTCTGTAATCCTAGCTACTCGGGAGGCTGAGGCAGGAGAATTGCTTGAACCTGGGAGGTAGAGGTTGCAGTGAGCTGAAATTGCGCCATTGCACTCCAGCCTAGGTGACACAGCGAGAGACTTTCTCAAAAGGAAAGTACCTAATAGTAAAAAGAGCTGCATATTGAAGGGTAAAAGGCAGCAGTAATTCTAATGGTGAGTTGGAGATGTAACCATATAGCCCTTAGCCAGTGTAAGGGCTTTCAGCTTTCAACAACGTGGTTCTGGCTTTCAGTCCTGCAATGTGTTATTGCCCCAGAGCCGCCCCCTTCCCTTTCTCCTTCCTCACCTGTCCTTAGAGTGCTATGTCGTCTCTCAGCACATGCTGGAAACCACAGGTTTCCTCTAGAAACCATTCTGTTCCTCTAGAAACTTTCTAAGATTTAATAAAAGCCTAATTCAAGATACACTCCGATTCTTTAGTGCTTTGCCACTCAAAATACTGTCCTCAGACATGCTACATTGGCATGACCTGGGAGCTCTGCCCCCAACATAGTGGGCAGAATCTGTATTTCCACAAGATTTCCCAAGTGGCTGACATTCACAGTGTTTGAGCAGCATTGCATGAATGCAGCAGTTCTCAAAGTGTAGTTTCCAGAACAGCAGCATAAAATCACCTGGGAACGTCATAGAATTCTCAGACCCTTCAGTCCCCTGACCTATTAAAAAAAAGAAATTTAGGGAGGAGATGGCGCTGCATCCTGTACTGTGATGAAACTTTAAAGTGATTCTGATGTATACTAGTTGGGGAACCACTTGTAGTGATTGTTCAAAATAATCAGATAGTTGATTTATCTTCTATTTAAGGCTTATTGTCAAGCAAGACTGAATTTTCTTAAATGGTAAAAACAGGTAGGTGTGGTACTTTTCTCTTTTTGAAAGTGTTTGAAAATAACAGATGAAGCTTTTTTTTTTTTTGAGACAGAGACTCACTCTGTCACCCAGGCTGGAGTACAGTGGCATAATCTTGGCTCATTGCAACCTCCACCTCCTGTGTTCAGGTGATTCTCCTGCCTCAGCATCTCTAGTAGCTGGGATTACAGGTGCTCGCCACAACACCTAGCTACTTTTTTTTTTTTTTTTTTTTTTTTTTTGAGACAGACTCTTGCTGTCTCCAGACACCAGGCTGGAATGCAGTGGTGCGATCTCAGCTCACTGAGCTCCACCTCCCAGGTTCAAGCAATTCTCGTGCCTCAGCCTCCTGAGTAGCTGGGACTACAGGCCCGCGCCACTACGCCCAGCTAATTTTTGTATTTTTTTAGTAGTGACAGGGTTTCACCATGTTGGCCAGGATAGTGTCGATCTCTTGACCTCATGATCTGCCCGCCTCGTCCTCCAAAAGTGCTGGGATTACAGGTATGAGCCACCGTGCCTGGCTACTTTTGGTACTTTTAGTAGAGATGGGGTTTTGCCATGTTGGCCAGGCTGTTCCCGAGCTCCTGACCTCAGGTGATCTGCCCACCTCAGCCTCCCAAAGTGCTGGAAATACAGCAGTGAGCCACCAGGCCTGGCCACAGATGTGGTTCTTAAAATCAAGTGTAAACATTTATCTTCATGGCTGGGCATGGTGGCGCACGCTTGTAATCCCAGCACTTTGGGAGGCCAAGGCAGGAGGATCAAAGTCAGGAGTTCAAGACCAGCCTGGCCAACACAGTGAAACCTCATCTCTAAAAAAACAAAAACAAACAAACATTTATCTTCACATATGAAGGGGATTTTCTAATGCCCAGTTAAGATAGCTGTTAGAGACCTATTTGTGGTAAGGATTTCTACTATCCTGTAAAAGTTTTTTCTATAAAATGAAATCTTGGTCGGGGCTCACACCTGTAATCCTAGCACTTTGGGAGGTCGAAGTGGGTACATCAGTTGAGGTTATGAATTCGAGACTAGCCTGGCCAACATGGCAAAACCCCATCTCTACTAAAAATAAAAAATTAGCTGGGCTTGGTGAAGAGCATCTGTAGTCCCAGCTACTTGGGTGGCTGAGGCATGAGAATAGCTTGAACCTGAAAGGCAGAGGTTGCAATGAGTCCAGATCATGCCACTACACTCCAGCCTGGGCAACAGCAAGAGTGCTCAAAAAAAAAAATTAAGTTATTTTAATAGAGTTTAAAATTTTCTCCTTACAGGTTAACCTCACCCTACAGATGAAGATAATAGAGCAAGAAAAAGAAATTGCAGAACTAAAGCAGCAGCTAAACCTCCTTTCTCAAGACAAAGGGGTGAGGGATGATGGAAAGGATGGGGGCGTACCTGTCTAACCTTCCTCAGCCTGTATCTATAGGATGAAAGTGGACTTAAACCTTTAAGGTAGTTAACTGGAATGTAAATTTTTAATCTTTGTTAGGGTATAGTTGATATAATTCTTAGTTGTATTTAGTTGGCCTTTACAAGATTTATTAAAGATGCAAGAGTACCCCAAGCTCCTGCTCCTTCCCTTTCTGCCCCACAAGCTCCTTTTCCCCCAATTTCCTACCTAAATATTACTATATGCCTAGTCTCTGAAACCAGAAACCTTGACCTCATCCTCAATTACCTTCTCTTTTCAACTCTGTTGACCCTCTCTCTGGTCTTCCTTTAGAAGGTTCTACTGCAGAAATTGACCTGTGCTCCCTGCCACTGTCACTGCCCAAGCCCAGGCCTGCACATACTCACTGGACTGTTCGTTTTTATAGCTGCCAGTCTTCCTACCCACTTCACACTGCCGCCTATGTTAATTAGCAGAAGGATGCCTGACCATTTCATTCCTTGGCTCCAAATCTTCTGCTGCCTCTAAGATAAAACTCAACTTCTTAACAGTATAGTGTGCAACTTCCAAACTTTTTATCTGTTCTCTCCACCTTCAACTTACTGTCATCCCAAAACCACACCCTTGCAAAACTTTGTACTCCTCACCCCAGATGATCTCAAGGCAGCTCAGATGTCTTTCCCACCTTTGCCCTGCCCTGTCCCCAGTATTTCCTCCTTTATTACAACACTCAACTCTCCAGACAATTACATCTCTCAAGGGCAGCAAGCTGAATTGGTTTTTGAATCCCAGAAAGGGTCTGTCACGGTGGTCGCAGTCATGATGGTAGATGGCACATGATTTTGCTGAATTTTAAATAAAATGAGAACCACAAATTACATGATGCTTTTATTGACACTTACAACTGGCCTAAATAAAAAGATCTTGAATTTTAATACAAGTCCCTTAACTGGTAATAGGCATGAAACAGCACCATTCTTAAGATCTAAACCCTTTAAAATCAGTTATGGAAATTCACTTAAGGAGCTTGAGGGCTGTGTTAAAAGGAGCCAGGTTTTCACAAGATCTCATCCACCTCTGCACGTTGGCTGGCACTGTCACACTGCAGCCTCCGGTCTGCTGGAGTACAGACCACAGCACCACATCTGCTACGGTGAGTTCATTCCCAGCGAGCCAAGGGCTCTTCCCAAGAGCAGAGTTCATGGAGCGGAAAACAGCAGCTTTTTCTTTACTGCTTCCCTCTTTTAACTGAAAAATGGCAATATCTACCCAGCTATCTATAAGAGTTGCATTGACAGCATTATGCTTCTGGCCAAACAGAGAGAACAAGAAACGTGCAATGTTCCCTTCTCCTTCGATGGGGCACATCGTCTGGACGCTGAATTTCATCTGAGTCTTCGGCACTGAAAAGAAAAAACACACACCAGGTGGCATTACAGGAGTAGCCCTGAGGGAAGTACCTGCAGTGTGGAAGGGGACAGTCACCAAAACCACAACTGATGACATGGGAAAGGGTGTTTCTAAGAACATCACATTTTCAGTCTGTCTCCAAGATGCTTAATACTGAAAAGGGTTTAAGTGCAAACTATGTTGTTAAAAAATAATCAAAGAGCATT
Source organism: Callithrix jacchus (assembly GCF_049354715.1). Taxonomy (NCBI): domain Eukaryota; kingdom Metazoa; phylum Chordata; class Mammalia; order Primates; family Cebidae; genus Callithrix; species Callithrix jacchus. The sequence continues at coordinate 15,741,849 of NC_133503.1, read as the reverse complement.
CCTCCAATCCCTGTTGCCTAAGGATCTGGGGGCTGAGGACTGGAAACCCAAGTTGCATCTCCCAGGCTCTCAGTCCTCGTAATTGCTCCCCTTATGTGAAGCTGAGGGCAGTTAAGGTACCACTGGATGAATGACATGAACTCACTTCCCTCCATAAAAACCTAACCAGAAGAGGCATACATCCATGGGATAGTGAATATATGACATCCATCTTTATATGGCCATATGAGGAGATAACTTTGGCGTCCCTATGATAGTAAGTTCTAGAATGTGAGGGCAAGAGGGTGGACAGCCATGACTTCCCTGCTTTGCCTGGTTGGACAACCCCCTTCCTCTGACAGCTCAGAATTCCCCCTTGAGCTGTGTCTCACTCAGAAACCCTACATTTTGCAGAGGAACAAGGGCATCTTTGTGTTGCTTCATCTCTGCTCTTCCTCTCCAACAACCCCACAGGCTTTCTAGACTTAGAAGATTTGACCTGATGCCAATTGCTATATGGCCTGTATGCCACAGAATGTCCTAACCCCTTGCTGCCTCTTATCAAAACCATGTTGCATATCTCATCATATAGTACAGTTGACCCTTGAACAATGTGGGGGTTAGGCCACTGCGCCCCACTGCCATGCAGGTGAAAATCCACCTAAAACTTTTGACTCCTTCAAAACTTAACTACTAATAGCTTACTACTGATGGGAAGCCTTGCCCATGACAGTTGATTCACACACGTTTTGTATGGTCTATATATTATAAGCTATAGTCTTACGATAAACTTGAGAAAATGTTAAGAAAACAATAAGGATGCTGGGCATGGTGGCTCACACCTGTAGTCCCTGCTGCTTGGGAGGCTGAGGTGGGAGGATCACCTGAGCCCAGAAGGTTGAGGCTGTGGTGAGCTATGATCACACCACTGCACTCCAGCCTGGGTGACAGAGCAATATCCTGCCTCTTAAAAGGAAAAAGATAATGACTTTACTATTCATTATGTTGAAGTGGATCATCACAAAGGTCTTCATCCCATGGTCCTCATGCCGCTGAGAAAGGGGTTGGTCTTGCTGTCTTGGGTGGCAGAGGTGGAAGAGGTGGAAGGGGAGGCAGGAAAGGAAGAGAGGCAAGCATAAAGGATGTAACTTTAGGGAAACACATCATAATTTGACCTTTTGCCTTTTAATATCTCTCAAAATACATCAGTGCAGTATGAATCCTTCCACCGTTTGCTTTAGTTTCGGTGCTTATATCACAGAAAACTCCAGGTCATAAAAGAAGTCAGAAGCAGCCCTGAGTGATCAGAACCCCTCTCTCGGATGGTCTAATGGAAATCTGTTTTCTAGCGCTGCTGCTTCTATGTCTTCTTCCTCACTGTCTGGCACTGGTTTGGAAGCACTTCTCTCCATTAAGTTGTCTTCTGTCAGTTCCTCTGTGCAGGGTCTGTTAGCCCTTGAATTTCTGCAAGATCTGGATCCTGAAACTCTTCACCACCCACTTTTGCCCTATGATCTGTTTCATGGTTTCCTTATTTATTTTTAAAATAATACAGATGGGGTTTCACCTTGCTGTTCAGGGTAGATTTGGACTCCTGACCTCAGGTATCCACCCAAAGTGCTGGGATTACACCCGGCCTAATTTCCTTGACTGACTGTTGTAAATCCTATGAAGTCATGCACATCTGGACACAGGTTTCTCTGGCACAAATTTACCGTTTCACTGTGATGGCTTTCACAGCTTTTTACACAATGATGGCCTCTTAAATGATGTAATCCTTCCAGACTCTTCATGATGTTCTATCAGGGTTCTCTTTTTTTTTTTTTTTTGAGACGTAGTCTCACTGTCACCCAGGCTGGAGTTCAGTGGCCTGATCTAGGCTCACTGCAACCTCTGCCTCCTGGGTTCAAGCAATTCTGCCTCAGACTCCCGAGTCACTGGAGTTACAGGCGTGTGCCAACATGCCCGGCCAGGGTTCTCTTTCATAGCACTGACAGTTATTTCATAGAGTACTGTGTGTAATGAGTGTCAAAGGTTCTTAAGACTTCTAGATCTAGAGGCTGAAATAGTGACGTTGTGACACCATTGGTGTTAACTCAGAGTTCTGAGTGGCTGAGCACTGAAGAATGTTAAAAGGTGTCCCTTACTGGCATCAATGGAATTAATCCACAGAAAGGGTTCTTGTCCAGACGTTGTACAATCAAAAGATTAGCAGCTGTGTTTATCTTTTCCCGTTAAGTCTCAGGTGTTAGCAGCTTTATAGGTAAGAGTACTCCCTGCACAAAACAGGAGGATTAGCCTAGCCTTCCCTGCCTTCAATCCTGGGGCTCACTCTTCTTTACTAATAAATGCCCTTTGTGTTTTTTCCCCCTATCCCAGATGAGGGCAGTTTGTCTGCATTAAAAACCTGTCAACGCAGATCCTTTCCCTCCATGATTTTCTTAATGGCATCTGGGAACTTGTCTGCTACCTCTTGGTTGATGGAAGCTGCTTCTCCTGTTATCCTGACATTTTTAAAAGCCAAACCTCTTCCTAAAATTATCAAACCATCTTTTGCTGGCATGAAACTCTCCAGCTTTAGATCTTTCACCTTCCTTTGGCTTCAAGTTGTCATGTGATGACTTCACTTTTTCTCAAATCATATGAGAGTCTATAGGTATGCCTTCCTAACAGTAATCCTGCACCCTACAGAAAAGCTGCATTTTCTTGTCCTTTTTTTTTTTTTTGAGATGGAGTCTCACTCTGTAGCCCAGGCTGGAGTGCAGTGGCGCAATCTCGGTTCACTGCAACCTTTGCGTCCTGGGTTCAAGCAATTCTCCTGTCTCAGCCTCCCAAGTAGCTGCTACTGCAGGAGAAGGCCACCACACCTGGCTAATTTTTGTGTTTTTAGTAGAGACGGGGTTTCGCCATATTGGTCTGGCTGGTCTTGAACTCCTGACCTCAGGTGATCCACCTGCCCAGCCTCCCAAAGTGCTGGGAATACAGGGGTGAGCCACTGCGCCCAGCCAAAAGCTGCGTTTTCAATATGAGGTGAATAGGTATTTTGCAAAAAGTGCAAGGTTTTTGTACCTGTTGGTGTAGCTATAGTGATGCCTTCATGAATTCCCTCCCCCACTTTTTTTTTGAGACAGAGTCTTGCTCTGTTGCCATGCTAGAGTGCAGTGTCACAATCTCAGCTCACTGCAACCTCTGCCTCCCAGGTTCAAAAGATTCTCCCGCCTCAGCCTTCTAAGTAGCTGGGACTACAGGCATGTGACACCATGCCCAGCTAATTTTTCTATTTTAGTAGAGATGGGGTTTCACCACCTTGGCCAAGATGGTCTCAATCTCTTGACCTCGTGATCCACCTGCCTCGGCCTCCCAAAGTGCTGGGATAACAGGTGTGAGCCACCGCACCCAGCTGAATTTCCCATGTTTTAAACAATGGTTGTTGTTTTTTTGTTTGTTTGTTTTTTTTTGAGATGGAGTTTCCCTCTTGTTACCCAGGCTGGAGTGCAATGGCGCGATCTCGGCTCACCGCAACCTCTGCCTCCTGGGTTCAGGCAATTCTCCTGCCTCAGCCTCCTGAGTAGCTGGGATTATAGGCACACACCACCATGCCCAGCTAATTTTTTTTTTCTTTTTTTTGAGACGGAGTTTCACGCTTGTTACCCAGGCTGGAGTGCAATGGCGCGATCTCGGCTCACCACAACCTCCGCCTCCTGGGTTCAGGCAATTCTCCTGCCTCAGCCTCCTAAGTAGCTGGGATTACAGGCATGCGCCACCGTGCCCAGCTAATTTTTTGTATTTTTAGTAGAGATGGGGTTTCACCATGTTGACCAGGATGGTCTCGATCTCTTGACCTCGTGATCCACCCGCCTCGGCCTCCCAAAGTGCTGGGATTACAGGCTTGAGCCACTGTGCCTGGCCTAATGGTTCTTATACTGAATTCATTTATCTTGAAGTGGGAGCTGCAGATCTCTGGTACATACCAAGCAATTCAACTTTTTCATGTAATATCATGACTTTTCTCTGCTTCTTGGAAGCACTCTCCGTATCACAAGAGACACTTTGTAAATGTCCCACAGTGTTAGTCAAGGTTAATGGCAATGCACGATGAAAAATACCCAAAACATGATGAAAAATACCCAAGAACCTGAAGAGATCAATTTTTACTGCAACATGCAATTTCCTGGAGAGATGAATGAACTGCTTACACAGAGATGATTAGCGTCACATGGTGTTTGAAGCGGATACACCCCACGCTTGAGGTGGCTGTGAAATTATACAGCAGTACAGTATGTTCTGCAGTGAATTTTATGCACTTGGGATTCCGTGCTCATCTTCACGCTGGTTTACATTTCTCTCAACTGCAAGTGGTGCCACGTATAGTAAGTGTGTAAGTTTTGATGCATTTTTACTTTTGTAATAGATTTGGGTACATTTTGTGGTAGCAAATGATAAAATAGACCAGTATGTAAATATTTTATACATCATCGCTTCTTCTTACTTGTTTTGATATTTCTAGGCTACGTGGTTTATCTGCCAGTTTTGTCAAATTGTTGCAGATCTCCAAAAAATTTCCCAAAGTATTTACTGAAAAGAATCCACAAGGCTGGGGGTGGTGGCTCATGAGGTCAGATGGACTTAGCGACCAGCCTGACCAAAAAAAATACAAAAAAAGTTAGCTGGGCATGGTGGTGCATGCCTGTAATCTCAGCTACTTGGGAAGCTGAGGTAGGAGAATCGCTTGAACCTGGGAGGGGGAGGCTCTAGTGAGCTGAGATCACGCCATTATACTCCAGCGTGGGCCACAGAGTGATACTTCGTCTCATTTAAAAAAAGAATCCAGATTTTAGTGGACCCATGGAGGTCAAACTCGTGGTGTTCAAGGGTCAGCTGTGTATAAGTTTAACTCAGTCCCATCTACTTACCATTCTTCCAAATTAAAGTGAATCCCAGCTGATAGTCTTGGCGGGGCTGTTTTAGATTCTGTTCTCCAAAGCACTTGAGCAGGTTTTCAGGCACACTCTTGACGGATGAGTGCATGTGCACTGTGGCCAGGACCCTGAAGTGCTCACAGAGCAGCCTGTGCAGCACCAGCAGGGAGAGGGGAGGAGAGGCTGGGTTCGCGTTGATCACAATGTCTTTCAGTGCCCCATAATCCTGGGGAAAGACCGAGACAGTGTAGCCAGTAACAGTAATCAGAGCATGCGTCACTGTGCCGGGTGTGAGTCTAAGAGCCTAATGAGGGTTCTCTGACTCCTCCACTTCCATGAAGAAGGCACTAGCATCATCTCCATGTTATAGCCAGTAACTTATCCAAGGTCACTCGCTCAGGACGGAGTGAAGCTGGGATATGAGCTGACTCCACCCCCTTACCCCCAACAAATAAAAAGTTGACTTCACTGTCAAATAAAACAACGTTATCAGGAATGAAACTTTTTTTTTCTTTTTGAGATGGAGTCTCGCTCTGTTGCCCAGGGGCACGTGGCATGATCTCTGCTCACTGCCACCTCTGCCTCCCAGGTTCAAGCAATTCTCCTGTCTCAGCTTCCTGAGTGGCTGGGTTCAGGTTACCTGCCACCATGCCTGGATAATTTTTATTTTTTAAATTTTTAGTAGGGATGGGGTTTTACTATGTTGCGCAGGCTGTTATCGAACTCCTGGCCTCAAGTGATTCATCCATTTTGGCCTCCAAAAGTGCTGGGATTACAGATGGGAGCCATGGCACCTGGCCTAGGAATGCTAGTACTGTTTGTCCCTTTTATATGCAATGATTCCAGCTACTGAATCTTTCCAACACCTGACCACAGACAATTTGTGTTCATTAAGATGTTTCCATGAAGAACCCCTTAAGAGAAGGGGTCTTGGCTGGCTGGGTGAGGTGACTCACACCTATAATTCCAGCACTTTGGGAGGCGGAGGCAGGCAGATCACAAGGTCAGGAGATCGAGACCATCCTGGCCAACATGGTGAAACCCTCTCTACAAAATACAAAAATTAGCCAGGTGTGGTGGCAGGCGCCTATAATCCCAGCTACTCGGGAGGCTGAGGCAGGGGAATTGCTTGAACTAGGAGGCGGAGGTTGCGGTGAGCCAAGATTACGCCACTGCACTCCAGCCTGAATGAAAGGAGACTCTGTCTCAAAAAAAAAGAAGGGTCTTGGCTCAAGATCTCATTGGTGGTGAGGGGTGGGAAGATTCTAAAATACTAGGGATTAACTGAAGTGCCAGGACAGATTAGCCTTGTTTTCTCCCTCTGTGCAACCCACTTCAGTGCCAGTGGCCCATGGGTACAGAGGCCAGGCAATGGTTCAAGGCCACAGTTTGCTCTGGCATGGGGCACTACGAGAGGTCCAGGGGGTTGGGTTTGTCATAAATTCAGACCCATGCATAACAGCCTTTTTAGATAAAGACTTTATTTCTTCTATGCTTTCACTCTTGATTATGAATGCACTGATGTGAACACTCATGGCCAAACTCCTTGGCTTTCTGTCCGCTGCCTGCCATTCCTGACCCACTGGTCAGGCTTACACACATCAGGCTACACGGAATGCCTTGCAGGTCCCTGAACATATTGTATTACTTGATGCTGGGCCATCTGAGGTATCAGAATTTATCCGGAGCACCACACACTCTGAGAAGCCTCCCAGTACCCCAAGAATCCGTGGTCACGGCCGCTCGTACTCGACAACTCATCTGCTAGGCTTGGGCTCCCTGAGGGCCTGGTTTGTCTCATCTGAGTCGTCAGTGCATGCCAAGTACTGGCTGAATGAAGGAGCAGGGGAAGGAATACGTGAATGCCGAAGGTACTGAGGTTACCAAAACACCCTAGCCCTGGGAAAGACCCCACAACAATGCTTGCACTTTTTAGGTCTTTAAGTGCTATTCTATCACCAATTCTAGAGGAGGCTATTGGTAGGGATGCTTGGGACAAACCCTTTTGCACCCTAAAATAAATACCACTTTGTATGTCAGATTCTCCCCTAAATTAGCTGGAGCCTGTAAACGTCAATCATGCCAGCTGGCTGATGCAACTTACTTGTAATACAGCAAACTGAATTCAAGCAAAATGCATTTGAAATATGAGACTGTGACTGGCCTAAGCCATGCATTTCAAAACGATTGCTAGGATTTTTGTGCTTGGGCAGCCACGGTTCTTAAAGTCCGCCTACTATCAAAGAGAATCTGGGTTGCCCTGCTCAACCTCTGGGGAACACTGAGCAAACAAGCTGAGATCTGTTCTTCCAGGGCTCGGAGGCTGCTGGACCCATGCCTGGACTGGCAGAGGCTGTAACTCTTTTGACTCCTCCTCTGCCTACAGATCCTCCCTGTCCTCTAGTCCACCTAAGAAGTCAAGAGGCTTTAGAGCTTGTTCTGACTTCACTCCTGCCTTGGGAATCTGTTCTGTGCAAAGGAACACTCAATTAGAGAAGAAAAAACTTGAACATGCTTTTTGCTCTGCCTTTGGAAACTAGAAAGCCAAGGCATTAATCACAGTACCACAATTTCCCTACACTAACACCCAGCACAAACTGACATTTCAGCTTTCAAAACGAACTTACCTTCCCAAGCACTGAATTCAAGTCCAATGCATTGGTGGTTAAAGTTGTGGGCTCATCAGCTTGGATTATGTTGGTTACATCCAAGTCTGCATCTGGTGTCTGAATCATCTTGGAGAGACCATCAACTGCAGCTTTCAACTCATACAAACGTTTTAAAATATCATCTTGGCGGGACTCAAGAGCTTGCAGAGACGGGTTAGGCTCTTCCTAAAAACCAACAGCCAAATGTTCATTTCCTCTCCCATCAGACCAGTGTTGTTTAAATTTGATCATTTGCCACGCACTCACCAAGCCTCCCACCCTTTAAAAGAAGACATTATGGGCTGGGTACGGTCGTACAAGCCTGTAATCCCAGCACTTTGGGAGGCTGAGGCAGGCGGATCACGAGTTCAGGAATGGAGACCATCTGGCCAACGTGGTGAAACCCCGTTTCTACTAAAATACAATAAAAATTAGCTGGGCTAGGTGTCACGCTCTTGTAGTCCCAGCTACTTGGGAGGCTGAGGCAGGCGGATCACGAGTTCAGGAATGGAGACCATCTGGCCAACGTGGTGAAACCCCGTTTCTACTAAAATACAATAAAAATTAGCTGGGCTAGGTGTCACGCGCTTGTAGTCCCAGCTACTTGGGAGGCTGAGGCAGAGGAATCGTTTGAGCCCAGAAGGCAGAAGTTATAGTGGGCCAAGATTGCACTACTGCACTCCAGCCAGGTGACAGAGCAAGACTCTGTTTCAAAAAAAAAAATTATCAGGTGCTGACTGAAAATAAGTTTGAAAGCAAGTTGTGTGACAGGGAGGGCTACTACCTGTGTAATATTCTGTTACTTAATGGTAAGTCTTGAGTCATATTTCCAATTTCTTGTTTGTATATAAGCTTGCTAATTTCTACAAATGACAGTAGGATGTCTGCTCCAATAGGGCCAAAAATGCATCAGCTGGATTCAAGCTCAGTCAGGGCCCAGGGCAGTGGCTCACGCCTATAATCCCAGCCTTTTGGGAGGCCGAGAGGGGCAGATCACTCGAGGTCAAGGGATAGAGACCAGCCTAGCCAACATGGTGAAACCCCATCTCTACTAAAAATACAAAAATTAGCTGGGCGTGGCAGTGAGCACCTGTAATCCCAGCTACTGGAGAGGCTAAGACAGGAGAATCGCTGGAACCCAGGAGGTGGAAGTTGCAGTGAGTCGAGATCGCGCCACTGCACTACAGACTGAGCGACAGAGAGAGACTCCACCTCAAAAACAAAAACAAAAAACTCTAGGTCAGGAATGAAGAATGCCTGAAGCACTGTTTGAGTAACGTGGCTTGTGATGTAGAAGCTCTGAGTGCAGCTTGATCTAGTCCTTTGTGATCTGAGTAATAAAATGTTCAAGATCTGTTTCATGTCATTGGTGCCTTCTAATGTTGGCCTGTTGTTTTCCTTGCTGGGACTGGATTGTGATGTGGTATACTGTTTTTACCAATTTGTTTTAATTTATATGTATTTATAAGCAGCTTATTCTACATGTTGCTCTCATTTACCCTGGAAATGCTTGATTGCTTGCTTCCTTTTTTTTTGAGAGGGAGTTTCGCTCTTGTTGCCCAGGCTGGAGTGCAATGACGTGGCCTCGGCTCACTGAAACCTCTGCCTCCCAAGTGCAAGTGATTCTCCTGCCTCAGCCTCCCAAGTATCTGGGATTACAGGCATGCACCACCGCGCCCAGCTAAATTTTTATATTTTTAGCAGAGACGGGATTTCTCCATATGGGTCAGGCTGGTCTTGAACTCCTGACCTCAGATGATCTGCCTGCCTTGGCCTCCCAAAGTGCTAGGATTACAGCTGTGAGCCACTGCACCCGGGCTTTTTTTTTCGAGACAGGGTTTCACTCTGTTGCCCATGCTGGGTGCAGTGACACGATCATAGCTCAATGCAGCCCTGACCTCCTGGGCTCAAGTGATCCTCCCACCTCAGCCTCCCGAGTAGCTGGGACTATCAGCTCTTGCCGCCACACCTGGCTAATTTTTGTACTTCTTGTAAAGATGGGGTTTCACCGTGTTGCCCAGTTTGGCTTTTAAATCCTAGGTTCAAGTGATCCTCCTGCCTTGGTCTCCCAAAGTGTCGGGATTACAGGCGTGAGCCACCACACCTGGCAAAGATGTTTTACTGCTAATTATTTGTCTGTCCACATTGTTATCATCTCCTAGAGAAATTGCTAGAAAAGTGAGAACATGTCTTCTAAGTTCACAAATAAGAGCCCAAAGGAAGTTAGGCAGCAGACGACAAAACCAACCAACCAAAAAACCCTGCAAAACTTGGTCTTCAATGAGAGGAGACATTCTCCAACCTGGGTTGTCTTTCTGGTCTCATGGACTGTGTAGTTGAAGGAGTACTGGGCTTGTTTCCAAGACAGGGACCATTGAACCATGTCCGCTATTTCTGTCTAAGCTCTGTACTGAAATAACGGTTGTGTTACTGGGTTTCAAAAAAAGTCCCTTCCTCCTGATCTAGGCAGAAAGCCATTAAAGAAAACAGAAGGAAAACAAGCAGTGGGAGGCCAGGCAAGGCGGCTCACACCTGTAATCCCAGCACTTTGGGAGGCTGGGGCAGGCGGATCACCTGAGGTCGGGAGTTCAAGCCCAGCGTGGCCAACACGGAGAAACCCTGTCCCTATTAACAATATAAAATATGCAAAATTAGCAGGGCGTGGTGGTATATGCCTGTAATCCCAGCTACTCGAGAAGCTGAGGCAGGAGAATCACTTGAACCCAGGAGGCCGAGAGCCAAGACTATGCCATTGTACTACAGCCTGGGCAAGAGTGAGACTCCGTCTCCAAAAAAAAAAAAAAGCAGTGGGAAAACAGACCAGAAAAGTTACCGATTGACCCCTTTTGTGTCAGAATAGACAGACCCATTTCTCCTGCTGGAAACATGGGATGTATGTTTGCCATCAGAAAAGAGTGAAATATTTGAGCAGGTACATTACAAAAGAGAAGTCACAGCGGCCAGTGAACATGAAAAAAGGTCCTCAACTTAGAGAAGTCTGGAGAAACCCAAACTAAAACTACCTTAGAACACCACACCACGCCCACCAGCTTTGGGAAGGGTGCCGATATGACGGTCTTCTACCCTGCCGGTGAGAGCACAAACCAGTGTAACTACTTTGGAAAACAGTTTAGCAAAGTGGAAGCCAGACTGGCCACTGAGCCAGAGGTCTCATTCATTAGTACATACCCCATGCCTGCTCCTCTGTGTAAGAGTAGAAACTGCAGAATCATTCATAGCAGGTTAAAATGGCAAACAATCCAGCGTCCCCGAGCAAGTAGAATGGATAAGTATATGGTGCAGAGTCATGCGACAGAACAGTATACTATAGAGAAGATGAATACTTCCATTGTTACAATAAAATGACTCTTAAAATCATGTCTACAAAATAGAAGCCAGGGCTGGGCACCCGTGGCTTCTGTTTGTAACCCCAGGACTTTGGGAAGCTGGGGTTAGAGGATTGTTTGAGGCCAGGAGATTGAGATCACCTTGGATCTCACCTTTTATTTAGAGATGTAGTGAGACCCCCATCTCTACATTAAAAAAAAAAAAAAGCCAGACACATCAGAATATATACTGCATGCTTACCTATATTAAGACTATATTGTTTAGGGGCTGGGCGCAGTGGCTCACACCTTGGGAGGTCAAGGTGGGTGGATCACTTAAGGTCAGCCTGAAACCCATCTCTACTAAAAATACAAAAATTAGCTGGGTGCAATGGATGCCACCTGTAGTCTCAGCTACTCAGGAGGCTGAAGCAGGAGAACTGCTTGGACTTGGGAAGTGGAGGTTGCAGTGAATGGAGATCATGCCACTGTACTCCAGCCTGGGTGACAGAGTGAGACTCCATATAAAAAAAACAAAACAAAACAAAACAAAAACAGACTATATTGTTTAGGGACACATACTTAGTTGACAAAATAATAGAGACAAGCAGGACATAATTACCATAAAAATCAAGACCTCCAAGGCAAAGGTTTACGTGGAAAGAATGGAGCAGTGACATGTGTGTCAACCTGGGCCGTGGTGACCCTGGGGTTCGCTTTATAATTCCTCAAAATGAGCATTTATGTGCTGCTATTCACTTTTCAGAGGGTAGAATCTCTGAACTAAAAAGTTTAAGTAGCCATATGTGAAAAAAAGAAAAAAATAGATAGATTTTTATTTTAATTAAAACATTTAAATAATAGAGACAGAGGTCTTCCTATGTTGCTAAGGCAGATCTCAAACTCACGGGGGTCAAGCGATCCTCCCACCTCGGTCTCCGAAAGTGCTGGGATTACAGGCATGAATCAACGCGCCCGGCCTGGAGAGATCTTTTATTTATTTATTTTTGAAATGGAGTTTCGTTGTCATTGCCCAGGATGGAGTGCAGCGGCGCAATCGTGGCTCACTGCAAACCCCGCCTTCCCAGGTTCAAGGGATTCTCCTGCCTCAGCCTCCGGAGTAGCTGGGATTACAGGCGCCCGCCACCACGCCGGGCTAATTTTTGTGTTTTTAGTAGAGATGAGGTTTCACCGTGTTGGTCAGGCTGGTCTAGAACTCTTGACCTCCAGTGATCCGCCCGCCTCTGCCTCCCAAAGTGTTGGGCTTACAGGCGTGAGCCACGAAGCCCGGGCTGGATAGATCTTTAAAGGACAAAAGTTTGAGAGAGTCCCAGGCCGTCCGGCACAAAAGCCAGGTGGGGCCGCGAACCGGATGGGACGCACTTACTCAGGACTGGGGAAACTCCGGCCAGCAGCCCACCGCAGCGCGTGCGCACTGGGCAGCCCCACCCCGCGCTCCTACCTGCACGTGGCCTGCGCCGGGCGCAGAGCCGCCGGTCCTGCTGTGCAAGTTGGGGAGCCGGTACATGCAGGTGGGAAGCTCCACACGGAGAGGCGCGCCGCCCCCGTGATAGGGCTTTACCTGGTACATAGGCATTGCGGAACCAAAGCAAGAGGGGGTGGCGTTGCCAGACACCAACGTTCAGAAACCGTCTGAGGCCACGACTAAGGGTGACCACCTCCTTTCTGACCCTGCTGTGGGAGTTCGGGAAAACGCAGTCCGGGATGCTCTGATTGGCCCAGGCTCTTTGACGCCACGTACTCGACCTTTGACAGAGCCAATAGACGAGAAGGAGAGACGGGAAGTAGTTTCCTGCCCCGCCCGGAAAGGGTGGAGCACAACGTCGAAAGCAGCCAATGGAAGGCCAGGAGGCGGGGCGCTTGTGGGAGCCGTGAAGGGAACTTTCCCAGTCCCCGAGGCGGATCGGTTCTTGTTGCATCCATGGAGCGAGCTGAGGGCTCGAGGTGAGCGGGGCTCGCGGTCTCCCCTCGCGCGCGCCCTCCTTGAGACCTACGGCGTTCCAGCCTCCCTAGAAATGGGGGAACGTGGCGAGGCCGCCGTGTGGAGGCCCCGGAGCTACGTCCTTAGGGCCCCCGCCACCCGGTGCCCTTTGGGTGCGCCTTGAGGCTCGGCGAACTCCTCCCGGTTCTGGGCTGCGGGCAAGATTCTGCCCCGTGAGGAGTTGGGTTCGGTTTGTCCCAGGCAGGCCCTGCCGACTTCTCATCAGAGGACCGTGGACTTGGAGCTGGATAGTGAAATCCCCATAGACTGCATTTTCTTTCTCCCTGTTTTCTCTCCCCTTGTATTTTTATTTTATTTTATTTTATTATTATTATTATTTTTAGAGACGGGGATATGTCGCAGTGTTGCCCAGGCTGGAACTCCTGAGCTCAAGCGATCCACCCACCTCGGCCTATCAAAGTTCTGGAATTACAGGCGTGATGCACCATGCCTGGTCTTTTTTTTTTTTTTTTTTTTTTAAATTGAGGTTATTTTGGGGGAGGTGCAGCGTCCAGACTCATCCTAATTTGCATAGCCGCGCAGTTTTAAAAAATTCAGTGCCTGTTAGGGTATGTGATTTCTGGCTGGTGAGCTGCACCGAATCTTGGCTAGCACCGTTGGATTTCATGTCAGATTTGTAAACACGAATTTGCTCTCTGTATTTAAATATATTAGATATATTTATGTAACTACATTTAAATGTTTTGAGACATTTAAATAAATGTTTGGTCTGTATCTAAATGTACTCCTCCTCAGAATGAGTATCAGAAGCAGACCTGTAGCCTGTGGTGTGTTGCCAAATAAACTTATTTTTAGAGATGCTTTCCATTTTCTGTGAGGTCATCTGCAGTTTCACATGGTAGACAGACTTAGGTGAGATTCTTAGAAAGGTAGAATCAAGAGTAAAGAAGTTTGTTTATTTCACAAGGGTTTATTGAAGGTCTACGATGTGTTAGATCCTGGAGGACATACCCAGTGATTTTCCTTTCACGGAGGTTTCCTGCCTTCTCTTATCAAGTTATCAATTAAACTGTTTACTGGAAATTGCTAAATTAATGAACACACGGGATACATTCTTTGGATGAGCAGGCATTGGTTGGGCAGAGGAGGAAGAGGAGAGCAGTTTAGAGAGACCTGTTTATACACCGTGGTGTCTAAAAGCACTTATGTTCAGGAAACAGTCACTGTGCTAAAAATGTAGGGGATGGCCCCTACATTTTTTATTGTATCCCTCAAATTACAAATTACCAAAATATTTGGCAACAATGGTGTTTTCTTCCTTGAAAAATGAAAGCATGACCAGGTGTGGTGGCACATGCCTATAATCCCAACACTTTGGGAGGCTGAGGCCAGGAGTTCGAGACCAGTCTGTTCAACATGGTGAAACCCCATCTCTACTAAAAATACAATAATTAGCTGTGTGTCATGGTGGCTGCCTATAATCCCAGCTACTTGGGAAGCTGAGGCAAGAGAATCGCTTGAACCTGGGAGGTGGAGGTTGCAGTGAGCAGAGATCATGCCACTGCACTCTGGCCTGGGCAACAGAGCTAGACGCTGTCTCAAAAAAAAAAAAAAAAAAGTAAAAAAAAAAAAAAATGTAGGGGACTTGATGAAGGGAAAGGATTAGAGAGATTAGTTTTAAGCCTCGTGATGAATAGATTTTAAATTTCATATAGTAGGAAGTGGGGCACTAGTAAATTTTTAAGCAGAAAATTTATTTGACCAGATTTGTGATTTCAAAAATAGCTCTGGTGGTAGAGGATGGATTGGAGCAGGGAGTAAGGGGAGATAAAACCGTTGTAAAACTCTTAAAGCTGGTACAGCAAGATCTTTGAGGGTCTTTGCTAAAACAGCAGCTGGCAGCTTGAATTTGGAGTGGGGTATCAAAGACAACTACACAGGAATGTGTACAGGAATAGTTACATAACTGGTATGCAATTTCTGAGATGATTTTGACTCAGACATTATGTATTTCCCAGCACCCTCTCAGCATACTCTTTGTTTTTCGAATTATGTGGAAATGTTGCTTTCACTTTTTTTTTTTGGTGGAGTTTCACTCGTTGCCCAGGCTGGAGTGCAACATGCAATCTTGGCTCACTGTAATCTCGGCCTCCCAGGTTCAAGTGATTCTCCTGCCTCAGCCTCCGGAGTAGCTGGGATTACAGGCATCTACCACCACGCCTGGCTAATTTTTTGTAGTTTTAGTAGAGATGGTGTTTACCCATGTTGGCAAGGCTGGTCTCAAACTCCTGACCTCAAATGATCCACCCGCCTCAGCCTCCCAAAGTGCTGGGATTACAGGCTTGTGACACCACACCTGGTCATGCTTTCACTTTTCAAGAAAGAAGACACCATTGTTGCCAAAGGTTTTGGTAATTTGAGGGATACAATGTGTATTTTCTCCATGTGGATCCTAGTATAATTAGATAGTAAGTATCTGTTAAATTTGAAGTGTCTCTCCAGAATTATTTTGGGTACATGTTTAAGGAATGTAAAACAATGTTTCTATTTCTGGATATAATAAATGTATTTGTTGGTCAGGCCTGATGGCTCATGCCTGTAATATGAGCACTTTGGGAGGCTGAAGTGGGTGGGTCACAAGGTCAGGAGTTCAAGACCAGCCTGGCCAAGATGGTGAAACCTCATTTCTACTAAAAACTACAAAAATTAGCTGGGTGAGGTGGCAGGTGCCTGTAATCCCAGATACTCAGGAGGCTGAGGCAGGAGAATTGCTTGAACCCAGATGAGGGAGGTTGTGGTGAGCCAAGATTGCACCACTGCACTGCAGCCTGGGTGACAGAGTGAAACTCCATCTCAAAATAAATAAACAAATAATTAATAAATAAATGCATTTGTTAATATAATAAATGAATAGATTTGATCCATAAACTATTTACAGAGTTGAATCAGTTCCCACAGTTAAAATCAGGATGAAAATATATAGCTGAATACTTGCTTTGTTTCTTGTAACTGATTTCTTTAGTACAGAACCTGCTAAGGCCATCAGACCTATCGATCGGAAGTCAGTCCACCAGATTTGCTCTGGGCAGGTGGTACTGAGTCTAAGCACTGCAGTGAAGGAGTTAGTAGAAAACAGTCTGGATGCTGGTGCCACTAATATTGGTAAGTTTGGGAGCATTTTCAGCCACAAGAAATAATCAGCATATGTTGTATTCAAGAAACATTTGTTATTGAAAGAAGACAAGTATTGATGTAGTAATAAATTATTAAGTTAAAGTTAGCACCCATTATGTGCCTAGTACTTAGCTAGGTAGTAATAATAGCAGCTTTTATTGTGTTCTTATGGTGTGCCAGGCAGGTGTTTTGCTAAGAATTACCAAAAATATCTCATTTAAGCTGCGGAATAGCTCGGCGTGGTGTCTCACACCTGTAATCCTTGCTCTTTGAGAGGCCGAGGTGGAAGGATTGCTTGAAGCCAAGAGTTCAAGATCAACCTGGCCAACATAGTGAGACCTCGTCGATACTAAAAAATAAATAGAGTCAGGTCCCAGCAGCGGCTGCAGCGCTCTCTTCTTCTGCGGCTTTCCATGCCCTCTCCTTTTCGCTTCTGGAAACATGGCCTCTGGTGTGGCTATCTCTGATGGTGTCATCAAGTTGTTCAATGACATGACGGTGCGTAAGTCTTCAACGCCGGAGGAGATGAAGAAGCATAAGAAGGCTCTGCTCTTCTGCCTGAGTGAGGACAAGAAGAACATCACCCTGAAGGAAGGCAAGGAGATCCTGGTGGGCAATGTGGGCCAAACTGTCAACGACCCCTACGCCACCTTTGTCAAGATGCTGCCAGATAAGTACTGCCGCTGCGCCCTTTATGATGCAACCTATGAGACCAAGGAGAGCAAGAAGGAGGACCTGGTGTTTTATCTTCTGGGCTCCTGAGTCTGCACCCCTTAAGAGCAAAATGATCTATGCTAGCTCCAAGGACACCATAAAGAAGAAGCTGAGAGGGATCAAGCATGAATTGCAAACTGCTACGAGGAGGTCCAGGACTGCTGCACCCTGGCAGAGAAGCTGGGGGGCAGTGCTGTCATCTTCCTGGAAGGCAAGTCTTTGTGAGCCCCTTCTGGCTCTCTTCCTGGAGCATCTGGCAGCCCCATACCTGCCCTTGGGGGTTGCAGGCTGCCTCCTTCCTGTCAGACCAGAGGGGCTGGGGGGATCCCAGCAGGGGGAGGGCAATCCCTTCACCCCAGTTGCTAAACAGACCCTCCACCCCCTGGATTTTTCTCCTCCCTCCATCCCTGATGGTTCTGGCCTTCCCAAACTGCTTTTGATCTTCTGATTCTTCTTGGGTTGAAGCAGGCCAAGTTCCCCTCAGGTCCCCCAGTTGTAGGGGGAGCCTGCATTTTTTTTTTTTAACAACATCCCCAATCCCCACCTGTTCCTCCTCCTTCCCATGCTGCCAACTTCTAACCACAATAGTGACTGTGTGCTTGTCTGTTTAGTCCTGTGTATAAATGGAATGTTGTGGAGATGACCCCTCCCTGTGCCAGCTGGTTTCTCTCCCTTTTCCCCTGGTCACTGCCACTCATGGAAGCAGGACCACTAAGGGATCTTTGATTAAAAAAAAAAAAAAGACAATAAAAAGAAAATTTAAAAAAATAAAATAAAATAGGCCTGGAGTGGTGGCTTATGTCTGGAATCCCAGCAAGTTGGGAGGCCGAGGTGGGCTATTTGAGGTCAGGAGTTCGAGACTGGCCTAACCAACATAGTGAAACCATGTCTCTACGAAAAATAACAAAAATTAGCCAGGCGTGGTGGTGCATGCCTGTAATCTCAACTATTAAGGAGGCTGAGGCAGGAGAATCACTTGAACCTGGAAGTTGGAGATTGCAGTGAGCCAAGATCATGCCACTGCACTCCAGTCTGGGTGACAGAGCGAGACTACATTTCAAAAATAAATAAATAAAAAGAAAATAATACAACAAAAAAATCATTAATCTGCGGAATAACTGTGAGCTAGAAATGATCATTATCTCTGTTTTACAAATGAGGAAATTAAGGGACAGGAAATTTTCTTTTTTTTTTTCTTTTTTTTTTTTTGAGATGATAAAGCTAATCAGATAGGATCCAGGAAATCTGATTCTAGTACCTGTTCTCTTTAATGGCTTTATTAACATTATTTCTTTCAAAAGAAAATTCTGGTCCAAATGTGACGGTGTTTACAACTAATTGATCACAACCAGTTACAGATTTTTTTTATTCCTTCTCCACTGCAGCTGCTTCACTTGACTAGCCCCAGGGGGGAGAAAAAAGAGGAAAGAAAGAAAAAGCTGAACTATTTAGTCTGGGCTGGGAAATAACCAGAAAGAACTTTAAAAAAAAAATGAAATACACAAAATGACACTAGTGCGTTTAACTACAGCTATCGTTACTAACTCTTAAATTTGCATTACATGGGCCAGGCGCAGTGGCTCATGCCTGTAATCCCAACACTTTGGGAGGCTGAGGTGGGTGGATCATGAGGTCGGGAGATTGAGAACATCTTGGCCAACATGCTGAAATCCCGTCTCTACTAAAAAAAAAAAAAAAATTAGTGGGGTGTGGAGGTACATGCCTGTAGTCCCAGCTACTCGGGAAGCTGGGGCATGGGAATTGCTTGAACCTGGGAGGTGGAGGTTGCAGTAAGCTGAGATTGTGCCACTGTACTCCAGCCTGGTGACAGAGCAAGATTCCATCTCAAAAAAAAAAAAAAAATGCTCTGTATGTGATTATATCAATATAAAAACTTTTAGCATGAGTCAATCTTGAAGAAATATGTAAATATTTTAAACTTTTTAGATCTAAAGCTTAAGGACTATGGAGTGGATCTCATTGAAGTTTCAGACAATGGATGTGGGGTAGAAGAAGAAAACTTTGAAGGCTTAAGTAAGTTGACATTTTCTAATCCTATTATAAAATAATTGGGCCAGATGTCTCAGTTTTTAGTAGCACTATCTTGGAAAATGCAAAAACAGTTTTTTAAAGTCAGTTACTGTGGTAGATAGTATGTCTATTTGTTGCTATAGCACTTGAGATATCGTGGTCCTTACTTTATACTCTCTTTCAGCTCTGAAACATTACACATCGAAGATTCAGGACTTTGCTGACCTAACTCAGGTTGAAACTTTTGGCTTTCGGGGGGAAGCTCTGAGCTCACTTTGTGCACTGAGGTGATGCAATATTTTTATCCATTCACTTGACCCTTTAAAAAAAACCTCTCTGAAAAGTAATTAGAATCATTACTGTTTACAGTTCTATGTCTCAGTGTCTCAGCTTCTAACTTCTGAATTCTGTTTTGTCTCACTGCTGATCTAAGTCATAATACTTCTGAAATTCAGCAATAAATGAATGAAATGAAGCAAATAGTATTGTAAAAAAAGTTTTCCTTTATTAAAGCAGTAACTTCTCAATTTTAACATAACATACAGATAATAAATGATAGTTACATTGGTTTTCATTATCAACTTTTGGGGAAACATTTCACCAAAGCACTGTATAATTATATCATAGATTCTAAATTTTTGTAAATAATTACATATATATATATATTTCTTTTTTTGACAGAGTCTCACTCTCGCCCAGGCTGGAGTGCAGTGGTAGTCTCAGCTCACTGCAGTCTCTGCTTCCCAGGTTCAAGTGGTTCTTGTGCCTCAGCCTCCTGAGGAGCTGAGACTATAGATGTGCACCATCACGCCTGGCTAATTTTTGTATTTTTAGTAGAGATGGGGTTTCACCATGTTGGCTAGGCTGGTCTTGAAATCCTGGCCTCAAGTGATCTGCCCACCTCGGCCTCCCAAAGGGATGGGATTACAGGCATGAGCCACCACACACTGCCCTACATATACATTTTAATTATAATATCTTTTGGAGGGCCGGGCACGGTGGCTCAAGCCTGTAATCCCAGCACTTTGGGAGGCCAAGGTGGGTGGATCACAAGGTCGAGAGATCAAGACCATTCTGGTCAATATGGTGAAACCCCATCTCTACTAAAAATACAAAAAATTAGCTGGGCACGGTGGCACATGCCTGTAATCCCAGCTACACAGGAGGCTGAGGCAGGAGAATTGCCTGAACCCAGGAGGCGGAGGTTGTGGTGAGCCGAGATTGCGCCATTGCACTCCAGCCTGGCCAACAAGAGCAAAACTCTGTCTCAAAAAAAAAAAAATAATAATAATAATAATATCTTTTGGATTCTTTTTAAAAATTTTTGTTCCAAGAGTAGTAACAAAATAGAAATCTCTATTTGTGAATAAATAAATCTTGAGATCATTTATTGTTTTGCAGTTCAAGCTGAAAAACGAAATCAAAACTTTTATCAAAACAAAGCATGTTTAGCCCTCTCTGTCTCACTCTTTTAGATGCCAAATCTTAGGTTTTATGATGACTCCTCAACTGTTTAGATCTTGATTATCTCAGGGGGATCATCAGCTTTTTTATTTTTCTTTCTTTATTTTTGTGAGATGGAGTCTTGGTCTGTTGCCTAGGCTGGAGTGCAATGGCGCAATCTCAGTTCACTGCAACTCCCACCCACCCCCCGAGTTCCAAGTTCAAGCAATTCTCCTGCCTCTGCCTCCTGAGTAGCTGGCATTACAGATTTGTGCCACCATGCCTGGCTAATTTTTGTATTTTTAGTAGATTTTACCATGTTGGCCAGGCTGGTCTCGAACTCCTGACCTCAGGTGATCCACCCACCTCGAGGATCATCAGCTTTTTAAGAAAGTTTTGAAAGAAAAGCAAGTGAAGAAAAGAGTAGTCACTGTCCAGCATCATGGGTCTCTAACTGAACCCAACGTCCCTGGTATTCCTCTCACAGCGATGTCACCATTTCTACCTGCCATGCATCGGTGAAGGTTGGGACTCGACTGGTGTTTGATCACAGTGGGAAAATCATCCAGAAAACTCCCTATCCCCGCCCCAAAGGGACAACAGTCAGCGTGCAGCAGTTATTTTATACACTACCTGTGCGCCATAAGGAATTTCAAAGGAATATTAAGAAGGTACAGTAAATTAATCCTGGTTTTCAAGAGTATTGGTTACTATACATGAGCAAAAGACTTACTAAAGATGTTTATTCTTCAGTTGATTCTCTTCTCATAATTTGTTGAAAAATGCTTTATTTTCATCTTTCCATTAAAGCCTTAACTTTAGGATGATTTACATTTTTCCTTTTCATCACATAGTGTTGATTAAGCCTGGGCAACACAGTGAGTCCCTGTCTCTATGAAAAAAAATTTTTTTTTCTTTTGAGATGGAGTTTCACTCTTGTTACCCAGGCTGGAGTGCAATGGTGTGATCTCGGCTCACCGCAACCTCTGCCTCCTGGGTTCAGGCAATTCTCCTGCCTCAGCCTCCTGAGTAGCTGGGATTACAGGCACGCGCCACCATGCCCAGCTAATTTTTTGTATTTTTAGTAGAGACGGGGTCTCTGTAATCCCAGCACGTTAAGGAGGCCGAGGCGGGTGGATCACGAGGTCAAGAGATTGAAAAATTTTTTAAAGACCTGGTGCGGTGTCTCACACCTGTAATCCCAGCACTTTGGAAGGCTGAGGCAGGTGGATCATGAGGTCAGGAGTTTGAGATCATCCTGGCCAATGTTGTAAAACCCTGCCTCTACAAATATATAAAAAAATTAGCCAGGCGTGGTGCCCTGTGCCTGTAGTCCCAGCTACTCGGGAGGCTGAGGCAGGGAATTGCTTGAACCTAGGAGGGAGAGGTTGCAGTGAGCAGAGATCATGCCACCGTACTCCAGCCTGGTGACAGAGCAAGGCTCTGTCTCAAAAAAACAAAAAATAAAAATAAAAATTTTACTGGGCGTGGTGGCATCTATCTGTAGTTCCAGCTACTTGGGAAGCTGAAGTGGGAGGATCACTTGAGCCCAGAAACTCAAGGCTGCAGTGAACTATGATGTCACCTCTGCACTCCAGACTGGGAGACAGAGTGGTACCCTGTCTGGAAAAAGTATATATATATACATATATATTTATTTATTTTATATTAGAGACAGAATCTCTCTTTGTTCCCCAGGATGGAGTGCAGTGGCGGGATCTCTTTTCACTGCAACCTCTGCCTCCCAGGTTCAGGCGATCCTCCTGCCTCAGCCTCCCGAGTAGCTGGGATTACAGGCATGTGCCACCACGCCTGGCTAATTTTTGTATTTTTAGTAGAGATGAGGTTTCCCCATGTTGTCCAGGCTGGCCAGGCTGGTCTTGAACTGCTGACCTCAGGTGATCCGCCCACCTCAGCCTCCCAAAGTGCTAGGATTACAGGTGTGAGTCACTGCGCCTGGCCTTACATACTTTTATTTTAATAAGAATATTTTTCTTGATTTTCTGAGAAGTGAGTTATTGTAACCCTTATGAATTTGAATGCAAATGAAACAGCTAAATGTATAATTGTTATCTTTAAAAAGCAGATTTAAAAACTGTATTATATGATTACAGTTTTATAAAAACAAAACAACAGGCCCAAATGTGTATAGTATGAAGGCTGGAAGAGTCAACACTTTCATGTTCTCAGTGGTTATCCTTGCATGTGAGATCTCATGTACTTTTTGCTGTCTTCTTTTTGCTTTTTCATTTTGTGCTTGTATTTTTTTATAATCTAAAAGGTTACCGAAACATATGCCTCTTAAAATTTTTTTTACTTGTAAAGCAGTTGGTGCTAATTTTAACTTTTTTTTTTTAGACGGAGCCTTCTCACTCTGTCCTTCAGGCTGGAGTGCAGTGGTGCAATCTTGGCTCACTGCAATCTATGCCTCCCAGGTTCAAGTGATTCTCCTGCTTCAGCCCTCCAAGTAGCTGGGATTACAGGTGCCTGCCACCACACCCAGCTAATTTTTGTATTTTTAGTAGAGACGGGGGTTTCCAGATGTTGGCCAGGCTGGTCTTGAACCCCTGACCTTAAGTGATCCGCCTGCCTCAGCCTCCCAAAGTGGTGGGATTACAGGCATGAGCCACTGCGCCTGGCTGTTAATTTTAACTTTATTACATTTTTTCAAAATTTTTAATTTTCAAAATAGAACTTACCTTTTTTTGTATCTTATGGTAAAAAAAATTAGTGCCTTAGCAAAATATAGAAATGTAGAACTTTTTGTCAGAGATAACCATCATTTACAGTTTGTATATCTGTTCAGACTCCTTTTAAATTCATGTGTTTATAACTGTTGGAATAATTTTCAAGATAAATTCATAAATTAATGTAATGAAAGCAAGTAATGTAGAATGTACAGCATGCAAGTAATACAGAATTGTATGTGGTCGAAAATTTTTTTTATTTAAATTTTTATTTTTTTTTTGAGTCAGAGTTTTGTACTTGTTGCCCAGGCTGCCACCTCTACTTCCCAAGTTCAAGTGATTCTTCTGTGTCAGCCTCCCCAGTAGCTGGGATTACAGGCATGTGCTACCATGCCCGGCTAATTTTGTATTTTTAGTAGAGACAGGGTTTCTGCATGATGGTCAGGCTGGTCCCGAACTCCCAACCTCAGGTGATCTGCTCACCTCGGCCTCCCAAAGTGCTGGGATTACAGGCATGAGCTACTGCGCCCAGCTGTTTTTTGTTTTTGTTTTGTTTTGTTTGTTTTAATTGAGATAGGGTCTTGCTTTTTCACCCAGGCTGGAATGTACTGGCACAATCTCAGCTTACTGCAGCCTTGATCTCCCAGGCTCAGTGGATCCTCCCACCTCAGCCTGCCAAGTAGCTGAGACTCCAAGCCCGTGCTACCATGCCTGGCCAATTTTTGTATTTTTTTGTAGAAATGGGTCCTTCTGTGTTTCCTAGGCTGGTCTCAAACTCCCGGGCTCAAGCCACCCTCCCACTTCAGCCTCCCAAAGTGCTGGGATTATAGCCGTGAACCATCATGCCTGGTCCTGTAACTGACTTCTACTTAGCATATTGTGATTGTCTTTTTCAGTCAGTGCACACTGCCTTATTTTTTGTCATTCTGCTGCGATATGGGTATACCATAGTTAATTAACTCCTTGATGATGCTTGTTTTGGTTGTTTCTGATTTTTCATAGAGATTGATTCAGTGAACATTTTTGTATCTCTACACCAAAATGCTTGTGCTAGTCTTTCTATTATACAAAGACAGAATTCAAAAGGAGAGATTATAAAATCAAACAGAATGTATGTTTCAGTTTTTTAATTTTCATTTTTAGAGTTAGGGACTTGTTCTGTCACCCAAGCTGGAGCACAGTGATGTGATCATGGCTCACTGCAGCCTCAAAACTCCTGGGCTCAAGTGATCCTCCTACCTCAGCCTCCTGAGTAGCTGTGACTACAGGCAGGCACCGCCATGCCTGGCTAGTTTTTTTTTTAATTTTTTGTAGAGACAGGGTCTTGCTGTGTTGCCCAGGCTGATCTTGAACCCTGGTCTCAAGCAGTTCTCCTGCCCTCAGCCTGAGCGGCTGAGATTACAAGCTGTATTTTTCAGTAGTTTTACCAGGACGTATAGCACATTGGCAAGTTAGAGGATTGAGACCAGGAGGCAAAAGCTCTGCATTGCTTTCCATAGAATGTAGGAAGATACCTCTTTGCAGATCATTCGGTGAATGGTACTTCCCTTCATTTGTGAGATGTTGTGAGAACCTTGCTTTGGATGTTATAACTTGAACTGTGTAATTCCTGTAATATGAAAGTAATGTAGAATATTGTGTTTGTGTTTTTTAAACAGGAGTATGCCAAAATGGTCCAGGTCTTGCATGCATACTGTATAATTTCATCAGGCATCCGTGTCAGTTGCACCAATCAGCTTGGACAAGGAAAACGACAGCCTGTGGTATGCACAGGTGGAAGCCCCAGCATAAAGGAAAATATCGGCTCTGTGTTTGGGCAGAAGCAGGTAGTGATGGCCGTTTACTTAAACATTTCTTACTGCTCTAGTGATTAGGGTGGGTTTCCATTATCCTTTCCAGTAGAATGGAGAATAAAATCTAAGAATTGATTTTTTTTTTTTTTTTTTTGTGATGGATTCTTGCTCTGTTGACTAGACCGGAGTGTAGTGGCTCCATCTTGGCTCACTGCAAACTCTGCCTCCCAGTTTGAAGTGATTCTCCTGCCTCAGCCTCCTGAGTAGCTGGGATTACAGGCACGTGCCACCAGGCCCACCTAATTTTTTGTATTTTTTTGTAGAGATGGGGTTTTACCATGTTGGCCAGGCTGGTCTCAAACTCCTCACCTCAAATGATCACCTGCCTTGGCCTCCCAAAATGCTGGGATTATAGGCATGACCCATTGCACCTAAACTAAGAATCCGTTTTTAAAGTACCTATCACAAAAATTAATGTTCGAAAGCTGAAAGTTTTCATTCTTCCAGAGACACTCACATACTGCATCTTTTCACTCTCTCTGAAAAAATATAAATTATTGTGGGCAATGTGTGGGTTATGCATAAGGAGGTACTTGTTTCATCTTTCTCATGTCGTAAAATCAAAAGTGGTGTCCTGATGGCTCACACATGTAATCCCAGTACTTGGGAGAAGACACTGCTGGGATTATGTGTTTGAACCACTGGGCCAACAATTTTGAGGTGGAGAATTGCTTGAGCCCAGGAATTTAAGACCAGCCTGTATAACAAGGCAAGACCCCATCTCTACAAAAATAAAAATTAAAAACATTAGCTAGGTATGGTGGTGTGCACCTGTAGTCCCAGCTACTCACTCGATAGGCTGAGGCAGGAGGATTGCTCGAACCCAGGAGTTTGACACTGCAGTGAGCTGTGATTGAGCCACTGCACTCCAACCTGGGCAAGAGAGAGAGACCCTGTCTCAAATCAAAACAAAAAAAAAGATTCCTTGAATTTTTTTTGCGCTTGTAAGGTGGGTAGCTTGATAAGGAAGGAAAACAAGTAAGTTCAGTCTGTCTTTATAGGAAGTAACTGTGAATTTTTTTTCTTTTTAGTTGCAAAGCCTCATTCCTTTTGTTCAGCTGCCCCCTAGTGACTCCGTGTGTGAAGAGTACGGTTTGAGCTGTTCCGATGCTCTGCATAATCTGTTTTAGTAAGTAGATTGATTGCTGGCAAGAGAACTACAATTGAACGTTTTATCTTGAGTTGGTTTTTTTTTTAAGATAGTGATTTTAGGAGTAATTGTTTCTTTTTCTTTTTTTTTTAATAATTGTACTTTATGTTCTGGGGTTCTTTTTTTTTTTTTTTTTTTTTTTTAAGAGATGAAGCCTTGCTCTGCTGCCCAGGCTGGAGTGCAATGGCACAATCTTGGCTCGCTGCAACCTCTGCCTCCCCAGTTCAAGCATTTCTCCTGCCTCAGTCCCTGAGTAGCTGGGATTAAAAGCATGCACCACCACGCCTGGCTAATTTTGTATTTTTAGTAGAGATGGGGTTTTACCATGTTGGCCAGGCTGGTCTTGAACTCCTGACCTCAGATGATCTGCTCACCTTGGTGTCCCAAAGTGCTGGGATTATAGACATGAGCCATCATGTCTGGCCAGGGCTAGTAATTGTTTATGTCTTTTATAAAACTGTGAGCAGTGCTATTGCTAAGAAAGATGATTTATACAAAGGACTCAGTTACTTAATTCACCATGTTTTGGGTAACTGGTACATTTCAGGTGGTTTCCTGTTGAGTTAGTCTTCTTTAAGGCTCTGTTTAGTTAGACTAGCTTTTAAATTGTTTTATAATTTTAAATGATTTTGACTTTTCTGGCATCTAGTGAGGCAGTTCAGCATCATTACTTTTAGTATAAGAAAATAGACACTTCCATAAATAGGATTGGTCCTGTAAAGATCTGTATTTCTTCTTTCTTTTCTTTATTTTGAGACAGTGTCTCGCTCTATTGCCCAGGCTAGAGTGCAGTGGCATGTGATGTTGGTTCACTGCAACCTCCACCTCCTGGGTTTAAGCGATTCTCCTGCCTCAGCCTCCAGAGTAGCTGGGATTACAGGTGTGCACACCATACCTGGCTAATTTTTTTTTTGTATTTTTAGTGGAGATGAGGTTTTACCATGTTGCCCAGGCTGGTCTCAAACTCCTTACCTCAGGTGATCTGCCTGCCTCAGCTTCCCAAAGTGCTGGAATTACAGGGATGAACCACTGTGCCCAGCCTAAGATCTCTTTGTTTTTTTTTTTGTTTTGTTTTTAGATCTATGTTTCTTATTCTTCCACCACTTGCTTTTGGCTTATGGCTGAAATTGTAAACATGGAGCTTTATGTCTTTATGCGAAGGTAGTGTTCTTCTGGAAATGCCAGTATCCCTGGGGTGGATCTCATGTGAAACAAGCACTTTACCAAGACAGGAGATACAAGTTTTTTATCCAGGAGATTTCGAAAGGGGAGGGAGTATGGGCAAAATCCTGAGCACAGGTGGTTAGACTTCACTGATAAACCGGGTTGGCAGTATCGGGGTTCTGAGAATGCATCTGAATGAGACCCACTCTTATGGGGCCAACGATTTATCAGGAAGGTGATAAGAGAGCTGCAACACATCATTTGGACCCACTGCATCACCTGTGGTGCATTGGTTGACTGTAGGTTCTAGAGCGTTACAGAAGGTCTGGTTCTTTGATGATGCATAAAGATTTGGAGTGTAGGTACCCATGAACTGCAATAGTGATACTTATCAGCATGTCACCTGGTGTTTTGTTTTCGTTTCACTTTAAGAATGTGCCATGTGATTGTATTTCTAATTCTTTTCACTCTGGAATCCTGCCCTTACTGTATTACTATTGAATAGCATCTCAGGTTTCATTTCACAATGCGCACATGGAGTTGGAAGGAGTTCAACAGACCGACAGTTTTTCTTTATCAATCGGCGGCCTTGTGACCCAGCAAAGGTATTTAAAAGTTTTTTGTATTCTGTGATTCTTTATGCCTTTGACTTTTCATTGACAACTTTTTTTTCTGATATAGGCAGTTTACATGGAATTTGGGACTTTGAGAAATGTGGCTGTAACATTACCTTATTTTGGGCATTTACAGAAGTCTACTACAGATGGTCCCCAACTTAAGTAGTTTCAACAGAAGATTTTTCTGACCGGGCACAGTGGCTCATGCCTGTAATCCCAGCACTTTGGGAGGTTTAGGCGAGTGGATTGCTTGAGGCTGGAAGCTCAAGACTAGCCTGGCCAACATGATGAAATCCTGTTTCTACTAAAATACAAAAAAAAAAAAAATAGCCGGTGTGGTAGCTTACGCCTGTAATCCCAGCTACTTGGGAGGTTGAGGCAGGAGGATCGCTTGTACCTGGCAGGTGGAGGTTACTGTGAGTCGACATTGCACTCCAGCCTGGGTTACAGAGCGAGACTCTTGTCTCAAAAAAAAAAAAAAAAAAAAAAGATTTTTCTACCACTTTACCATACTGTGCAAGTTATTCGTGCAATAGATACCATACTATAAGTACTGTGTAACCACTGTTTTTCAGTATAGTATTCAATAAATTACAGAAGATATTCAACATTTTATTATGAAATAGGTGTTTTATTTTGCCTACCTATAGACTAATATAAGTATTCTGAGGCAAGGCTAAGATAGGACATTCGGTAGGTTAGGTTATCACAAATGCATTTTTGACATAGAATATTTTCAGTTTATGGGTTTATCAGCACATAACCCTATCATAAGTCAAGGAGCATTTATCTGTGTACACTTTTAAAAATTTCATATATGTATGTTCTTATGTGTATATATACATTATATTGTGTTGTTTTTATATATACATAGGCACATATTAATTACCAGTGTATTTATTATTCTAAAAACTATAGTTATTTGAAGAAATTAAATATTTTATAACATTCCATGTCATCTTTTAGTATAGACTGATTACATGGTTTCTATATTTTCTATGGGTTTCTGTATTTTCTCTTTCTTCTTTCTACTTTCCTAGGAAAATAAGGACTTAGATTAGTTCTGCCTCAAATTTAAACTGATCATTTTGATTTCTTACATGGGTTTTTTCGAGTTTGCAGCTTAGCAACACAACATTGTACATCAGTAATATTTCCTGGTTTTCTTTTTTTTTTTCTGAGATGGAGTCTTACTCTGTCACCCAGGCTGGAGTGTAGTGGCGTGATCTTGGCTGTCTGCAACCTCTGCCTCCCAGGTTCAAGTGATTCTCCTGTCTCAGCCTCCTGAGTAGCTGGGACTACAGGCATGAACCACCATGCCCTGCTAATTTTTGTATTTTTTTTTTTTTTTTTTTTTGAGACGGAGTTTCGCTCTTGTTACCCAGGCTGGAAGTGCAATGGCACGATCTCGGCTCACTGCAACCTCCGCCTCCTGGGTTCAGGCAATTCTCCTGCCTCAGCCTCCTGAGTAGCTGGGATTACAGGCACACGCCACCATGCCCAGCTAATTTTTTGTATTTTTAGTAGAGACGGGGTTTCACTGTGTTGGCCAGGCTGATCTTGAACTTCTGACCTCGTGATCCACTCGCCTTAGCCTACCAAAGTGCTGGGATTACAGATGTGAGCCACCATGCCTGGCCTATTTTCTGTTTTTCAATGAGAGTTTAGAGTTCACTTGTAATCTGCCAGATGTGGTTCAATTTCTAAATTTTGTAACCTATATTATGATTTATTAATAATTGTTAATTATAACAATGTGATATTTTGGTTTATTTTTAATGACATATGTCATAAATATGTTTCTATGTACATTGAATGTGTTTTATGAACATTTAAGCTGTGCGTGCATTTCACTAAAATTTCTTGTAGAGCGACTTTAGGTTGGAAAAAGATTTAGTTTTAGGAATCCATGATTAGAAATATCACTTTGAGGGGTGTGAGGAAACTTTTGGTGATGGATATATTCATTATCTTGATTGTGTGGATAGTTTCACAGATGTTTGTGTATATATGTCAAAACTTATTAAATTGCACACTTTAAATATGTATAGTTTATTCCATGTCAGTCATAGCTCAGTAAAAGCTGTTAAAAAATGTATCCTAGCCACACATAGTGGCTCATGCCTACAATCAAATACCAGCGCTTTGAGAGGCTGAGGCAGGTAGATCACCTGAGATTGGGAGTTTGAGACTAGCCTGACCAGTATGGAGAAACCCTTTCTTTACCAAAAATACAAAATTAGCCAGATGTGGTGGCGCTTGCCTGTAATCCCAGCTACTCCGGAGGCTGAGGCAAGAGAATTGCTTGAACCTGGGAGGTAGAGGTTGCAATGAGCTCAGATCGCGCCATTGCACTCCATCCAGCCTGGGCAACAAGAGTGAAACTCCATCTCAAAAAAAAAAAAAAAAAAAGAAAAGTATCCTTAGGCCAGACACGGTGGCTCATCCCTGTGATCCTAACACGTTGCGAGGCTGAGGTGGGTGGATCAACTGAGGTCAGGAATTCAAGACCAGCCTGACCAATGTAGTGAAACCCTGTCTCTGTCTCTACTAAAAATACAAAAATTAGCCGGTCATGGTGGTGTGTGCCTGTAATTCCAGCTACTCTGGAGGCTGAGGCAGGAGGATCACTTGAGCCTAGGAAGTGAGGCTGCAGTGAGCCGTGATTGCTCCACTGTACTCCAGCCTGTGATAAGGCGAGACCTTGTCTCCAAAGAAAGGAAAAGTATCCCTAAGAACATGCTGGTTGGTTAGAATAGCATGTTGTTAGGATGTTGGGGGCTGGGAACATTTCTCGTTTATTCTTTTCTATTCTTTGTATTTTGTGCAGGTCTCCAGACTTGTGAATGAGGTCTACCACATGTATAATCGAAATCAGTATCCATTTGTTGTTCTTAACATTTCTGTTGATGCAGGTAAGTTCCACTGGCATTTCAGTACAACTGGTGACTAATGCCTCAAAGAAGAAAATGAAATTATAAAGCTCTGCTATGATTGGAATGAAATAACAATTTATGGCCATGTAATTTTTTTTTTTTTTTTTTTGAGATGGAGTCTTGCACGGCCCCCTAGGCTGGAGTGCAGTGGCATGAATCTCAGCTCACTGCAACCTCTGCCTCCCGGGTTCAAGTGATTCCTCTGCCTCATCCTCCTGAGTAGCTGGGATTTCAGGCACTCGCCACCATGCCCAGCTAATTTCTTGTATTTTGAGTAGAGATAGGGTTTCACCATGTTGGCCATGCTGGTCTGAAACTCCTGACCTGGTGATTCGTCCGCCTCAGCCTCCCAAAGTGCTAGGATTACAGGCATGAGCCACTGTGCCCAGCTGCAATTTTATTTTTTTAAACAGAGTTCCTACTTTCTACTTAAAACTATGTTAATTGTAATATTGGGACAATGTAACTTTTTTTATGTCAACCAAGGGAGAAAGTAGACTAAATGTCCTTCCCAATTTCAGAAATAATTCATTTCATATAGAATTTTCTGATTGTTGAAATTCTGGTTTACTGACATTCAGTATTTTTTCTAGGTACTTAGAAATACATCTGCACATACCCTAAGAAATACCTTCTCTCCTCTCTCTCTCCCCACCACTCTCATATTCTTCGAGATGAGGAAATAATTTTGTATTCTGCTCTTTGTCCTTAGATGTGAATGTTTTCTTTTCCATGTTTTTAAAAATTAATCAGAAATGTGATTTTAATAGGTGAATTATATTCTAATGCATGGTTATACTTTGGTATTTTAATTTTTAAAAATATAAGTTGTTTTTAGTTTTTGGAAATTACAAATACTGTTCATATAATTAAATCATTATTTACATCTTTATTTCTTTAATTTTTTAATTTTCAAAATTTTTAGACAGAGTCTTTCTCTGTTTCCCAGGCTGGAGTGCAGTGGTATAATCTCAGCTCACTGCAACCTCTGCCTCCTGGGTTCAAGTGACTTTCCCATCTCAGCCTCCTGAGTAGTAGGGATTACAGGTGCCTGCCTCCATGCCCAGCTAATTTTTTGTATTTTTAGTAGAGATGGAGTTTGCCATTACGGCCAGGCTTGTCTCAAACTGCTGACCTTAACTGATCTGTTTGCCTCAGCCTCCCAGAGTGCTGGATTATAGGCGTGAGCCAGCTTGCTCAGCCCACATCTTCAATTATTCTTAAGATAAATTGCTAGAAGTAGAATAACTAGGTCAGTGAATATGACAATTTTAAGGCTTTTTTTTTTTTTTGAGGTGGAGTCTCGGTCTGTTGCCCAGGCTGGAGTGCAGTGGCACGATCTCGGCTCACTGCAACCTCTGCCTCCTGGGTTTAAGCGATATTCCTGCCTCAGCCTCCCAAGTAGCTGGGACTTCAGGTGAATGCCACCAAGCCCAGTTAATTTTTTGAATTTTTAGTAGAGTTAGGGTTTTGCCTTGTTAGCCAGGATGGTCTCAATCTCCTGACCTCAGGTAATCCGCCTGCCTCAGCCTCCAAAAGTGCTGGGATTACAGTCATGAACCACGGCGACCCGCCCAAGACTTTTCTGTATTGTATTCTAGACTTACCAATTTACACGCCTACCAACAATGTACTAGGAATATAGTTGTTAAGCTAAATTCAATAGGGGATAGAATATCTTACTTTAGTTTGCATATTTAAAATTATTTTTATGTGTTTGTTTGCTTTTCTTTCTCCAATTTACCTATTCAAGCCCTTCTATATTTTGTCTGTTGAAAAATTATCTTTTCCTCATTTATTTGAAAAAGCTGATTTTATAACTTAGGATTCTTAATCTGGACACTGTAATATTTTTAATAGTACTTTTGATATATACAAGTGAATGAAATAATAGATGGGGAAATATCTATTGTTAAAAGTGAATTTGGCTGGGCGCAGTGGCTCATGCCTGTAATCCTAGCACTTTGGGAGGCCAAGGCAGGGGGATCACTTGAGGTCAGGAGTTTGAGACCGGCCTGGCATGATGAAACCCCGGTCTCTATTAAAAAATACAGAAATTAGCCAGCATGGTGGCACGTGCCTGTAATCCTAGCTACTTTGGAGGCTGAGGCAGGAGAATCACTTGAACCCAGGAGGCAGAGATTGCAGTGAGCTGAGATCATGCCACTGCACTCCATCCTGGGCAACAGAGTGAGACTCTGTCTGAAAAAAATGAAAGTGAATATAAACATAATAAATGCATTTTCTTTTTTTCCTTAGAATGTGTTGATATCAATGTTACTCCAGATAAAAGGCAAATTTTACTACAAGAGGAAAAGCTTTTGTTGGCAGTTTTAAAGACCTCTTTGATAGGAATGTTTGATAGTGATGTCAACAAGCTGAATGTCAGTCAGCAGCCACTGTTGGATATTGGAGGTAAGAAAAGTACTGTGTATAGCCAGCTTCTAAAGCTTTTAGCTAATGTGTTTCCTTATTTTTTTCCAAGGTAAACTTTTTTTTTTGAGATGGAATTTCGCTCTTGTTGCCCAGGCTGGAGTGCAATGGCACAATCTTGGCTCACTGCAACCTCCGCCTCCCAGGTTGAAGCGATTCTCCTGCCTCAGCCTCCCAAGTAGCTGGGATTACAGGCATGCGCCACCACAGCTG
Organism: Callithrix jacchus; assembly: GCF_049354715.1. NCBI lineage: Eukaryota > Metazoa > Chordata > Mammalia > Primates > Cebidae > Callithrix > Callithrix jacchus. The sequence goes on along the minus strand of NC_133503.1, from coordinate 15,708,599 downwards.
GCTCATTTTGTATTTTTAGTAGAGATGTGGTTTCTCCATGTTAGTCAGGCTGGTCTCGAACTCTCAACCTCAGGTGATCTGCCCACCTCGGCCTCCCACAGTGCTGGGATTACAGGCATGAGCCACCACACCCAACCCATAAACTTTTTTTGATGTGAAACAAAGTCTCTTATATTGCCATTTTTTAATGTTTTTATTGAGACAGAGACTTGCTCTGTCGCCCAGGCTGGACTGCAGTGACGCCATCATAGTTCACTGTAGCATCAAATTCCTGGGCTCAAGCCACCTTCCTGCCTCAGCCTCCCAAGCTGGGACTACAGGCACGTGTCACCATACCTGGCTAATTTTTAAAATTGTTTATAGAGACAGGGTCTCACTTTGTTGCCCAGGCTGGTCTCAAAGTCCTGGGCTCAAGTAGTCCTCCTGCCTCAGCCTTGTAAAGTGCTGGAAATACAGATGTGAGCCACTATGACTAGCAAGTCTCCTGTTTTAGGTAGAGGTTGTGTCATACTAGAAGGTATGTAGCTGCAGATTTAAGGTCATCAGTTTATAAAGAGGCATGAACACACAGAGGAATATGTAGTAATATCTTTTTTTTGGCCATAATGGTAGCTTCAGTTTTTGTCAATTGTAAACAGATGATGTAATATAAGATGTATGATTAGAAGAGTCTACAGTGACTGCATTTTAACTCCCTTGTCATGTTTTTCTTTCTTTTTTTTTTGAGACAAATGTCATATGCCAATACCTGTGCCGTCACTCTCATTGCCACCTACTTGACAGCTGTCTGTGTAGCCGCGTTATCTTCTTCTCTCAGATAGGATGACCCCGATTCATAACCCTTATTATTATTAACGAAAATAATCCATTCCTAGTTAACTCAGTTAACCACCTAGCGATCGGTAGCATCTTTGCTGAATTTCTCATTACCAACAGTATTATTCCTGCTTCACCCCCTCAAACAACTATGCCACTCCATCCTAAACTCACAGCCCTAGGTGTAACCGTCTTGGGCCTCTTGCTAGCGATAGAGCTTAATCTTATAACTAATAACCTCAAACTTAAACACCCATTATACATATTCAACTTCTCTAACATACTAGTTTTTATCCAGCCATAACCCACCGTTCCACCCCCCTGACTCAAGCTTATCCACAAATCAAAATATGGCTTCACTTCTACTAGACCTAATTCGATTAGAAAAGTCTATACCAAAAATGATTTCACAAACCCAAATTTCAGCCTCCATCACCGCATCTACTCAAAAAGGCTTAGACTTTATTTCCTCTCTTTTTTTATTCCACCTATTTTAACTTTACTATTGATTATCTAACCTGTTACCCTGAGTAATTTCAATTGCAACATAAATACTTACAAATAATGGTCAACCAGTAACCACCACTCATCAACATCCATAACTATATAAAGCAGCCACACCTACAGAATCCTCATGTAATAATCCCTCTCCTCCCCCTCAAAAATTATTCAGCTCCCCACGCTATTAATCATGATTACTACCCTGTTGTATTCAACTATCCACCAAGCCAACACTAGTTCCATTAATAATCCTAATAATAAAGCCCCTCAAATGTCAATACTTGACCCTCATGTTTCAGGATATTCTTCAATAGCCATTGCTGCAATATAATCAAAACCAATCATCATACCACGCAGATAATCAAACAGACCATTAACCCCACAAAAGCCCCACCAAAATTCAACACAATACCACAACGCACAGCACCACTAATAATTAACCCTAGACCTCCATAAATAGGAGAAGGCTTTGAAGAAAAACCTGCAAATCCTATAACCAAGAGAATACACAATAAAACCATAGCATATGTCATTATTCCCACATGGACTATAACCATGACTAATGATATAAAAAACCATTGTTGTATTTCAACTGTTAGGATACTGATGACCAATACCCACAAAACATACCCATTAGCAAAAAATATGAACCACTTTTTTACTGATCTTGCCACGCCATCTAACATTTCTTTTTTTTTTTTTTGAGACGGAGTTTCGCTCTTGTTACCCAGGCTGGAGTGCAATGGCGCAATCTCGGCTCACAGCAACCTCCGCCTCCTGGGTTCAGGCAATTCTCCTGCTTCAGCCTCCCAAGTAGCTGGGATTACAGGCATGCGCCACCATGCACAGCTAATTTTTTTTTGTATTTTTAGTAGAGACAGGGTTTCACCATGTTGACCAGGATGGTCTCGGTCTCTTTACCTCCTGATCCACCCGCCTCGGCCTCCCAAAGTGCTGGGATTATAGGCGTGAGCCACCGTGCCCAGCCCACCATCTAACATTTCTACATGACGAAACTTCGGCTCACTTGTCAGTGCTTGCCTAATTCCTCAGATCATCACAGGACTATTTTTTGCCGTGCACTATACACCAGACACCTCAACCACCGTCTCTTCAATCGCTCATACCAACCGAGATGTGTACTACAGCTGAATGGTCCACTATTTCCATGCTAACGGCGCCTCAATATTTTTTATTTGCCTCTTCCTACATGTTGGATGAGGCTTATATTATGAATCATTCATACTTCTAGAAACCAGAAATATTGATATTATTCTTCTACTTACAATCATAGCAACAACATTTATAGGCTGTGTACTCCCACGAGGCCAAATATTATTCTGAGGCACTACAGTAATTACAGACCTATTACAGCCATCCCATACATTGGATCTGACCTTGTGCAGTGAATCTAAGGTGGATTCTCAGTTGACAAAGCCACCCTTACATGACTTTTTGCCTTCCATTTCATCTTACCTTTTTTTTTTTTTGAGATGGAATCTCGCTCTCACACCAGGGTGAAGTGCAGTGGCGCAATCGCAGCTCACTGCACCCTCCGCCTTCTGGTTCAAGTGATTCTTCCGCCTCAGTTTCTTGAGTAGCTGGGACTACAAGTGCACATCACCACGCCCAGCTAATTTTTGTATTTTTAGTAGAGATGGAGTTTCACCTTATCGGTTAGGATGGTCTCGATCTCTTTACCTCATGATCCGCCTGCCTCGGCCTCCCAAAGTGCTGAGATTACGGTGTAAGCCACTGCACTTGGCCTCATCTTACTTTTTATCATTGCAGCTCTAGCAACTGTTCACCTTCTATTCCTACTTGAAACAGTATCTAACAACCTTCAGGGATTTTTGTTAGACCTTGACAAAATCACTTTTCACCCTTACTACACAACTGAAGACATTCTATGTTTAATTTTTCTCCTCTTCCTTCTAATCCTTGTACTGTTTTCACCTGACCTCCTGAGCGGCCCAGATAATTACACTTTAGCTAACCGTCTCGATACTCCACCCCACATGAAACTAGAGTGATATTTTTTGTATGCATATGCAATCTTATGATCCATCCCCAACAAACTCAGAGGCGTCCTAGCCCTCATATTCTGCATTCTTATTCTAGCAATTATTCCCACACTTAACATATCTAAACAACAAAGTACAATATTCCTGCCATGAAGTCAATGCTTATTCTGAATCCTAGTAGCCGACCTACTTACACTTACATGAATTGGAGGTTATCCAGTCGAGTACCTTTTATTGTCATCAGACAGATCACATCTATTATATATTTCTCTACCATCCTTACCCTCATACCACTTACTACCCTAATCAAAAAGAAATTACTTAAGTGAAAATATCCTTGTAGTATAATTCAGTGCTCTGGTCTTGTAAACTAGAAATAGAGATCCTTTCCCCAGGACAACTCAGGAAAAAAGCGTTCTCATTTCACTGCCAACACCTAAAGCTGAAATTCTAATTAAACAATTCCCTGAACTTTTCTCTAGATGCATTTTAACTATTATGTTTGTATTAACGAGTTACCATTAATACATTAGTGCCTTTATGTACTAAGTGCATTACTGCTAGTCCCCATGAATAATACATAGTACTAAATATGCTTATTTGTACATAGTACATTTACCTATGAAAGTATATAAAACTTTCCCAACATGCATGTAAGCATGAATTAACACATCTTCACATCAGCTGTTATCACCCACATTATCATGGGTGATAATGGATACTGACCCATACTAGACCTCCTTAACATTACATAGTACATATTGTCATTCACTGGGCATAGCATATCCTAGTCAAGGAATTTCTCACCAACATGACTATCCCCTACCAAATTTTGGTCTCTTAATTTACCGACCTCCAGAAACTTATCATTCTGCTTGGGCATGTTATACTCCTCACTTCAGGCCCATAATGCTTAGGGTGACTAATGTGAAACTATAACTGGCATCTGGTTCTTACCTCACAGCCATAACACTAAGATCGCCCATACATTCCTCTTAAATAAGACATCTCAGTGGTTCAGAGACTATCACCCTATCAATCACAGGAGCACTGCCATGCATTTGGTATTTTTATCTTTTGGGGATGCTCTTACTCAACATTGTGGAAGGCCTGGTCCCCTCTAAATCAGCTGTAGATGAAATTGGATGTGATTCCTACCAAACCAGTTAATAATCACACCTATATTGCATATTCCAAGCTAGCATTACAACCATAAGGTGTTAATTAATACGTCCTTGTGGGACATAGTAATTAACCAATAGGTGCATACGCCAGCACATGTATGCCTACTTTTAACAATTTCTTTCAGATAAAAATCCACAAACCCCCCTCCCATCTCTGACTTTTTTCTTCAATCTAAATTAATGTACTCTCGTAAACCCTGAAAACAAGAGACCAAATGCAACCTAATCAAAACCCAGAGATTATATTTTAGCTGTAACTGTCTCAACCGCTACCCCTCAATTGATGTTATTTTCCTAAAAATCCTAAATCCCTTCTACTAAATTAAAACTCCATCTTGTATAATAAATGCAACAACTAATTTCTATCCCAATACTATAATAACACCTTGAATATACCCTTCTTAAAGTGCTACCCCATGTCTCATATTCTAAATCAACCACACTCTAACTTTAAACAGCATTCTTGGCCAGGTGTGGTGGCTCATGCCTGCAATCTCATCACTTTGGGAGGCTGAGGTGGGTGGATCACCTGAGGTCGGGAGTTCGAGACCAGCCTGACCAACATGGAGAAACCCCGTCTCTATTAAAAATACAAAAAATTAGCCAGACTTGTTGGTGCATGCCTGTAATCCCAGCTACTTGGGAGGCTGAGGAAGGAGAATCGCTTGAACCCAGGAGGTGGAGGTTGTGGTGAGACAAGATTGTGCCATTGCACTCCAGCCTGGACAACAAGAGCAAAACTCTGTCCCACCCCCAAAAAATAGCACTGTTAACCAAACCTCTGTCAATTCAATTTTTAATATCCTAAGCCCCCAGAACCATATATAGTTATTCACTTATATTTTCCTTCTTCCTATTTTTTAGCTTTACATTTATATGTTACACAGTTAATGTAGCTTAACTGTTCACAGCAAGACACTGAAAATGTCCAGATGGGTACATACAACTCCATAAACAAATAGGTTTGGAATTGGCCTTTTGTTAACTTTTAGTGAGATTACACATGCAAGCATCCCCGTCCTAGTGAAAATGCCCTCTAGATCACCCAGATCAAGAGGAGCAAGTATCAAGCACCCTTAAGTGCAGCTCAAAACACTTTGCTCAGCCATATGCCCACGGGAAACAGCAGTGATAAACATTTAGCAATAAACAAAGGTGTAACTAAACTATACTAATCTATAGAGTTGGTCGATTTCATGCCAGCCACCGCAGCCATACGATTAACCCAAGCTAATAGAACTCAGCATAAAGAGTGTTTAAGGTCTGCCCTCAATAAAGCTAACCTCCATCTAAGTTGTAAAAAACTCCAGCCGAAATAAAATCTATCACGACAGTGGCTTTAGTGCCCTGAAGACACAATACCTAAGACCCAAACTGGGATTAGATACCCCACTGTGCTTAGCCCTAAACTCTAATAGTTATATCAATAAAACTGTTTGCCAGAATACTACAATACTTGTAGTCAAGCAACAGCTTAAAACTCAAAGGACTTGGCAGTGCTTTATATCCCTCTGGAGGAGCCTGTTCTATAATCAATAAACCCCAATATATCTCTCCACCTCTTGCCCTCATCCTATATACTGCCATCTTCAGCAAACCCTAAAAGGGTCATAAAGTAAGCATAAGTATATACATAAAAACGTTAGGTCAAGATGTGTAGCTCATGAGGTGGCAAGAAGTGGGCTACATTTTCTACCCCTTAAAAAATATCATGATAACCTTTGTGAAATTTAAAGACCCAAGGAGAATTTAGCAGTAAACCAAGAACAGAGTGCTTGGTCCAATAAGGCCATGAAGTATGCACACACTGCCTGTCACCTTCCTCAAATGTTCTTTTAGAAATTATTGCTAGTAAAAAATTCTATACGCACATATAGAGGAGATAAGTTGTAACATGATAAGTATACTGGAAAGTGTGCTTGGACTAACCAAAGTGTAGCTCAACCTAAGGCACCCAGCTTACACCTGGAAGTTTTCATCACGACCTGATCACATTGAGCCAACTCTAACCCTAAATCTCACTAAAAATATCAAATTATCTTAACCAAACCATTTACCTTAAACACAAATATAGGCAACAGAAAGTCTCACCCTGGTGCAATAGAGATCGTACTATAAGGGAAAGATGAAAGAACTAAATCAAGCATGAAAAAGCAAAGACAAACCCTTTTACCTTCTGCATAATGTATTAACTAGAGAACCCAAGTCCCATGAAACCAGACGAGCTACTCGAGGTTAGCTAAAAGAGCATACCCATCTATGTGGCAAAATAGTGGGAACATTTATGAGTAGTAGGGACAAACCTACCAAGCCTGATGATAGCTGGTTGTCCAGACAGAATCTTAGTTCAACTTTAAACTTATCCACACAGAATTAGTTAATATCCCTGTAAGTTAACTGTTAAGTCTAAAGAGGGACAGTTCTTTAGACCCTAGGAAACAACCATTCTACAGAGAGTAAAAAGTATTATCATGTAGTTGGCCTAAAAGCAGCCACCAATTAAGAAACCCTTCAAGCGGCCGGGCGTGGTGGCTCACACCTGTAATCCCAGCACTTTGGGAGGTCGAGGTGGGCAGATCATGAGGTCAAGAGATCGAGACCATACTGGTTAACATGGTCAAACCCCGTCTCTACTAAAAAAATATAAAAATTAGCTGGGCGTGGTGGCACATGCCTGTAGTCCCAGCTACTTGGGAGGCAGAGGCAGGAGAATTGCTTGAACCTAGGAGGTCGAGGTTGCAGTGAGCTGAGATCGTGACTGCACTCCAGCCTGGCGACAAAACAAGACTCTGTTTCAAAAAAAAAAAAAAAAAAGAAAGAAACCCTTCAAGCTGAACATCTGACTATCTCAAATTCGATTTATTCTGCTGAACTCCTAACATCACATTGGACTAATCTATTGCTTGATAGAGTTTTGCTCTTGTTTGCTCAGGCTGGAGTGCAATGGTGCGATCTCAGCTCACTGCAACCTCCTCCTCCCCTGTTTAAGAGATTTTCCTGGCTTAGCCTCCCGAGTAGCTGGGATTGTAGGTGCCTACCACCACACCCGGCTATTGTTTGTATTTTCAGTAGAGATGGGATTTTTCCAGGTTGCCCAGGCTGGTCTCAAACTCCTGAGCTCAAGCTATCCTTCAGCCTTAGCCTCTGAAAATACTGGGATTTCCTGACTTCTAACAGTATAGTTTAATCTATTTTTAATCTGAAGTCATTCAGTCTGTACTTTTCTCTGATTTGTTTCTTTCTCTCATTATTTTATTTGTGAGATTCACCCAAGTCATGCAGCACAATTCTTCCATTCATTCACTATACAGTGTTCCATTATAGTCAGATATAATTTATTTGTGAATATTTGAGCTGTTTTCAGTTTGGGGCTATAATGAAGAACCCTGTCATGAACATCCTCATCCACGTCTTTTGATGAGCATAGATAGGCACTTTTTTTTTTTTTGATACTGTCACCCAGCTGGAGTTCAGTGACGTGCCCTTGGCTTACTGTAGCCTCCCTTCCAGGCTCGAGCAGTTCTCCCACCTTAGCCTCCCTAGTAGCTGGGATTATAAGTGCCTTCCACTACGCCTGGCTAATTTTTTGTATTTTTAGTAGAGATGAGTTTTCACTTTGTTGGTCAGGCTGGTCTTGAACTCCTGACCTCAGGTGATCTGCCCTCCTCAGCCTCCCAAAGCACTGGGATTACAGTGAGTTTGAGACACTGTGCCTGGCCGATAGGCACTTCTGATAGGAGTAGCTATGCTGGGTTGCAGGTGTGCATACATTCAGATTTAGGAGGTACTCCCAGAGAACTTTCAAAGCAGCTGTACCAGGTTCATTACTACCAGTGGTATTTAAGCATTCCACTTGATCCTGAACTTTGTTAGCATTTGTTGTTTTTTTAATTTTACCCATTCTGGTGAGTATATGGCCAGATTGTATTTTGTGTGTGTGTGTGTGTGTGTGTTTTTGAGACAGAGTCTTGCTCTGTTACCCAGGCTGGAGTGCAATGGCGCCATATTGGCTCACTGCAACCTCTACTTCCCAGGCTAAAGGGATTCTTGTGCCTCAGCCTCCCAAGTAGCTGGGATTACAGATGTGCCCCACCACACCTGGCTAATCTTTTTTTGTATTTTTAGTAGAAATGGGGTTTTGCCATGTTGTCCAGACTCATCTCAGACTCCTGGCCTCATGCCATCCCCCTGCCTTGGCCTCCCAAAGTGCTGTGATAACAGGTGTGAGCCATCACATCTAGCCGATATTATAGTTTTATTTTGAACAACGAACTGTGTTCATCTGTTTAATTAGCATGTGGCTCTCCTCTTTTGTGAAGTGTCTGTTCACATAAGTACATCCTCTAACCATTTCAGGATAATCCCTGACCCTCTTCTCCGTTCATGTTTACTTAGGTAACTTAATGAAAGTGCATGCTGCGGATTTGGAAAAGCCCCTGCCAGAACAGCAGGATAATTCCCCTTCATCAAGGACTCGAGAAGAAAAAAGGGACGTGTCCATTTCCAGATTGCGAGAGGCCTTTTCTCTTCATCACACAGCAGAGAGCAAGTCTCACAGCCTGAAGACTCCAGAACCAAGAAGGAGCTCTCCAGGGCAGAAAAGGGGTATGCCATCTTTTAGCACTTCAGATGCCATCTCTGACAGAGGCTTCCTGGAACCTCAGAAAGAGGTAGCGAGTTCCAGTGAGGGACCCAGTGACCCTGCAGACAGAGCAGAGGTGGAGAAGGACTCTGGGCATGGCAGCACTTCTATGGATTCAGAGGGGTTCAGCATCCCAGACACAGGCGGTTACTATAGCAGCAAGTGTGTGGCCAGCTCCCCCGAGGACAGGGGCTCACAGGAATCTGTGGACTCTCGTGAGAAAGTGCCTGAAACTGACAACCCTTTTTCAGATGTGGACTGCCGTTTAAACCAGGAAGATACTGGATGTAAATTTAGAGTTTTGCCTCAGCCACGTAATCTTGCATCACCAAACACAAAGCGCTTTAAAAAAGAAGAAATTCTTTCAAATTCTGACATTCGTCAAAAGTTAGTAAATACTCAGAATGTGTCAGCCTCTCAGGTTGATGTAGCTGTTAAAATTGATAAGAAAGTTGTGCCCCTGGACTTTTCTATGAGTTCTTTAACCAAACGAATGAAGCAGTTTCATCATAAAGCAAAGCAAAGTGAAGGTGAACAGAATTATAGGAAGTTTAGGGCAAAGATTTGCCCTGGAGAAAATCAAGCCGCTGAAGATGAACTAAGAAAAGAGATAAGGTAAAGTTTTAATTTTTTAATTTTTAATTTTTATTTATTTATTTTTTGAGATTGAGTCTTGCTCTGTCACTCAGGCTGGAGTGCAGTGGCGTGATCTCAGCTCACTGCAACCTCTGCCTCCCAAGCTCAAGCAATTCTCCTGCCTCAGCCTCCCGAGTAACTGGGACTACAGGCTCGTACCACCACGCCTAGTTAATTTTTGTATTTTTTTTTTTTTAGTAGAGGTGAGGTTTCAGCATATTGGTCAGGCTGGTCTTGAACTCCTGACCTCGTGGATCCACCCTCCTTGGCCTCCCAAAGTGCTGCGCTTATAGGCATGAGCCACCTCGCCAGGCCTATTTTTATTTTTTTGGTATGGAGTCTCGCTCTGTTGCCCAGGCTGGAGTACACTGGTATGATCTTGGCTCACTGCAACCTCTACCTCCCAGGTTCAAGCAGTTCTCCTGCTTCTGCCTCCTGAGTGGCTGGAATTACAGGTGTGCACCACCACGCCTGTAATTTTTGTATTTTTGATAGAAAGGAGTTTCACCATGTTGGCCAGGCTGATCGTAAACTCCTGACCTTGTGATCTGCCCACCCTTGCCTACCAAAGTGCTAGGATTACAGGTGTGAGCCACAGGGCTTGGCCACGTAGTTTTTTCTTAAGAGTATTTTGAAGCTGGGTGCAAGTGGCTCACACCTGTAATCACAGAACTTTGGGAGGCCGAGCCAAGGAGGGAGGATCAATTGAGCCCAGGAGTTCAAGATCAGCCTGGACAACATAGGGAGACCCCATCCCTACAAAAAAATTGGCTGGGCACAGTAGTGCCTATTGAAATTCCAGAATCTGCGCACAGCCAAATGCTGTTCTCTGTGGCAGGACATAGACTTCAAAAACATGGAAGACTTGGGTCTTTTAGGCCAGCACCAGCTTTTGAGAAGATGATCTATGTTCTGGGAACCAAGGCATATTCAGACAGTTCCTGGGAGAGCCTAGAATCAGCCCCAGGGGAGGTGAGATTTGTGCTGGTTTCTGGCATGCTTCTGAGATGTCCTTTTCCTTCCCTCTTGTGATGCGGGAGTCCCTGCATCATCACTCACTCTGGCAGCTTCTCTCCATCCAGCAGGCTGCAGCTACTCCTGCTCCAAGGAGGTCTGAAGCTCAACCTGAGCGGGTAGGGGCCTTTTACAAGAGTTTCTTTTGTGAGCACTCTCCCTCTTCCCTAGAGGTAGTAGCATTTTCCATTCCTGTGTTTCCTAGCATAGTAGTTAACCACCTTTTACTAGTTTGTAATGCTTTATTATACTTTTTTCCTCTTCAGGCCTGCCATGGTGGCTCATGCCTTATAATCCCAGCACTTTGGGAAGCTGAGGTAGGAGAATCACTTGAGGCTAGGAATTTGAGACCAGCCTGGGCAATATAATGAGACCCCATCTCTAAAGAAAAAAAAAAAAAAAAAAAGGTTAGTCAAGTACACTGCTGCATGCCTATAGTCCCAGGTACTCAGGAGGCTGAGGCAGGAGGCTCGATTGAGTCCAGGAGTTTGAGGCTGCAGTGAGCTATGATCATGCCATTGCACTCCAGCCTGGGTGACAGAGCAAGACACTGTCTTAAAAAAAAAATCTCTGTTAAAATCACTGGTGTGGTTTTTGTCTCTTGATTGTACTCTGACATGTCAGAATGTGTCAGCCTCTCAGGTTGCTGTAGCTGTTAAAATTGGTAATGGAGTTGGTATCAGGAGACAGACCCTCAAAGATAGGATTTGGGGATTGGTTTGGTTATGACTTGGACTTGTCTGTACTGAGCTCTTGCCAACAGGAAATGTGGGCTCAGTAATCCATGGCGTGTGGAGGCCTCACCGTTCACCAAACTGTCTCCTGTGGTTGATTGTGATGATCTCAAACTCCTGACCTTGTGATCTGCCCACCCTTGCCTACCAAAGTGCTAGGATTACAGGTGTGAGCCACAGCGCTTGGCCACGTAGTGGCATGGGACTGGGTCTTCCTGGAGCATTTATAGAAAGAAACAACAATCTCAGCTCCTTTCTTTTTTTTTTTTCTTTTTATTTTTGAGACAAGAGTTTTGCTCTTTCACCTAGACTGGAGTGCAGTGGCATGATCTCAGCTCACACCAACTTCTGCCATCTGAGTTCAGCGATTCTTCTGCCTTAGCCTCCCAAGTAGCTGGGAGTACAGGTGCCCACCACGACGCCTGGCTAATTTTTGTATTTTATGTAGAGATGGAGTTTCACCATGTTGGTCTTGAAATCCCAACCTCAAATGATCCACCCACCTCGGCCTCCCCAAAGTGCTGCAATTACAGGCATGAGCCCCTGTGCCCGGCCTAATCTCAGCTTCTTTCATCCTAAGCTCAGGCCACCTGGTGAGACCCAGAGAACGTCCCTGGCTGCTTTCACAGTCATTTCTTGTAGTCACAGCGCTGGTAATGAGGAAAATCTATTTTCACCAGGTTTAATTGTGTGGGACAACTACAGTGTTAGTTTCTCATGTGAAGGTTAGGGGAGGTGTCCATCTTTTGTCCAGATTGATTAAGATAGTGTTTAATGGCATTAGGTGTTGAAGCTACCCAGCAAAGGACCCAGTGGTGGGCCTGGCAGAGAGTAGAAGGATTGATATCCAGCACTGGCAAAAAGGTACTCTTGGACACTGTTGGTGGGAGTGTGAATTTTCACAGATTTCCCATCAGAAAGTACATATGTAATCCTGCCTCTAGTGTCTGTCTCACAGAAATATACCCACAGGTGAGTAGGTTTATGTACAGAAGTATTTGTTGCAGCTTTGTGTGTACTATTGAAATTGGAGACAACTGAAATGCCCTTTATTAGAGAATTTGTCAGACAAATTATGGTACATTCATGCAGTGAGTTCCTATATGGCCACTACAAAGAATGAAGTAGGACGGATGCCGTGGCTCACGCCTATAATCTCAGCACTTTGGGAGGCTGGGACAGGTAGATCACTTGAGGTCAGGAGTTGGAGAACAGCCTGGACAACATGGTGAAACCTCATCTCTCCTAAAAATAAAAACATTAGCTGGGCTGGCAGCATGTGCCTATAGTCCCAGCTATTCGGGAGTCTGAAGCAGGAGAATCGCTTGAGCCGGGGAGATGGAGGTTGCAGTGAGCTGAGACTGTACCACTGCAGTCCAGCCTGAGCAACAGAGCGAGACTCCGTCTTAAAAAACAAACAAACAAAAAATGAAGTAGATCTATGTGTACAGATTTGAAAACATCTCTCAGATGTGTTAAGTGATGATAGTAGTACAATATGGAGAATTAAGATTTCATTTTTGTTTTTTAAAATTAAAAAATTTATATATAGAGACCGGGGTCTGGAAGAGTATATTTCATTTAATTTCTAACAATAGCAACTGATGTCTTCTCTGGACAGTTGGATGAGTGAATAATTTTTTTTTTGAGATGGAGTCTGGCTCTGTTGCCCAGACTGGAGTGCAGTGGTGAGATCTCAACTCACCACAACCTTTGCCTCCCAGTTCAAGTGATTCTCCTGCCTCAGCCTCCCGAGTATCTGGGACTTCAGGAGCGCACCACAATGCCTGGCTAATTTTTTTTGTATTTTTAGTAGAGACGGGTTTCACCGTGTTAGCCAGGATGGTTTCAATCTCCTGACCTCATGATCCATCCACCTCAGCCTCCCAAAGTGCTGGGATTGCAGGCGTGAGCCACCACGCCTAGCCTGGATGAGTGAATAATTAATGCTATCTTTAGAAGGCGGGGTGGTTAGGGACTTTATTTTATGGTTTTGTATTTTTTTTATTACAGTGTTCCATAACAAAATCAGAAAAATAATTTTGTAAAATGTCTCATAATTAACATTTTTCTACCTGCAGTAAATCGATGTTTGCAGAAATGGAAATCATTGGCCAGTTTAACCTGGGATTTATTATAACCAAACTGAATGAGGATATCTTCATAGTGGACCAGCATGCTACCGATGAGAAATATAACTTTGAGATGCTGCAGCAGCACACCGTGCTCCAGGGGCAGAGGCTTATAGTGTGAGTTCCTTTCAGTGTTGATTCCCAAATTCCCCTCAAATTTCAGATCTAACAGGCTGAGGCTGGAGGGTCGCGAGAGGCCTGGAGTTTGAGAGCAGTCTGGGCAACATAGCGAGACCTTGTATCTACTTAAAAAAAGAAGAGATCTAGGAAGGAGGGATGTAAAAAATAAAAAGATCTAATAGTTGGCTGGGTCTGGTGGCTCACACCTGTAATCCCAGCACTTTGGGAGGCCAAGGTGGGTAGATCACCTGAGGTCAGGAGTTTGATACCAGCCTGGCCAACATGGTAAAACCCCATCTCTACTAAAAATACAGAAAAATTAGCTGGGTGTGGTGGCACATGCCTGTAATTCCAGCTACTCAGGAGGCCGAGGTAGGAGAATTGCTTGAACCTGGGAGACGGAGGTTGCAGTGAGCCAAGATCGCACCACTGTACTCCAGCCTGGGTGACAGAGTGAGACTCCTCAAAAAAAAAAAAAAAAAAAATCTAGTAGTTTATATGTGTCTATATATATGTATATGTATATATGTATTTTTCTGTAAGTATTCATATAGCAGATTTTTATACTTTTTACATAATAATAGTGATATGATTTATTGAATGCCTAGTATCTGCCAGACACTGTGGAAATAATGCATGTGTATTAGTTAATTTAATCCTCCAAAACCTATGAGGTTATTACTGTTACCTTCGCCATTCCACAGGTGGTAAAACTGAGGCACACACAGGCTGAGTAACTTCCTCAAGTTCACACAGTTAACATGTTCTCTAGGTATCAAACCTTTTTAGCTATTGAAAATGTGGATCACCAGTTAACCAGATGATCCTTTTCATGAGGGCAGTTTATAGTACAGAGTATTAGTACAGATAGTATATGGAATATGTGTGTTCAGAAAGACAGCACAGCCTGTGCGCCAGTCTTTATTTACAGTGAAGTAATCAATCAGCAGTCAGATAGTCACTGCAGATTGGGTGCAGGGGCACATGCCTGTAATCCCAGAGCTTTGGGAGGCTGAGCAAGGCATATCAACTGAGCTTATGAGTTTGAGACCAGCCTGGACATCATGGTGAAACTTTGTCTCTACAAAAAAATAAAAAAATTTGCAGGGCATGGTGGCTCACACCTGTAATCCCAGCACTTTGGGAGGCCGAGGCAGATGAATCACGAGGTCAGGAGTTTGAGACCAGCGTGACCCGTCTCTACTAAAAATACAAAAATTAGCCAGTTGTGGTGGTATGTACCTATAATCCCAGCTCTTCAGGAGGCTGAGGCAGGAGAATCACTTGAACCTGGGAGGTGGAGGTTGCGGTGAGCCATATATATATATACACACACACATATACGTGTGTGTGTTTGTGTGTGTGTGTGTGTGTGTGTGTGTATAATCTTTAGCCAGACTTGATGGTGTATGCCTGTGGTCCCAGCTATTTGGAAGGCTGAGGTGGGAGGATCTTTTGAGCCCAGGAGGTTGAGGCTGCCATGATTGTGCCACTGCACAGCACTCCAGCCTGGGTGATAGAGTGAAACAGTGAGATTCTGTCTCGCAAATAAATAAATAAAATATAAAAATTATTTTAAGATAGTCACTGCAGAATTTTGTATTTCTCTCTCCTCTGCCAAACTGAATATTTTGCCCTGACTACTTTACAAAGGTCAGGTGTGATAGTATATTATGTAAAACGAAAGTCTTGTCTTAAGCAACGTTATAAGAAGAGGAGTTTTATCTGGGAAATTAAACCACATAGAGAAGTAAACTCAGATCTCAACAAGTATATCCCACATGTAGAAATGTGCTACTGAACAGCTGGAAAAACCTACCTAGTTTACTGAGTACTCTGTTTCCTGTGGAATGCACGAATTGTTTCCATTCTCAGTAAGAGTCAATGGTAATAATGAAGACAGTAAGATACTTTATAATCCTGAGATATCCCTTCCCTGTTCCTCTTAATAGTGGTCTTGGTTGTTGTTTTTTTTTTTTTTCTTTCCTTTGAGGCAGAGTTTCACTCTTGCCCGGGCTGGAGTGATTAAGTGGTGTGATCTTGGCTCATTGCTACCTCCGCCTCCTGGGTTCAAGTGATGGTTGTGCCTCAGCCACTGGAGTAGCTGGGATCACAGGCACCTGTCACCATTACCTGATTAACTCCCACTCATCCCCAGACTCAGCTCAAAGGTCACTTCCTTACCCCGGGGTGAAGTCTCACTTACGACACTGGGTGCTTTTCCTTGAGATCTGCCTGCCTCGGCCTCCTAAACTTCTGGGATTGCAGGCATGAGCCACTGCGCCCGGCCTGTAGCTACTTTAACTGCTAAAAAGAACTTTAGGAAAAGCAAATTAAAAGGAACTTCTCAGGAAGTTTTGTGACACTTAGCTGAATAGTGTTGTTACTAATGTTGTTATTTTGAAATGAATTCAAAACATAGTATTGTTTTAATTTTATTTCTGCTTTATAGTTAAATGTTTGACTTCAGGATATGGTTTGAATCATTTTTGTGTGTGTTTTTTTTTTGTATTTTTAGTAGAGAAGGGGTTTTGCCATGTTAGCCAGGCTGGTCTCAAACTCCTGACCTCAGGTGAACCACCTGCCTCAGCCTCCCAAAGTGCTGGGATTACAGGCATGAGCTACTGTGCCCGGTTGAGGCCTTGTATTTTTTAGCCATGTGGCAAAGATTACCTCTCGTCTGTGACATTTCAAGTTGGCCCAGGTAATCAGAGACCACTTTGGATTCCAGATGGACCACACTTCAAGCTGAAAGGATAAAACCCAATTCCACCCTGTCCTGCCAGCCCCTCCGCAGGGGCCCCTGTTGACCTCTTTAGCTTTTCCCATCCCTCTTCTCTCCTTGTTTCCTGTACTCAAGCCTCTGGGGCTGTCTTTCTTTTTCCCTTGGTGGCCTGAGGAATCAATCCCTATGTGGCCACAGAGCAGAAGGAATGATAGCTTTATGTGTGGCTCTGCACACATCAGCGGTCCACCCTAGGGCCTGACACAGATTGTCATCTCTGCCTAGATCATTTATCCTGCATCCTGCACCCATTTCTCCCCCATTACCTGAGTAACTCCTACTCATCCCCAGACTCGGCTCAAAAGTCACTTCCTGACCCCAGGGTGAAGTCTCACTTAAGACACTGGCTGCTTTTTCTTCCTGATCTTCCTGTCATTTGTCATCATGATCGACTTGCCTGAGTATTTGCTCAATGTCTTTCTTCCCCAGTAATCTGTTAGCTCCAGGGCCAAGCCTATGTTTGCTCACAGGCTGTCTCCTGCTTTTAGCAGTGTTTATCTTATCCAGCACTTAGGACCAGGTACAGTGGCTCATACCTGTAATCCCAGCACTTTGGGGGGCCGAGGTGGGAGGATCGCTTGAGCCCAGGAGTTGCCCAGCCTGGGCAACACAGTGAGACCCTGACGCTATTTTTGAAAAAATAGCAAAAAGTTTAAAAAAAAAAAAAGCACCCTTGTAAATCCAAGAGAAGAGAAAGATGGAGATATAATACAGGCAGAGGAAGGAGAAGGATAGCAAAATAAATGCTGTCTGTTCATTCTGTTTATAAATGCTGGAATGACCCCCCAGTGTTTCAAATCCTCCATTAGAAGGAGGGAAAATAGCATTTTTGTGATATTGTTATCCTTAAGGAAATGATTCAGAAAAGATGGAGTCATTGGGGTGGCGGCTGAGGAAAAAGCAAACTACTTTTGTAGCTACTTTAACTTTTTTTTTTTAAACATAGTCTTGTTCTGTTGCCCAGGCTGGAGTGCAGTGGTGCAATCTCAGCTCACTGCAACCTCCACCTCCTGGGTTCAAGCAATTCTAGTGCCTCAGCCTCCTGAGTAGCTGGGGCTACAGCCATGAGCCACCACATCCAGCTACTTTTTTTTTTTTTTGAGACAGAGTCTTGCTGTGTTGCTCAGGCTGGAGTATAATGGCATCATCTTGGTTCACTGCAACTTCTGCCTCCTGGATTCAAGCGAATCTCCTGCTTAAGCCTCCCAAGAACCTGGGACTACAGGCGTGCACTGCCACCTCACCTGGCCTAATTTTTGTATTTTTAATATAGACAGGGTTTTGCTGTGTTGACCAGGCTGGTCTCAAATTCCTGGCCTCAAGAGATCTGCCTGCCTCGGCTTCCTAAAGTGCTGGAATTACAGGCGTGAACCACCACGCCCAGCCTGTTGCTACTTTAACTTCTAAAAAGAACTTTAAAAAAAAAGAAAATTAAAAGGAACTTCTCAGGAAGTTTTATGACACTTAGCTGAATAGTGTTGTTATTTTGAAATGAATTCAAAATATAGTAAAGTATTGTTTTAATTTTATTTCTGCTTTATAGCTGAATGTTTGACTTCAGGATATGGTTGGAATCATTTTTGTGTTTTTCAGACCTCAGACTCTCAACTTAACTGCTGTTAATGAAATCATTCTGATAGAAAATCTGGAAATATTTAGAAAGAATGGCTTTGATTTTGTTATCGATGAAAGCGGTAAGTTAATTAAAACTATAGCGACTGGGTATAGTGGCTCATGCCTGTAATCTCAGCACTTTGGGAGGCCAAGGCAGGCAGATCACCTGAGGTCACGAGTTTGAGACCAGCCTGGCCAACATGGTGAAGCCCTATCTTTACTGAAAATATAAAAATTAGCTGGGCATGGTGGCAGGCGCCTGTAATCCCAGCTACTTGGGAGACTGAGGTGGGAGAATTGCTTGAACCTGGGAGGCAGCAGTTGCAGTGAGCTGAGATCATGTCACTGCACTCTAGCCTGGGTGACAAGTGTGAAACTCTATCTCAAATAAACAAACAAATAAGAACTATAGATTCTTGTCGTTTTAGAGCTGGGAATAATCTTTCAGGTCATATAGACCAGTGTTTTTATTTTATAAAAGATGAAAAAGCATTTTTTGACTGTCCTCTCTTTCAGATACTCATCATTATCAGTAGCTTTCAAGTGATATGTGTTCCTCAAGTAATGGATTTTTTTCAAAATCATATTTTTTTCCCCCAAATTGTATTCTTTTAGCTCCAGTCACTCAAAAGGCTAAACTGATTTCCTTGCCAACTAGTAAAAACTGGACATTTGGACCTCAGGACATAGATGAGCTGATCTTTATGCTAAGTGACAGCCCTGGGGTCATGTGCCGACCTTCCCGAGTCAAGCAGATGTTTGCCTCCAGAGCCTGTCGAAAATCTGTAAGTAAACAAAGCCTGGCTGTCAGCTCAGCTGCTCAAGCTGGAAGTCTAAGGAAGGTCTCAGTTCAGCTCCTGATTTGGTCAAGGTTATTAAATGCCTTTATGAATCGCCAGGCGCAGTGGCTCACGCCTGTAATCCCAGCACTTTGGGAGGCCTACGTGGGTGGATCATGAGGTCAAGAGATCAAGACCATCCTGGCCAACATGGTCAAACCCATCTCTACTAAAAATACAAAAATTAGCTGGGCGTGGTGGTGTGTGCCTGTAGTCCCAGCTACTCGGGAGGCTGAGTACTTGGGAGGCTGAGGCAGGAGAACTTCTTGAACCCAGGAGGTGAAGGTTGCAGTGAGCCAAGATCACGCCACTGCACTCCAGCCTGGTGACAGAGCAAGACTTCGTCTCAAAAAAAAAAAAAAAAAAAAATGCCTTTATGATTGCCGGGGTCATTTTACACAGAGAGCTACGTAGAACATCAGAGCTGAGCATCTATGTTGTCTGCATTCTCTGTGACCTTGAACTCAATTATTGCTCTGTTACTTCTGTTAAGCAGTATTTTTTTTTTTTTTTTTGAGACAGGGTCTCTGTCTGTTGCCCAGACCAGAGTGTAGTGGCACAATCACAGCTCACTGCAGCCTTGACCTCCCAGACTCAAGCGACCCTCCTGCCCTTGCCTTCTGAGTAATTGTGACTACAGGGATGCACTACCATGCCCAGCTAATTTTTAAATTTTTTGTAGAAATGTGGTCTTCTTTTACTCCTTGTCTCAGCCTCCCAAAGTGCTAATTATAGGTGTGAGCCACCGTGCCCAGCCGGTATTCTGTCTTAGAGCCTTTGCTGACCCC
Organism: Callithrix jacchus; assembly: GCF_049354715.1. Taxonomy (NCBI): domain Eukaryota; kingdom Metazoa; phylum Chordata; class Mammalia; order Primates; family Cebidae; genus Callithrix; species Callithrix jacchus. The sequence goes on along the minus strand of NC_133503.1, from coordinate 15,688,770 downwards.
AGTTAAGTGAGTGGTTGAGGCACCCTGTTCGTCTGTGGACCTTATGGGTAATAACAACATTGGTAGATAGAGATTTGCTGCTTCCAGGATTCGGTGACATTAGACAAGATACTGCAGAGTCATCAAGGCAACAGGGGTGCTGTGGTTGTCATTGCATGTGGCATCACTGCCGCTGCTCGGGTTGGTGTTGGAAGGTGGTAGCAGTGGTTACGCCTGCAGTGGGGATTAGCCAAAACAAATGACTGTATCAGCTGGTCATTGGGAAAGGCCAGGAGACCATTCCTTTATTTATTCAGTGGATGCTCCTTGAGTCCCTGCTGTGTGGCCTGCCCTGCTCCAGGTGCCGGGGACACAGAGGTGACAAGGCAGCTGCAGCCCTTGCCCTGTGGAGCTGACAGTAGGGAGAAATAGACATTCCCACAAATAAATGACACCCATTAGATGCCAGCAAGCACAGTCAAGAGATTCAGACAGTGTTTTGGGACAGGAAATGACTACAGAAAAATATGGCTAGGTGAGATGGTGGTCAGGGAACAGCATCTGGGCAGGTGGGATGGAAGCCGGGCATGGTGGCTCCACGTGTAATCCTAGCATTTCAGGAGGTCAAGGTGGGAGGACTGCTTGAGGCCAGGAGTTGGAGACCAGCCTGGGCAACACAGGCAGACCCCCATGTCTACAAAAAGTTAAAAAATTAGCCAGGCGTAGTGGCATGTGCCTGTAGTCCCAGCTACTCAGGAGGCTGAGGTGGGAGGATCACTTGAGCCGGGGAGGTCAGGGTTGCAATGAGCCAAGATCACACAACTGTACTCCAGCCTGGGTGACAGAATAAGAACTTTTCTTAAAAAAAAAAAAAAATAGACTGGAACCCTCTTGGGTAAGAATTTTCCAAGTGGAGGAAGTCGCAAAGAGTGAAGCCAGAGGCCAATTGTGTGCCCGGAGAGGAGATAGGAGTGAGCAGAGCGGCATCCAGCAGACAGCCACGTAGAGTGTTGCCAGTCATGCCTAGACCGTGGGGGTCTGTGCTGTGTGTGGCAGGAACCATGGGAGAGAATAGACTGGAAGGGGTGCCATGAGTGCAGCCACTGGGGAGAGCAGCATCTGGGTTCCACGTGGGGAGTGGGTGGGATGGAGCCTGCTGTGTGAGCTTTAGATGTAATTTACAGCCATGAGATTGGGTGAAATTACTCAAGGGCAGAGTTTAATTAGAAGAGGGCCCAGAATCTGACTTCTAGCCACAGTGTTTCTTTGATAAAGACCTAATATGGGCTGGGCGTGGTGGCTCACACCTATAATCCCAGCACTTTGGAAGGCAGAGGTGGGTTGATCACCTGAGGTCAGGAGTTTGAAACCAGCCTGGCCAACGTGGTAAAACCCTATCCCTACTAAAAGCACAAAAATTAGCTGAGCATGGTGGCAGGCACCTGTAATCCCATGGGGGCAGCCTACCCAGGAGGCTGAGGCGGGAGAATTGCTTGAATCTGGGAGGCAGAGGTTGCAGTGTGCCGAGATTACACCATTGCACTCCGGCCTGGAAGACAGAGTCAGACTCTGTCTCCCCACCACAAAAAAAGACCTAATATGGACCTTCCAGTCCTAAAGTCTGTGAGAGTGTGGAGCTGAGCTCATAGTCGGGCACTTTGGATGTTCTGGGTCTTTAGTGTGACTCGGGCCTGGGGAGCCACAGGCTGCACCTTCCTTCCCACCCTGGCCAGCTCCTGCATCTCCAGTGCTGTCACTCCCTGCCCACGAGGCCTCTGCTCCGAGTCTTGCCCACCCTTCCAGCCCCATCACTGCCACGCTTCCAGCCATGCAACTGCCTTCTAGTTCCTCCCCCACCCCAGTCTCCTCCCCGCATTACACCCTTTCTCCCTGCTCTCCTCTCTACCTGGGTTCGCCACTTTCACCCTTCACCCGCTCCCCACACCTGAGCAGGTTGCCTCTCCTGGGTGCTGCCTGTCTTGGTTCACTGTTGACTTGTCTGTCCTTTTCCCACCTTGTGGAGCCCTGCCGTCACCCCAGCCCTCCAACTGTGCCTGGCAGGTGTCGGGCCCTTGGTACTGAAGGAAGAAGGAAGGTGACAGAAGGCTTCAGACTCGTCTCCTCTCCTCCCTGTCAGGATCCATGGCACAGAGCCAGCATGGCCAGGGCTGGTGCTATGGGCAGTGGGTCCGAGCCCAACAGAGGGGGAGTAACGTCTGCACCCACTGGGGGAGAGGGTCCCAGGGGTGCCACAGTCCAGAGGCAGGTGTTTGCTTGATGGACCTGTGCAAGAGGAAGGGAGTGTTGGTGCAGCTAGGTTCAGGAAGGGAGGCATTCGTGCTTAGAGGTGGGGTGCAGGCACAGCCTAGTGAGGACCAAGTCAGGACGGACAGGGCCTTTATTCAGGTGAGGGGAGAGAGCCGTGATGTGGAATGCCGTGACCTGATAGCCCTTTAAAAATAACCACTGGCTGCTGAGTAGAGAGCAGCCAGAGGGGTCGCAGTGGGGCAGGGAGGCCTGCCAGAGGCTGCTGCACTTGCCAGGGTGAGAGGTCACGGTGGCCTCTGAGAGTGGCTGCATTCTGAACAGATATGGTCACCATCTGGAGTGGAGTCTGTGCCACCGTGAAGGAGCCGCACAGGGCCTGGATTTCACAGAAAGGTGGAGGGCTGAGGTCTGGAATGGAGAGGCTTCTCTGGGGGAGGGTTTTTCAAGAAGGTGATTTTTGAGCTATAATCTTGTCCGGTCTTATTTTAGAGAAGACTGCTTCTGAATAGCTGCCATTCTGACATCAAGAAACTGTTAAAACATTGAACCATTGTGTCTCGTACTCAGGTGATGATTGGGACTGCTCTTAACCCGAGCGAGATGAAGAAACTGATCACCCACATGGGGGAGATGGACCACCCCTGGAACTGTCCCCATGGAAGGCCAACCATGAGACACATAGCCAACCTGGGTGTCATTTCTCAGAACTGACCTTAGTCACTGGATGGAATTATCAGTTTTATTGCAGATTTTTATGTTTTGAAAGACAGGGTCTTAACTAACCTTTTATGTTTTAAAATGAACCTGCTACTTAAAAAAATACACATCAGGCCCATTTAAAAGTGATCTTGAGAACCTTTTCAAACCAGATGGAGCATTGCTTGCAAAAATTGTTTTCTGTGTTTTCATGTGCTCGTATGTGTGTGTGTCCAGGCAAAAACACAAAAACAAGAGCACTTTGGAAGTTACTCAGGCCTCTACTCTGGCTGGACATAGTTTAGTCTATAACTTTCAACCCTTAACGATAATTAAATTTATCTTCGTTTAATTTCATACATTTAAAATTAGGGTCCTTTTGGGTTCGTGATTCTCAGCCCTGATTCACATTACAGTTTTAAACAAGGGGATTCTCTACTCAGCTGGAAGAAAATAACTGGATGGGACAGGAGTTACTATTTTTAAACATGCGTCTGTGTGGCCAAGGTAGCAAAGTATGTCCCTGCAGAGGAACAAAAAGAGTTTGATTTTCCCACCATTTGATTCTGTGATTTGGTTTCCTCAGGGTGTAAACTGTAGAACATTCTAGTTACTGGCTTTGAATGCTTCTGGAAATGTAAGAATCCCTGTATGTCTTTCAGATAGTTTTCATGGAACCTTGTCCTGTTTGAACTGGTCTAAAAATGGAAGTGAAGATGCCCTCTTGGGGGCTGAGAGGTGACAAATGTGGCTCCCCCTGCTGCCCCCATCCCTTCCCTGGACTGTGGTCTTCACGGAAGATGGGGCACCCATTCCTGGTTTAGAATTCCTTAGATGGAGGAGGCAGTACAGTAGTAACTGTGTCATCGTGGCCAGCACCATGCCGGCGTGGTCTGCAGGATCCCATTTAAGAACTCTGCAGATTGGGAGCTGTGGCAGGATGACAGCCCCCAAGATAGCTGTGTCCGAATCTCCAGAACTTGTGACCACGCTGCCTCACATGGCACAAGGGATTCTGCAGGTGTGACTGAGTGAAGTATTTTTTTTTTTTTTTGAGACGAAGTTTTGCTTTTGTTGCCCAGGCTGGAGTGCAATAGTGTGATCTCGGCTTACTGCAGCCTCTGCCTCCCCAGGTTCAAGTGATTCTCCCACTTCAGCCTCCCGAGTAGCTGGGATTACAGCTGCCCACTATCACACCTGGCTAATTTTTGTATTTTTAGTAGAGACAGGGTTTCACTATGTTGGCCAGGCTGGTCTTGAACTCCTGACCTCAGGTGATCCGCCCATCTCAGCCTGCGAAAGTGTTGGGATTACAGGCGTGAGCCATTGTGCCTGGCTGAGTTAGGATCTTGCAATGCAGAGATTATCCTGGATTGTCTGGTTGAGTCCAGTCCATTGGGTGAGTCCTTCAAAGGTGGAGATCTGGCTGGACGCAGTGGTTCAAGCTTGTAATCCCGGCACTTTGGGAGGCCGAGGCGGGTGGATCACGAGGTCAAGAGATCAAGATCATCCTGGTCAACATGGTGAAACCCCGTTTCTACTAAAACAAAAAATTAGCTGGGCATGGTGGTGCGTGCCTGTAACCCCAGCTACACAGGAGGCTGAGGCAGGAGAATTGCCTGAACCCAGGAGGTGGAGGTTGCGGTGAGCCAAGATCGCGCCATTTCACTCCAGCCTGGGTAACAAGAGTAAAACTCTGTCTCAAAAAAAAAAAAAAAAATGGTGGAGACCTTTCCCTGCTGGACAGAGAGAAGCTGCTTTGCTGGTTTTGGAGATAGAGGGAGGTATCACCAGTCAACATTGCAAGCAGCCTCTAGAACAGGGGTCCCAGCACCCCGGCCACAGACCAGTACTGGTCCGTGGCCTGTTAGGAACCAGCCTGCACAGCATGTGAGTGGTGGGCAAGCCAGCAAAGCTTCATCTGTATTTACAGCCACTCCCGTGGCTAGCATTACCACCTGAGCTCTGTCAGATAAGTGGTGGGCATTAGATTCTCATAGGAGCACAAATCCTATTGTGAACTGCACATGCAAGGGATCTAGGTTGGGCGCTCCTTATGAGAATCTGAAGGCTGATGATCCGTCACTGTCTCCCATCACCCCCAGATGAGACTGTCTAGTTGCAGGAAAACAAGCTCAGGGCTCCCACTGAGTCCACATGGTGAGTTGTATAATTATTTAATTGTATGTTACAGTGTAATAATAATAGAAATAAAGTGCACAATAAATGCAATGTGCTTGAATCATCCCGAAACCATCCCTCACCTACCCCCATCCGTGGAAAAATTGTCTTCCATGAAACGGGTCTCTGGTGCCAGAAAGGTTGGGGACCTCTTCTGGAAAAGATGGAAAAGGCAAGGATACGGATTCTCCCCCGGAGCCTCTGGAAGGAACCAGCATTGGGGACAAATTTACGGACTGTATGATAATAAATTTGTGTTGCTTCAAGCGACTAATTTATGGTAATTTGTTTACGGCAGCAGTGGAAAACTAATGCCTGCGTTATTCCTGTTTTATGGTCAAGCGGTTAGCAGAGCTAGGACAACCCTGGCCTGGTGCCGCCAGCACCCAGCCTTTCCCCCTGGTCTTCAGGACCAGCAAGGGCAGGACACCTGCTTGGCGCTGGCGCGCGGCCCCTTTAAGAGCACGTAGTGGGCTAGGCGGCGTCCACGGTTGCCTGGAGACCCGAGCTGAGTCTGGGACGCGGAGATCCCCGCCACTGGCTAGGCCCCTGGGCTCCTGGAGTGAGGTGAGCGCCCCAGGCCGCGGTCACGCATACGCGGGAACAGTGGAGGCGACCGAGTCCTGCTCCTTCCCGGCCTCCCAGGACCCGAGCACGTGCGTCATGGGCTAGGAGGGCCTAGGTCGGGCAGACAAGTGCAGAGAGCCCATTATTCCGGGCTGATCGTAGACACAGCCGCGCGTCATAACACGGCCTCTCCTTAAGCCCAGGAGAACAGAGGAAACATTAGGAAACACGCACTGAGAAAGGAAATTGGCTTGATTTATAGTTCACTTATTTGTAGTTCTCTGACAGAGGACCAAAAAGCCCATAGTAAAGGCCCCTCTGAATGTAGAGGTGAAAGCAGCTTGGGCTAGGTGACCCAGGGGCGCTTCGCTGAGACAGTGGTGAGTGGGAAGGAGTAAGGTTAGTGTTTAAAGAAAGAGAAGGCTTGGCCGGGTATGGTGGCCCACTCCTGTAAGTAATCCCAGCTTTGGGAGGCCGATGCGGGCAGATCACCTAGGTCAGGAATTCGAGACCAGCCTGGCCAACACGGCGAAACCCCATCTATACTAAAAATGCAAAACATAGCTAGGTGTGGTGGTGCACGCCTGTAATTCCAGCTACTCAGGAGGCTGAGACATGAGAATCGCTTGAACCCGGAGGCAGGGGTTGCAGTGAGCCGAGATTATGCCATTGCACTCCAGCCTGGGTGACAGAGTGAGACGTGTCTCAATGAATAAATAAATAATGGAGGAAGAGAAAAGGCTGGAGGTGGGAGGAGCTGGAGGGCAGGGTGTCCAGAGGATGCCATCCAAGCAGAAGAGGGCAGAAGTGCCCACTGCACCGAGTCCCATGAAAAGGGACCAGACCTTGCCTTCAACCCAGGATTCACCTATGCATCCTGCCTGATGGACCAGGGCGCTTTCACGGGGCCAGCTTTGGAAAGCCATGAAAACACTGCACTGCAGCGCATATGCCAGACAAGCAGAGACAGGTGCTAGAAACACAACTCAAGGACAACATCCCGTGCTTGTCTGGCATACGAGAGGCAATCAATCAAAGGCAATACTAGAGGGAGTAGGAAACCAATGATTTCAAGTTTGAAAACAGATCCCAGGACTTTGGGAGGCCAAGGCAGGCAGATCACAAGGTCAGGAGTTCAAGACCAGCCTGGCCAATATGGCAAAACACCATTTCTACTAAAAATACAAAAAATTAGCTGGGCATGGTGGTAATCCCAGGTAACATGCCTGTAATCCCAGCTACTCAGAGGCTGAGGCAGGAGAATCACTTGAACCCAGGAGGTGGAGGTTGCAGTGAGCCAAGATCTCGCCATTGCCCTCCAGCCTGGGAGACAGAGTGAGACACCATTTCGAAATAAATAAATTAAAATTAAAAAAAGGGGAACAACCAATGCAATGTTGAGGTTGTATTTTTATAAACTGACAATACTTGAAACTTGTAATTATTATTTTTGAGAGAGAGTCTTGCCCTGTTACCCAGACGAGTGCAGTGGTGTGATCACCACTCACTGCCATCTCAACCTCCCAGGCTCAAGCAACCCTCCCACCTGAGCCTCCTTACTAGCTGGGACTACAGGCACGTGCCACCACGCCTGTCCAACTTACTTTTTTAGAGAGGGAGCATCTTACTGTGTTGCCTAGAGTGATCTCGCCCTGATCCTCCCACCTCAGCCCCTCGAAGTGCTGGGATTGCAGGTGTGAGCCACCACACCTGGCCCTGGTAACTAATTTTTCAGACTTTGAGAGGATAATGATAAGGACATTGTGTTGTAAAGCTAAAATGTTAACTACAAATGAAAACCCCAAGTGTTTGGAGACATAATTTTTATTTTTCAGATAAAACTCATCAGTGCTTTGAAACCAGCGGCTCTGAACCAAAGGAACCATTTGATAAAAAACACCGGATCTTCTCAGGGCAATGGTGAAAGAAAAGAAAAAAGCAGACAAAAAAGGGGAGAAGTCTGCCTGCTCTCCCTCATCCCTCTCTGATAACCCAGACTTTTCCAAACAAGATGGCAATGCCACTAGGCAAGACATGTCCCCAGTGGGTGTCCCACTGCTGGGAATGCAACTCAACGAAATGAAACCCAAAAAAGACCCCCCAAACGTTCAGCAGAATGAAGATGCCACCCAATATGAAGAATCCATTCTGACCAAACTCATAGTGGAAAGGTGATTTTCATGGGGGTGCAATAGGGTGTAACCCTGCCAGTCAGGCAGTTTTTATTTTATTTTATTTTGAGATGGAGTTTCACTCTTGTTGCCTGGGCTGGAGTGCAATGGCGTGATCTCAGCTCACAGCAACCTCCACCTGCCAGGTTCACGCAGCTCTCCTGCCTCAGCCTTCCAAGTAGCTGGGATTACAGGCATGTGCCACCACGGCCAGCTAATTTTTTGTATTTTTAGTAGAGATGGGGTTTTACTATGTTGGCCAGGGTGGTCTCGAACTTCTGACCTTGCGATCTGCCCACCTCGGCCTCCCACAGTGTTGGGATGACAGGCGTGAGCCACCCAGCCGGACCTATTTTATTTTATTTTGAGACAGAGTTTCACTCTTATCACCCAGGCTGGAGTGCAGTGGCATAATCTCAGCTCGCTGCAACCTCCACCTCCCAGGTTCAAGCGATTCTCCTGCCTCAGCCTCCGGGGTAGTCGGGATTACAGGCACACACCACCACGGCTGGCTAATTTTGTTGTTGTTGTTGTTTTTTGGAGATGGAGTCTCACTCTGTCTCCCAGCCTGGAGTGCAGTGGCTCAATATCAGCTCACTGCAACCTCTGCCACCCAGTTTCAAGTGATTCTCCTGCCTCAGCCTCCTGAGTGGCTGGGATTACAGGCGTGGGCCACCATGTCCGGCTAATTTTTGTATTTTTAGTAGAGACAGGGTTTCACCATCTTGGTCAGGCTGGTCTTCAACTCCTGACCTCGTGGTCCACCCGCCACAGCCTCCCAAGGTGCTGGGATTACAGGTGTGAGCTGCCGTGCAAGGCCAGTTTTTTGGTATTTTTAGTAGAGATGGGGTTTTACCATGTTGGGCAGGATGGTCTCGAATTCCTGACCTCAGGTGATTCACCTGTCTTGGCCTCCCAAAGTGCTAGGATTACAGGCATGAGTCACTGCACCTTGCCTGAAGGTAATTTTATTTATTGTAAAAAATTATTTTATTTTAGATTTAGGGGGTTACATATGCAGGTTTCTTACACGGGCATGTTGTGTGATGCTGAGATTTGGGCTTCTAATAAGCTCATTACCCAAGTAGCAAACACAGAACCCCATGGCATATACTTAGTTTACTGTGGTAAAACATATATAACAAAATGTACTATCTTAATCAATGGCATTAAGTACATTCACAGTGTTGTACAACTATCTATTAAATAGTAACTCCTGGCCAGGTTCGGTGGTTCAAGCCTGTAATCCCAGCACTTTGGGAGGCTGAGGCAGAGGATCACTTCAGGCCAGGAGTTCAAGACCAGCCTGATGAACATGCCGAAACCCCATCTCTACTAAAAACACAAAAATTAGCCAGGTGTGGTGAAGCGCACCTGTAGCCCCAGCTACTCAGGAGGTTGAGGCAGAGAATCACTTGAACCTGGGAGGCAGAGGTTGCAGTGGGCCAAGATGGCGCCACTGCACTCCAGCCTGGGTGACAGAGTGAGACGCCATCTCAAAAACAACACCAACAGCAACAAAATCCTTCATTCCTCACCCCCTCCTTCAAACCCCTGGTAACCTATTCTACTTTATAGCTATGTACATGTATATATATATGTTCATTACCTTGAATGCCCTTTATTTCTTTGTAGCTATGAAGGGGAGAAAGTTCGTGGGCTGTACGAGGGAGAGGGCTTTGCAGCCTTTCAAGGTGGTTGTACCTATCGGGTAAGTTGCCGGCTTGAGAACCTGCAGGAAGGGGAGGAAGGTGTGGGGTGATGGTCGTAGATTTGCAAATCTTCATCACGTCCACTGATGCTTCAAAAGAAACTGGAAGCACTTCATGCTGATTTTATTCTGAACCCCAATGACCTATTTAAGGTCAAAGTAATGCTCAGCATAACAGAAGTGATTTTAGATCTTTTCTTGATTCTTTCTCTTTTTTTTTTTTTTTTGAGACATCATCTCACTTTGTCACCCAGGCTGGAGTGCAACAGCACAATCATAACTCATTGCAGCCTCGATCTCCTGGAGTCAAGCGATCCTCCCTCTTCAGCCTCTTGAATAGCTGGGACTACAGGCGTGTGCTACCATACCTGGCTAATTAATTCATTATTATTATTATTTTTTTTTGGTAGAGCTAAGGACTTGCTATGTTGTCAGGGCTGGTCTTGAACTCCTGGGCACAAGTGATCCTCCTGCCCCAGACTCTTAAAGTGCTGAGAGTGCAGGTGTGAGCCCCCACAATTGGTTGAGAACACATTTCTGTAGCTGAGGTCATCCTTAGCTGATGAAGATGAGGACTTCCCCCTAGATGCTTTTTGGAGAAGCGTGGAGCCAGCTGAAGTAGGACTCCATAGGACTCAGCTGCTGCTGAGCATTCAGACAAGCATCTTCATGCACGTGAAACTGGGCTAAGGCAACTGTGGGATAAAATCATCAGCTGTGGCCCAGGCATGGTGGTTCATCCTGTATCCCAGTACTTTGGGAGTCCGAGGTGGGCGCATCGCTTGAGCTCAGGATTTTGAAACCAGCTCGGCCAACATGGTGAAATCCTGTCTCTACAAAAAAAATACAAAAATTAGCTGAGCATGGTGGCCGATGCCTGTAGTCCTAGCTAGTCAGGAGGCTAAAATGGGAGGATTGCTTGAGCCTGGGAGGTTGAGGCTGCAGTGAGCTGTAATCACACCACTGCGCTTGAGCCTGGGTGACAGAACCAGATCCTAGCTCAGATATAAATATATGGTCAGCTGCATTCTAAGGGTTTGTTGTTGCTTTGCTTCGTTTTGAAGGGTATGTTTTCAGAAGGACTCATGCATGGACAAGGGACTTATATTTGGGCCGATGGATTAAAATATGAGGTAAGGCATATAACCAGTTATAGTTCTAAACTGTGATTGTGGGATGGAACGATCAGTTTCCCACAATTGAACAGACTGTCTTCATAGAAGTCATTCAGAACAAGGATTAAGAAAAATTCACAGAACCGGTCGGGTGCAGTGGCTCATGCCTATAATCACAGCACTCTGGGAGGCCAAGGCAGGTAGATCACGAGGTCAGGAGTTCAAGACCAGCCTGGCCAACATAGTGAAACCCCATCTCTACTAAAAATACAAAAATTGGCTGTGCATGGTGGCATGTGCCTGTAATCCCAGCTACTCAGAAGGCTGAGGCAGGAGAATTGCTTGAACTGGGACCCAGGAGGTGGAGGTTGCCGTGAGCCGATATTGGATCACTGCACTCCAGCCTGGGCTACAGATTGAGACTCTGTCAAAAAAGAAAAAAGAAAAATTCACAGGAGCAAAGGAAGGATATAGTAACTCCTGACTGCATGGGACCCAGCAGTAATTGTTGTTATTGGTTTCATTTGTGTGAAATTCTAGAAGTATTCCATGTGTTCTAAAAGCACAGAGCACACAAACGTGTGTGTGGCCTGTCCTTTTTTTTTTTTTTTTTTTTTTAACTAATCAGCTGCCAGCAAATATAAAGCATACTTTACTTTGTTTTTTTTTTTTTGGAGACAGGGCTTGCTGTTGTGCCCAGCTGGAGTTCAGTGTTGCAATTACGATTCACTGCAGCCTTGAACTTCTGTAGCCTGTCTTGTTTTTTGCAGATGTGCATAGTTTACTATACACTCTCTTTGGCACCTTTATGTATTTATTTATGTAGTCTGAGGTGGGGTCTTGCTTTGTTGCCCAGGATGAAGTGTAGTGGTGAGATCATGACTCACTGCAGCCTCGAACTCCTAGGCTCAAGTGATCCTCTCGCCTGAGCCTCCTGGGTAACTGTGACTACAGGTGTGCGCCACAGCACCCAGCTAATTTATTTTTACTTTTTTATAGAGATAGGGTCTTGCTGTGTTGCCCAGGCTGGTCTCGATCTCCTGGGCCCAAGCGACCCTCCCACCTTAACCTCCCAAAGTGCTGGGGATTACAGGCGTGAGCCACTGCACCTGGCCTGTACCTTTATTTTTTTTAGAGTTCAACCCATATCCATTCATGCAGATCTAACTGTTTTTACTGGCTGCATGTATTCCATTATGTGGCTTTTATTTAACCTGCCTTGCAGGGTTGAGGGGACTGTGTATTTTTAAACCCATTGCAAGGACCAAATTGTTCTCCAAAGGATTGTATCAGCTTCAATTCCCACCCACAAAGTGAGTGAGAGTCTGAAATGCTAATCTAAAAATCCCCAGTGCAGAGCTGCTCACAGATGGTGTTTATAAATGGTGATGATGACATTTAAAACACATGCACGTAATGCGCTTATTCAGATAACACCCGGGCTCTGATGGAAATGGAGTCAAGCTTGGGCCGCGAAACTAGCTGCAGCTGATCAGTGAGTGGCAGGCTGCAGAGGAGCAGGGAGAGAGAGGGCTGGGCTGACCCTCACTGTCGGGGCGAGGAGGCTCTCCAAGTTCCAGGGAGCTTGAAGATTGGGCCCCCACCTCAGAATCAGGTCAGCTCCCTTCCCATGCGACATCCCGCCTTCTAGCCTGCGACTGACGTGCAAGGTTTCTGGTTCTTATTTTATTTATTTATTTTTCAGACGGAGTCTCACTCTGTTGCCCAGGCTGGGGTACAGTGGCGGAATCTCACCTCACTGCAACCTCCACCTCCTGGGTTCAAGCGATTCTCCATAGTAAAATCCTCCATAGTAGTTGAGATTATGGACGTGTCTCAGCCTCCATAGTAGCTGCGATTACAGACGTGCACTACCACGCTCCACTGATTTTTGTGTTTTTAATAGAGATGGGGGAGGGGGGTTTTTGCCATGTTGGCCAGGATGGTCTCGAACTCCTGACTTGGGTGATCTGCCCACCTCAGCCTCCCAAAGTGCAGGGATTACAGGCTTAAGCCACTGTGCCTGGCCAGTTTCTGGCCCTTAAATCGCGATGTACCAAGAAACCCCCTGTGCTTCGTTGTCTCTGGAAACTCTCGGAAGGTGGGGATGTCACTTTTGCAGCCACAGACCCTCCACTGAAGCTCAGTAAGGGGGGCTTCTGGGCAGGACTCAGGGGTCTCCTAGAAGCATCTTCAGAGAGAGGCTGAATGGCTTCATGGGTCCTGGCTAGTGATCAGGCCAGGCTTCGCTGTCCCCTTTTCTCTGCTGACTCAGCTGCTTCCAGGGAGTTCAGGTTTCTGGAAGAGAATCTGATGCCGTGGGGTACTATGCACTCTGCTGTGTGCTGCCCACTCTGACGTCCCTGGCAGATTGTGTTCCCTCGCGGGTGCCCCTAGCTCAGGCTGTTGACTGACATGTTTACAGAATATTTTGATGACCCATGGCAGAAAGAGGGATTTCTTGGCCAGGAACGGTGGCTCACATCTCTCATCCCAACACTTTGGGAGCCTGGCCAACATAGTAAAACCCCATCTCTACTAAAAATATAAAAATTGGTTGGGCGTGATGGCGTGCACCTGTAATGCTAGCCATTTGGGAGGCAGGAGAATCGCTTAAACCTGGGAGGCAGAGATTGCAGTGAGCTGAGACTGTACCACTGCACTCCACCCTGGGCAACAAGAGCAAAACTCATCTTGGGGGGTGCGGGGGGAAGGGATTTCCCCAGTCATCACGAAGCCTGGAGGGAACAGTGAATTCACCTCCTTTGAGCAGGTTCTGTTTTTGTTTTTTTTTCCATTAGAGACAGGGTCTTGCTCTGTCACCCTGGCTGAAATGCTGTGGTCTTGGTTTGCTGCAGCCTCAACCTCCTGGGCTCAAGTGATCCTCTCCCCTCAGCACCCACAAAGTGCTGGGATTCCAGGCATGCACCACTGCACCTTGGTGGCATGCACCTGTAGTCCCAGCTACTCGGGAGGCCAGGGTGGGAGGATCACTTGAGGCTGGGAGTTTGAGACCAGCCTGGGCAACATAGAGAAAGCCCATCTCAAGAAAATTTAAAAATTAGCAGGGCTTGGTGGCACACACACCTGTAGTCTCAGCTACTTGGAAGCCTGAGGTTCGAGGATCACTTGGGCCTAGGACGTCGAAGCTGCAGTGAGCTATGATTGCGCTACTGTACTCCAACCTAGGTGACAGAGTGAGACCCTATGTCCAAAAAAAAAAAAAAAATGCCAGGCACAATGTCTCACACCTGTAATCCCAGCATTTTTCAAGGCCGAGGTGGGTGGATCACCTGAGGTCAGGACTTTGAGACCAGCCTGGCCAGCATGGTAAAACCCTGTCTCTACTAAAAATACAAAAAAATTAGCTGGGCCTGATGGCCTCCTGGGTTAAAGTGCCTGTAATCCCAGCTATCTGGGAGGCTGAGGCAGGAGAATTGCTTGAACCTGGGAGGTGGAGGTTGCAGTGAGCAGAGATTTCTCCATTGCACTCCGGCCTGAGGAACAGAGCAAGACTCTGGATTACAGATGTGAGCCACTGTGCCCTGCCAAGGTAGGTTCCAAGAATCTGAAGTTCCCCAGGTCAGGATTGGAAGCCAGCACTTTCCAATGTTACCTGCTTGCTTCTTGGAGCTCCGTCGACCTGCAACCTCCCAGTTACCTCCTACCTGAACTTCTACCCAGTGGTCGGGTCAGATGAGAGAGGATGGAAATGCAGAAAGGGAAGGAAGAGAGAGAATGCTAGGGGGATGTTCAGTGTGTGTCCACAGGAGGAGAGGCAGGAACAGAATCAGAGGCCAAGCGGCACCTGGAACCGCCCACAGAACTAGGGGTTTCCACCCCGCCCCTCGCTTCCTTTTGTCACCCCATGGCCATTCTGCTTCAGGGCGACTTTGTGAAGAACGTCCCAATGAACCACGGTGTGTACACGTGGCCGGACGGCAGCACATATGAAGGCGAAGTGGTCAACGGCATGAGGAACGGATTTGGGATGTTCAAGTGCAGCACCCAGCCTGTGTCCTACATAGGCCACTGGTGCAATGGCAAGCGGCAAGGGAAGGTGGGCGGGGCAGCCAAGGGGTGGTGGGGGAGGGGGTGGGGCAGCCAAGGGGTGGGTGGGAAGGGGGCGGGGCAGCCAAGGGGTTGGCCGGAAGGGGCGGGGCAGCCATGGGGTTGGGTGGCCTTGTGGAGGGCAGGGGAGAGGGCAGGGGAGGGGGCTGGGCGGCCACACGGAGGGAAATAGGGAGTAGGGGCTAGTGACGTTGTCCAGGGCATATCAACTTTTTGTTTATTGAGGTGAAATTCACATCACACAAATTAACCATTTTATTTATTTATTTATTTATTTTTTTGGCATGAAATCTTGCTCTGTCGCCCAGGCTGCAGTGCAGTGGCTAGATCTCGCCTCCCGGGTTCAAGCGATTCTCCTGCCTCAGCCTCAGAGTAGCTGGGACTACACCATGCCCGGCTAATTTTTGTATTTTTAGTAGAGATGAAGTTTCATCATGTTGGCCAGGATGGTCTCGATCTCTTGACCTCGTGATCTGCCCATCTCGGCCCCCCAAAGTTCTGGGATTACAGGTGTGAGCCACTGCGCCCGGCCAGGGTTTCTCTAGGTACTTAATTAATAGTTACTCAATATAATGAATATGCTTGAATATGATGAATACAGTAATTCTGTGACTTAATATAGCACTTTATTAAGGAGCAATTGCTTTGTGACATTATCTCATTCCCCTGTGCGGCAGTTTCACCATTTTCTTGATAGTAAACAGAAAAATAATGGGTTATATGTCTTGCCTACCTGTGCCGTTGACCTCTGTGTAGTTTCTACTTTTTACGTTGACATCCTTTCAACTATCCTTGATAGTTTTAAAGATGATATTATTTGTTTTAGGGCACCATTTATTACAATCAAGAGGGCACGTGTTGGTACGAGGGAGATTGGGTGCAAAACGTCAAAAAGGGCTGGGGCATAAGATGGTAGGTATGACCGCAGCCGCCCTCAGGGTGTGGGCCCAAATCATGTTCACTTCAGATATTTAAAAGTAGGGTGCAAACGTTGTAGAGAACATTTTCTCTCTAAGCAGAGTGGAATTTTTTTTGAGGGAGCTGGGACGGAGTCATGCTCTGTCACCCAGGCTGGAGTGCAGTGGCGGATCTTGGCTCACCGTAACCTCCGCCTTCTGGGTTCAAGCGATTCTCCTGCCGTGGTCGTATCACTGCACTCCAGCCTGGGTGACAGAGTAAGATCCCATCTCCAAAACTGGCCAAATATTAACTAATCATGATACGATAAAAAAGATTTTAAAAACCCAGTTCTTACCCACCTTGTCACCTTATTAAATAATCAGAAGGTTTAATAAGGTGATCCATTCTGCTGCTCCCTTAGGACCACGTACCTATTCATTGAATTTTTTTGTGTGTGTGAGACAGAATCTTACTCTGTTGCTGAGCTAGAGTGCAGTGGTACAATCTCCGCTCACTGCAATCTCCACCTACTGGGTTCAAGCGATTCTCCTGCCTCATCCTCCCGAGGAGCTGGGTGGCAGGGTGGGTTGCCTGCCACCATGCCTGGATAATATTTGTATTTGTATTTTTTTTTTTTTTTGAGATGGAGTTTTGCTCTTGTTGCCCAGGCTGGAGTGCAGTGGTGCGATCTCAGCTCACCACAATTTCCACCTCCTGGGTTCAAGTGATTGTCCTGCCTCAGCCTCCTGAGTGGCTTGGATTACAGGCACGTGCCACGACACCCAGCTAATTTTGTATTTTTAGTAGAGACAGGGTTTCTCCATGTTGGTCAGGCTAGTCTCAAACTCCTGACCTCAGGTGATCCACCCTTTTCAGCCTCCCAAAGTGTTGGGATTACAGGCGTGAGCCACCATGCCTGGCCTGGATTTAAATACTGAGAAGATTGTATAGGTGCAAGGGTTGGATTTCTTCAAAGGAGTTCAAGGGGAATGTTTAAAAGAAATTCTTAAAGGTGAATGTCATGTAGGAGGCGACTGATTGCTTTTCTTTGGTTTCATTCATCCTAGTTATAAATCTGGAAATATATACGAAGGCCAGTGGGAAGACAACGTGCGCCACGGGGAGGGTAGGATGAGGTGGCTGACTGCCAACCAAGAATACACCGGGCAGTGGGAGAGGGGCATCCAGGTATGACCAGGTGAGCTAGCGGCTTATACCCAGAGGCGGGCATGCCGATGATTCTCAACTCACGTGTTACTATTTTTGTTTTGTTTAGTTTTGTTTGAGATGGAGTCTCTCTCTCTGTCACAGAGGCTGGAGTGCAGTGGCATGATCTCGGCTCACTGCAGCCTCCACTTCCTGGGTTGAAGCAATTCTCCTGCTTCAGCCTCCAGAGTAGCTGAAATTATAGGTGCCTACCACCATGCCTGGCTAATTATTATTATTTTTTTTGTATTTTTAGTAGAGATGGGGTTTCACCATGCTAATTAGCCTCGCTGGTTTCAAACTCCTGACCTCAAGTGATCCATCTGCCTTGGCCTCCCAAAGTGCTAGGATTACAGGCGTGAGCCACCATTCCTGGCCTGTTTGTTTGTTTTGAGATGGAGTCTCACCTCGCTCTGTCACCCAGGCTAGAATACAATGGCATGATCTCGGCTCACTGCAACCTCCACCTCCCCAGGTTCAAATGATTCTCTTGCCTCAGCCTCCTGAGTAGCTGGGATTACAGGTAACTGCCACCACTCCCAGCTAATTTTTGTATTTTTAGTAGAGATGAGGTTTCACCATGTTGATCAGGCTGGTCTCAAACTCATGATCTCATGATCTTCCTGCCTCTGTCTCCCAAAGTGCTGGGATTACAGGCATGAGCCACCATACTCAGCCTGTTTGTTTTTAGAGACAGAGTCTTGCTCTGTTGCCCAGGCCAGACTGCAGTGGTGCAATCATGGCTCTCCCTGGCTCAAGCAATCCTCCCACCTCAGCCTCCTGTGTAACTGAGACTACATATGCCCACTACCACCGTGCCTAATTAAAAAAAATTTTTTTTTAATTTTTTAAATTTATTATTATTATTTTTTTTTTGTAGTGACAAAGTCTCACTTTACTACTCAGACTGGTCTTGAACTCCTATGTTCATGAGATCCTCCCACCTCTGCCTCTTAAAGCACTAGGATTACAGGCATGAGCCACAGCCCCCAGCCCAATTTGTATCTTTAAAAAATAAAAATTTTTAAATTTTTATTTTAGGTTGGGTGCAGTGACTCACACCTGTAATCCCAGCACTTTGGGAGGCCACTTGAGGACTGAGGCCAGGAGTTTGAGACCAGCCTCAGCAATATGGTGAAACCTCATCTCTACTAAAAATATAAAAAATAGCCAGAAGTGGTGGTGGGTGCCTGTACTCCTGGCTACTTAGGAGACTGAGGTGGGAGAATCACCTGAGTCTTGGAGGTCAAGGCTGCAGGGAGCCAAGATTGTGCCACTGTACTCCAGCCTGGGCGATAGAGTGACACCCTTTCTCAAAAAATAAAAACACATAAAAGTAAATAAACAAATATTTAAAATAACAGTGAAAATCATAATGATTAAGCCAGGCACTTTGTATACACTTCACTCCACTTTATAGTAGGACGTGGTTTCAACATGATGGCCAGGCTGGTTTTGAACTCCTTCATATCTATCTAACCTGAGGGGTAGGTGTTGTTTCTGTTTTACCCATGAGGAGCTTAGAGGGCTTAAATGATCTGCCTTGTGTGACTCCAGAGTCCAAGTTCTTTGCCCCTTCCAGTTTTCATTGTATTTGTCCTAATTTTAAGTGGATTTGGGTAAAGAGAGAAACTGCTTTGTGCTTTTTTTTTTTTTTTTTTGAGAAGGAGTTTTGCTCTTGTTGCCCGGGCTGGAGTGCGATGGGACAGTCTCGGCTCACCGCAACCTCTGCCTCCTGGGTTCAAGTGATTCTTCTGCCTTAGCCTTTTGTATTTTTTAAATACAAAAATTAGCTGGGATCACAGGCACGCGCCACTACACCCAGTTAATTTTTGTATGTTTAGTCGAGATGGGGTTTCACCATGTTGGTTAGGCTGGTCTCGAAGACTTCAGGTGATCCAGCCACCTTAGCTTCTCAAAATGCTGGGATTACAGGAGTGAGCCACCGTGCCCAGCCTGCTTTGTTCATTTCTGATGTGAGTTTGCTTTCTTTTCAGAATGGCTTTGGAACACACACGTGGTTTCTAAAGAGAATCCCCAATTCCCAGTATCCTTTGAGAAACGAATACATAGGAGAGTTTGTGAATGGATATCGTCACGGACATGGCAAATTTTATTATGCCAGTGGAGCCATGTATGATGGAGAATGGGTTTTCAATAAGAAACACGGCATGGTGAGTATAGACCTGGGAAGATCACATTTTAAATAATTATGTAAAGCCATTGAAATTATGTAAAGCAATTGAAACATCCAAGTATAATTGCAGATTTGTCTATTTCTATTTCCAGATGTATCCGTTTTTGCTTCATATATTTGAAACTTTACTGTTAGGTACATACACACTTTGGAATATTATGTATTAGTACATGGGCTCTTTTGATCATCACATAATGTTCCTCATTAACGCTGCTAATTTTCTTTTCTTTCTTTCTTTTTTTTTTTTTGAGATGGATTCTTGCTCTGTTGCCCGGGCTGGCGTACATCCATCCAACCTCAGCTCACTGCAACCTCTGCCTTCTGGGTTCAAGTGATTCTCCTGCCTCAGCCTCCCAAGTAGCTGGGATTACAGGTGCCTGCCACCACACCTGGCTAATTTTTGTATTTTTAGTAGAGATGGGGTTTCATCGTGTTGGCCAGGCTGGTCTCAAACTCCTGAAATCAAGTGATCCACCCCTCCTCGGCCTCCCAAAGTGCTGGGATTACAGGCATGAGCCACCATGCCTGGCCAACTCTGGTAATTTTCATTTCTCTGAGGTCTATTTTGTCTGATGTAAATATAGGCACTTTAGATTTCTAATTTTAATTGTGGTAAAGTACACTTAAGAGTTACCATCTTGGCTGGGTACGGTCGCTCGTGCCTGTAATCCCAGTACTTTGGGTGGCCGAGGTGGGCAGATCCCCTAAGGTCAGGAGTTCCATATCAGCCTGGCCAACATGGTGAAATCCTGTCTCTACGAAAAATACAAAAAATTTTGGCTGGACCTGGTGGTTGCCTGTAGTAGCAGCAATTTGGGGAGGCTGAGGCAGGAGAATCACTTGAACCTGGGAGGCTGAGGTTGCAGTGAGCTGAGATCACGCCACTGCACTCCAGCCTGGGCAACAAAGTGAAACTCCATCTCAAAAAAAAGACGATTTACCATCTTAACTATTTGTAAACGCACAACTCATTGGCATTAAGTGTGTTCACACTGTTGAGCAACCAGCACCACCGTCCACCTCCAGAACTCCTTTTCACAAAAGGCATCATGTCATTCTCCATCAAATTGCATTGTCCATTTTGCATAGGATAACTTAACTGTTTTGCTAAGGTGATTACATGACTTTTTTTGTTTTGTTTTGTTTTGTTTTTGAGACAGAGTTTCGCTCTGTCCCCCAGGATGGAGTGCAGTGGTACTATCTTGGTTCACTGCAACCTCCACCTCCTGAGTTCAAGCTATTCTTGTGCCTCAGCCTCTCCAGTAGCTGGGATTACAGGCACCCGCCACTACCCCAGGCTCTTTTCTTTTTTTTTTTTCAGTACTGACGGAGGTTTCACAATGTTGGCCAAGCTGGTCTTGAACTCCTGGCCTCAAGTGATCCTCCTACCTCAGCCTCCCAAAGTGCTGGGATTACAGGCATGAGCCACTGTGCCCGGCAAAATATTTTCAATGGTCTTTGATTTCCTGTATATTTAGTGGTTATTTAATTAGTTTTTTCTGTGCGTGTGTGTGTGTGTAAGGGTGGCTTTGGTTTGCAAGTAACAGACAATCTAGTGTCATCTACCAGGTATAATACTGAATAATGCAGGCTTCAGGGTTGGTTTGACTCAGCAACTCAGTGCTGTCAGGATTTCTCTTCCGTCTGTCCATAATATCTCCCACTATGTCACTTTCACCCTTGCGGTTTTCCTCCCTCATGACTGCAGGATGGCTGCTATGGTTCCAGCCTTCACATCCGTGTACCATACTATCTAGAAGAAAAGGAGGAACTTTTTTTTTTTTTTTCTTGAGATAGAGTCTTGGTCTGTTGCCCAGGCTGGAGTGCAGTGGTGCAGTCTCAGCTTACTGCAATCTCTGCCTCTGTGTTCAAGCTGTTCTCCTGCCTCAGCCTCCTGAGTGTGGACTACAGGTGTGTGCCACCATGCCAGGCTGATTTTTATACTTTTAGTAGACATGCGGTTTCACCATGTTAGCCAGGATGGTCTCGATCTCTTGACCTTCTGATAACGCCCACCTTGGCCTTCCAAGTGCTGAGATTACAGGCATGAGCCACTGTGCCTGGTCCAAAAAGGAGGAACTCTTTATAAGAGCTCTTTACAAATGTCTTTGATTTTACAGAGCCAAATTGGGTCATTTGCCCATTTTGAATCAGTAACTGTCTATTGACCTGGGTTTGACAAATCTGCAGGAGTCTTGGCCGGGCGTGGTGACTCATGCCTGTAATCCCAGCACTTTGAGAGTCTGAGGCAGACGGATCACTTGAGGTGAGGAGTTTGAGACCAGCCTAGGCAAACACCCCATCTCTACTAAAAATACAAAAATTAGCCAGACATGGAGGTGGGCACCTGTAATCCCAGCTACTCGGGAGGCTGAGGAAGGAGAATCCCTTGAACCCCAGGAGGCGAAGGTTGCAGTGAGCCAAGATTATGACACTGCACTCCAGCCTGGAGGACAGAGCAAGATTCTGTCTTAAAAAAAAAAAAAATCGAAGAGTCTCTTGTGTGATGGGCATTCTGCTGGTCAGTAGCCTAGTTTAATAAGACACATTCTGTGGCCTAGAGGTGCTTAAAATTGCAGAAAAGTTGTGGGGCAGATACAGAGAGAGAGGAGGAGCCATAGAAAGGGGAGGTAGAGAGAGAGGACTTATACAGTGTATGAGACCCCAGGAGCCTGATGATATGTGGAGCATGTCTTCAAACAAAAAGCTCCAAACTCTTGAAAAAGCTATTGATGTACATTTACCAGTGTTTTTCTAAGAAAACTTTTTCTTTCTTTCTTTCTTTCTTTTTTTTTTTTTTTTGAGATGAAGTTTTGCTCTCGTTGCCCAGGCTGGAGTAGGGTAGTTCAATCTTGACTCACTGCAACCTCCAACTCCTGGGTTCAAGCGATTCTCCTGCCTTGGCCTCCCGAGTAGGTAGGATTACAGGCATGTGCCATCACGCCCCGCTAATTTTGTATTTTTAGCAGAGATGGGGTTTCTCCATGTTGGTCAGGCTGGTCTCAAACTCCCAGCCTCAGGTGATCCACCCGCCTCGGCCTCCCAAAGTGCTGGGATTACAGGCGTGAGCCACCTCGCCTGGCAAAAACTCTTTCTAAACTGCACAAAGTTGTTTTTCTGTCTGCAGGGCCAATTAACTTTCAAGAATGGGCGTGTGTTCAAAGGCGAATTCTCCAATGACCACATAGCTGGGTTTCCAGATCTCAAAGTTGAATTCATCAGCTGCCAGGACCTGTCTTCAGGAGTTGCCCAAAGATTGTCTGAGAGTGCCGGTAGGAAGCGTTCACCTGTTGAAATAATATTCATCTGTTTCTATCCATGGTGTCCACTCGTGAAATTACACCAAACACTTCAGAAAACAGGAGTCCTCTGTGAGGAACTTTTTTTTAAATTTGAGACAGAGTCTTACGCTGTCACCCAGGCTGGAATGCAGTGATACGCTCACTGTTCACTACGGCCTCAAACTTCTGGGCTCAGCCTCCCCATTAGCTGGGAATACAGGTATGCACCACCATGCCTGGATAATTTTTAAACTTTTTGTAGAGACAGGGTCTCGCTATGTTGTCGAGGCTGGTTCAAACTCCTGTCCTCAAGCAGTCATCTTGCCTCGGCCTCCCAAAATGTTGAGATTACAGGTGCAGGCCATCGTGCCTGGCTAGCAACTGCTTTAAAAAATGTTTTTTTAGAGATGGGATCTCTCTGTTGCCCAGATTGGAGTGATGGGGTGTGATCATAGCTCATTGCAGCCTTAACCTCCCATTTTGGCTTCCCCAAGTGCTGGGATTACAGGCATGAGCCACTGTGCCCACCTGCTTTCTTAGTAGCTTTTTGGAATACTTTCATATCTCAGTTTGGTGAGAAATCACTGTGACATAACATTGAGAAATTTTAACATTGCTTTTCATAATTACCTCCAAGGATGGGCATGGTGGCTCATGCCTGTAATCTCAGTACTTTGGGAGGCCAAGGCAGGTAGATCGCTTGAGCTCAGGAGTTCAAGACTTGGGCAACATGGTAAAACCCCGTGTCAATAAAAAAAACAGAAAAATTAGCTGGCCATGATGGCACATGTCTGCAGTCCAGCTACTCGGGAGGCTAAGGATTGTTTGAGCCTGGGAGGCAGAGTTTGTGGTAAGCTGAGGTTGTGCCACTGCACTCCAGCCTGTGCAACGGAGTGAGGTCCTGTCTCAGAAAAACAAAACAAAAACAACCACCAAACCATAATCATCCCCTGCTTTTGCCTTTATTCGTTAGAACTGATCAGAAAGCTTGATGGCAGTGAAAGTCATTCTGTGTTGGGATCAAGCTTTGAGCTGGATTTAAATTTGCTCCTGAACATGTACCCTGAGACAGTCCAACCTGAAGAAAAGAAGCAGGTAAAATCCTTTTTATTGCTATCAATTTCATCCTGGGGAAATATAGCTGGCAGCTGCTGTCCCGTGTTGAATGTTTTTTTTTTTTTTTGAGGCAGAGTGTTGCTCTGTCGCCCAGGCTGGAGTGCAGTGACATGATCTCGGCTCACTGCAACCTCTGCCTCCTGGGTTCAAGCAATTCTCCTGCCTCAGCCTCCTGAGTAGCTTGGATTACAGGCAACCGCCATTATGCCTGGCTAATTTTTATATTTTTGTAGAGATGGGTTTCAACATGTTGGCCAAGGTTGTCTCGAACTCCTGACCTCAGGTGATCTGCCTGGCTTGGCCTCCCAAAGTGTTGGGATTACAGGCATGAGCCACTGTGCCAGGCATGGAACAATGCTTTAGATCGGGTAGACTATACATGTTTATTCAGTTGAATTGAGATTTTTCTTTTGTTATTTTTTTGAGACAGAGTCTTGCTATGTCACCCAGGCTGAAGTGCAGTGGTGCGATCTTGGCTCACTGTAACCTCCACCTCCCGAGTTCAAGTGATTCTCCTGCTTCAGGCTCCTGAGTAGCTGGGATTACAGACGCCTGCCACCATGCCCAGCTAATTTTGTATTTTTAGTAGAGATAGGGTTTTACGATCTTGGCCAGGCTGGTCTTGAACTCCTGACCTCAGGTGATCCTCCTGCCTTGGCCTCCCAAAGTGGTAGGATTACAGGATTGAGCCACTGTGCCTGGCCACCTTTTGTTCTTACTCCGCAGGATTAAGACACGCATGGCTTGCTTCCTTTCAGGTAGAATACGCTGTCTTAAGAAACATTACAGAATTAAGAAGAATCTATAGCTTTTATAGCAGCCTGGGATGCGACCACTCTCTGGATAATACCTTTCTGATGACAAAGCTTCACTTCTGGAGATTTCTAAAGGATTGCAAATTTCATCACCACAAACTAACTGTTGCTGATATGGACAGGATATTAAGTGGTGAGTATTCCAGGTCCTTCACATCTTTTGGTTTAAAGCAGGGGTCTCCAACCCCTGAGCCTTGGACCAGTACTGGTCTGTGGCCTGTTAGGAACCAGGCTGCACAGTGGAATGTGAGCAGTGGGCAAGCAAGTGAATCTTCATCTGTGTGTTTTTTTTTTTGAGATGGAGTCTTGCTCTGTAACCCAGGCTGGAGTGCACTGGCACTATCTTGGCTCATTGCCACCTCCGCCTCCCAGATTCAAGCGAGTCTCCTGCCTCAGCCTCCCAGGTAGCTGGGATTACAGGCGTGCATCACTATGCCCAGCTAACGTTTGTATTTTTAGTAGACATGGGGTTTCACCATGTTGGCCAGGCTGGTCTCGAACTCCTGACCTTGTGATCCACCCCCGCCTTGGCCTCCCAAAGTGCTGGGATTACAGGTGTGAGCCATTGCGTCTGGCCCCTTGATCTGTTTTTATAGCTGCTCCCCATCACTGGCATTACCGCCTGAGCTCTGCCTCCTGCAGATCAGCAGCAGTATTAGATTCTGTAAGAGCATGAATCCTGTGAACTGCACGTGAGTGGGATCTAGGTTGCGCGTTCCTTATGAGAATCCAATACCAGGCGTTCTGTCATTGTCTCCCGGTACCGCCAGATGGAACCATCTAGCTGCAGGCAAACAAGATCATGGCTCCCACTGATTCTGCATGATGGTGATTTGTACAATTGTTTCATTTTGTATTACAGTGTAGTAATAATAGAAATAAAGTGGCCACACCTGTAATCCCAGCACTTTGGGAGGCCAAGGCAGGCAGATCACTAGGTCAGAAGTTCAAGACCACCCTGGCCAATATGGTAAAATCCTGTCTCTACTAAAAATACAAAACACAAAATTAGCTGGGTGTGGTGGCATGTGCCTGTAGTCTCAGCTACTCGGGAGGCGGAGACAGAAGAATCGCTTGAACCTGGGAGGCAGAGGTTGAAGTGAGCGGAGATCGTGCCAATGCACTCCAGCCTGGGCGACAGAGTGAGATTTCGTCTCAAAATAATAATAATAATAGAAATAAAGTGCACAGTAATTGTGATGCACTTGAATCATCCTGAAACCAACAACCTCCTACCCCTTCCCACCATTCATGGAAAAATTGTCTTCCACAAAATCGGTCCCCCGTGCTAAAAGGGGTGGGGACCGCTGGTTTAAAGGGCAGTATCACAATGTCACCTGGAAACCAGTTAGGAAATGTGGAGGGAGTGGGGAGGGCCTAGGTTGGGAGAAGTGTTCCAGAAATCATCACGAGGTCTTGTTCCCCTGGTGATGATGATGTACTTGAAGAGACAGTTTTATGACGAAACAGCAGTGGTAGGAGGTCAGCTACAGCAGGGCCAGCAACGCATGGCCCCGGGGTGAAATCCAGCCAGCCCACCCCCTGTTCCCCTAAATCATGCTTTACTGGAACACAGACATGCCCGTTTGCTGATGTGTCTGTGACTACCTTTCCCTAAAGCACCACAGCTGAGGGGTTGTGATGGAGATTGTCTGGACCAACAAGCCTGAAATATTTACTCTCTGGCCCTTTACGGAAAGTTTGCCTCCCTCTCTCCCCAGACCACCGATCTATAGTAAAAAAGCCCTCAATTGTCAGGTCAGAAATGGGGAGATGGCCAGGAGTGGTGGCTTCCACCTATAATCCCAGCACTTTGGGACCCAAGGTGGCTGGATCACTTGAGGTCAGGAGTGTGAGACCAGCCTGGCCAACATGGTAAAATCCTATCTCTACTAAAAATACAAAAATTAGCCAGGTGTGGTGGCATGCGCCTGCAGCCTCAGTTACTCAGTGGGAGGCTGAGGCAGTAGAATTGCTTGAGCCTAGGAGATGGAGGTTGCAGTAAGTCAAGATTTCCAGCCTAGGTGACAGAGTGAGACTCTGTCTCAAAAGGCTGGGTGCAGTGGCTCCTGCCTGTAATTCCAGCAGTTTCAGAGGTTGAGGTGGGTGGATCATGAGGTCAGGAGTTCAAGATCAACGTGGCCAATATGGTGAAATCCCATCTCTACTAAAAATACAACAATTAGCCAGGCGTGTTGGTGCACCCCTGTAGTCCCAGCTACTCGGGAGGCTGAGGCAGGAGAATTGCTTTAATTTGGCAGGCAGAGGTTGCAGTGAGCTGAGATCGCGTCACTGCACTCCAGCCTGGGCGACAGAGCGAAACGCTGTCTCAAAAAAAAAAAAAAAAAAAAAAAAAAGGTGAAGATAATCAGCAATGTCTTGGAAGAGTCTAGAAAAGGCCTTAAGTAGTCTCAGGATTGGTCTTGATTTCAAACTGGGAGGTTGATGTGATTAAATTTAACAGCTTTGGAGGTTTGACTTCTTTCAGCTGAATTCTGGGAAACAGAGTTAAAAGCTTCAAATTATCCACTTGAAAAATAAAGTATTGGAAAAAGTTCCCATTTACTTCAAAGTTTAGTGTTTGAACCATACTTAAAATTCATTTAGAATTAGCAGCACTCATCATATTGCGTCTCAGACTACTCTGGAAAACACTGGGACAAGATGTCTTGTAAAGGAGCCAGCCAGAGTGACTATTTTTTTGTGTGAGTTGGCGTCTCACTCTGTCACCCAGGTTGGAGTGCAGTGGCTCGATCTTGGCTCACTGCAACCTCCGCCTCTGGGGTTCCAGCGATTCTCCAGCCTCAGCCTCCCCAGAAGCTAGGATTACAGGCACACGCCACCATGCTCGGCTAAGTTTTTGTATTTTTAATAGAGACAGGGATTTGCCACGTTGCCCAGGTTGGTCTTGATCTCCTGACATCAGGCAGTTTGTCTGCCTCAACCTCCCAAAGTCCTGGGATTACAGGCATGAGCCACCATGCCTGGCTTTCACAGGGTTTTAAATTTTTAGCTGGACGCTTATATATGTTCAGAGCATTCTGCAATAAGTACTCTGTCCCGTCCTGTTCTTTGAATTGTATACCAGGAGCAAATAAAATAGAAGGTTCCAGCATATCCCAGGCATCCTCTCCAATTTTCTTATTTTAGCCAATAATGACATACCAGTTGAAGAAATCCATTCTCCATTTACAACAATACTTTTGAGAACATTTTTGAATTATCTCCTGCATTTGGCGTACCACATTTATCATGAAGAATTCCAGTAAGTACTACTTATTGGCTCCTCGTTGGGGGACAGGACACAGCCAAGCGGTATTATTGTCATAGTGCCCTCTTTTCTTCGGCAGCCATTTATTTTTTGAGGTGTAGTCTTGCTGTGTCGCCTAGGCTGGAATGCAGTGGCGTGACCTTGGCTCACTGCAATCTCCGCCTCCCAGGTTCCAGTGATTCTCCTGCCCCAGCCTCCCGAGAAGCTGGGATTATAGGCACGCACCACCACACCCAGCTGATTTTTTGTATTTTCAGTAGAGATGGAATTTCATCATGCTGGCCAGGCTAGTCTTGAACTCCTGACCTGAAGTGATCTGCCTGCCTTGGTCTCCCAAAGTGCTGGGGTTACAGGCGGGAGCCACAGTGCCCAGCCTTCCCTTTATATACTCTATACCTTAGAATGAAATTATTAAGTCTCGCCCATGCTCAAGGAGAAGGGAATTCCCTCTTTTGGAAGAGAAGTAACTATGATATCTTTTGATCATTATCACAGAAAGAGAAGCCCATCGCTCTTCTTGTGTTTTACAAAACTGATGACCCAGAACATTCGTCCAAATGCCTGCCAGGTAAAAGGTGAATACAAAACCAATAGAATTATATTTACTGCCATTATTTTCTCAAAATATAAGTAGGGGGTGGGTGCGGTGGCTCATACCTGCAATCCCAGCATTGTGGGAGGCTGAGGCGGGTGGATCACCTGAGGTCAGGAGTTCAAAACCAGCCTGGCCAGCATGGCGAAGCCCTATCTCTACCAAAAATACAAAATATTAGCCAGGTGTGGTGGCACATGCCTGTAATCCCAGGTACTTGGCAAGGCTGAGGCAGGAGATTCGCTTGAACCCAGCAGGTGGAGGTTGCAGTGAGCCGAGATCGTGCCATTGCACTGTAGCCTGGGCAACAGCAAAACTCTGTCTTGGAAAAAATCAAAGACAAAAGAATTATATTTACCGCCTTTTCTTTTCTCCAAAGATAAATCTGTAACCATTTTTTGAATGTCATATTTTTAGGCAATCTATTCTGTGAGCAGCAGCGGACACTCTACTCTATGAGTTACATCAGTAAGTGCTGGGAGATTTATCTAGCTTACTGCAGACCCAGCGCGGCACCTCCCCATGAGCTTACCATGAAGACGAGACACTTCCTCTGGATGCTGAAAGTAACCACCTAAGTTTGATATTGACTTTCTACTTACAAGCACTTTGATTTTAATGAAAGAAAGGCACGATATTCTAGCTATGATATGCAAACAATCAGCTGAAGATCTGGGTGCATTTTCATGACCATTGAATGTTTACTGATTCTCTTGGCAGAAGAGTGGTCTATGGTTGTGGAAGGAACAGAGCCGTCATCTGCTGGATGTGCTTGAAGATTAGGGCAAGATAATGGCTTGTGGCTTACAATATCTTTTTTTGAGATTGAGTTTTGCTCTTGTCATCCAGGCTGGAGTGCAGTGGCATGATCTCAGCTCACTGCAACCTCCACCTGCTGGGTTCAAGTGATTCTCCTACCTCAGCCTCCCGAGTAGCTGAGATTATAGGTGCCTACCACCATGCCTAGCTAATTTTTGTATTTTTAGTAGACATGGGTTTTCACCATGTTGGCCAGGCTGGTCTCGAACTCCTGACCTCAGGTGATCCACCCGCCTCAGCCTCCCAAAGTGCTGGGATTACAGGCGTGAGCCACCTCACCCACCTGGCCTACAATATCTTTACTCATGCAGATCCAGCCATTTGAAGGAAGTTGGGGCCGAGTGCCGTGGCACACACCTGTAATTTCAGCACTTTGGGAGGCCAAGGCAGGAGGATCACTTGGGCTTAGGAGTTTAAGACCAGCCTGGGCAACATAGTGAGACTCCCCTGCCTACAGAAAATTAAAAAAAAAAAAAAACTTAGCTGGGCGTGGTGGTGCACACCTATAGTCCCAGCTACTTGGGAGGCTGCAGTAAGCCTGTGATCGTGCCACTGCATTCTAGCCTGGCTGACAGAGTGAGGCCCTGTCTCAAAAAAGTCCCAAGAAAAACCAAAAAGGTGGTAACGCGGTTGTGCCTGGTGAATTAAAAAATAATAATAAGAAGAAAAAATAAGAAAAACAAAACAGGAAAACGAAGAAACACTTTGTTTGATGAACTGAAGTGTTGTCTGCTCCTAGAAGAGCAATAAAGCCAACTGAAATCTTTAAAAAAAGGAAGGAAGGACTTCAGAATGCCAAGGCAGGTGGATCACCTGAGGTCAGGAGTTCGAGACCAGCCTGGTAAACACTGTGAAACCTGTCTCTACTAAAAATACAAAAGAATTAGCCAGGCCTGGTGGCAGGAGCCTGAAATCCCATCTACTTGGGAGGCTGAGGCAGGAGAATTGCTTGAACCCGGGAGGCAGAGGTTGCAATGAGCTGAGGTCCCACAACTGCACTCCAGCCTGGGTAACAAGAGCAAAACTCTATCTAAAAGGAAGGACGTGAGGAGGATGAATGAGCTTTAAAAATACAGTTTATCAAAAAAGACTTTTTGTTTTTTTGGAAAGATGGTTTCACCATGTTGGCCAGGGTGTTCTCGATCTGTTAACCTCATCATCCACCCACCTCAGCCTCCCAAAGTGATTGGATTACAGGCGTGACCCACCGCATCCGGCCCCGATATAGGTATTTTTAATGGTTATTACTTGGGAAAATAGTGACAACATCTTATTGATACGATGTTCTCATAGTGTTGGTTGTTTTTGTTCCATGATATCATGATACATTTTTTTTTTTTTTTTTTTTAAATGGAGTCTCGCTCTTTCACCAGGCTGGAGTGCAGTGGCGTGATCTCAACTCACTGCAACCTCTGCCTCCCGGGCTCAAGCAGTTCTCCTGCCTCAGCCTCCCGAGTAGCTGGTACTACAGGTGTGTGCCACCACACCCAGCTAATTTTTATATTTATGGTAGAGACGGGGTTTCACTCTGTTGGCCAGGATGGTCTCAATCTCTTGACCTTGTGATCTGCCTCGGTCTCCCAAAGTGTTGGGATTACAGGCGTGAGCCACTGTGCCCTGCCTGTTCCATGATACTTTTAATTTGTATTTGTGAGAATACAAGAAACAGAATCAAATACTAATAATAGAGTGTTTTTACAAATTTCATTATGTTGTATACATATGGAAAACGGATAATAACCTTGTGTCTAACTGTAGGAAAATAGTTTTGTTTTTATGAACAAGGGTCTCCCCCTGTCACCCAGACTGCAGTGCAGTGGCGCAGTCTTGGCTCGTGATCCTCCCACTTCAGCCTCCTTAGTAGCTGGGACTACATGTGTGCACCACCATGCCCAGCTAATTTTTCTAGTTTTTGTAGAGACAGGTTCTTGCCATGTTTCCCGGCTGGTCTTAAACTCCTGGACTCAAGCAATCCTTTTGCCTCAGCCTCCTGTAGTGGTGGAATTACAGGTGTGAATCACTGCACCTGGCCCTTTCTATTTTTTCATTTGTTTCAAGCATGTTTGCAATTGTCCATTGAAGCTTTTTTTTTTTTTTTTTTTTTTTGAGGTGGAGTCTTGCTCTATCACCCAGGCTAGAGTGCCGTGGCACGGTTTCAGCTCACTGCAACCTCCGCCTCCTGGGTCAAGCGAGTCTCCTTCCTCAGCCTCCCGAGTAGCTGGGATTACAGGTGCGTGTCATCACGCCCAGCTATTTCTTTGTATTTTAGTAGAGATGGGGTTTCATCATGTTGCCCAGGCTGGTCTCAAACTCCTGAGCTCAGGTGATTCACACAACTCAGCCTCCCAAAGCGCTAGGATCAGAGGCATGAGCCACCACACCCGGCCTCACTGAAGCATTTTTGTAATGACTGTCTTACAATCTTTGTTAGTCAATTGTAGCACTGCTGCCATCTTGGTGACGGCATCTGTGTATTCTCTTTTTTTCATTCAGTTTGAGATCTTCCTGGTTCTTGGTGTGAGTGATTTTATGTATTTATTTTTTGTGATGGAGTCTTGTTCTGTCTCCCAGACAAGTGCAGTGGCATGATCTCGGCTCACTGCAACCTCTGCCCCCTGGTTCAAGCAATTCTCCTGCCTCAACCTCCCAAGTAGCTGGGATTATAGGCATGCGCCACCACGCCGGTCTAATTTTTGTAGTTTTAGGGAGACGGGGTTTCCCTATGTTGCCCAGGCTGGTCAGTAGAGTGATTTTTTAAAAAAATAGTGAAACCTGAACATTTGAGTACAGTAAGTCCTTGCTTAATATTATTGATAGGTTCTTGGAAACTGTGACTTTAACCAGTGCTGTAGGAGCTTAACTCTTCTTTATGTCAGTTATTCTATGGGAAAGTTCGTTTTGTTATGTAGTACGTTGTTTCTGTACGTGCTTTTCAGCCTCCAGCATTGTGTTATTATTTCATACCTGAGGCCAACGTGGTGGTTCACTCCTGTAATCCCAGCACTTTGGGAGGTTGAGGCAGGCGGATCACGAGGTCAGGAGTTCAAGACCAGCCTGGACAACATGGTAAAACCCTGTCTATGCTAAAAATACAAAAATAACTGGGCATGGTGGGTTGGCCCTGTAATCTGAGCTACTCAGGAAGCTGAGGCGGGACAATCATTTGAACCCAGGAGGCGGAGGTTGCAGTAAGCTGAGATCAGGCCATTGCACTTCAGCCTGGGTGACAGGGTGAGACTCCGTCTCAAAAAAAAAAAAAAAAAAAAAAAAATTCACACCTGGACCATATTCTGTGTCCTATTCTGATGCCAAAAAATACTTTATTTTTACTTTGGAGGTACTAGGGAAGGGGTAGAGAAGTAAATACCGATGTGTGTATAGGGGTGCTGGGGTTTGGTTTGTTTTTTAAGATGGGGTCTTGCTCTGTCACTTGGGCTAGAGTGCAGTGTTGTGATCACAGCTCACCGTAGCCTCAAACTTCTGGATTTAAGTGATCCTCCCACTTCAGCCTCCTGATTAGCCAGGACTGCAGGCATACACCACCATGCTCAGCCCACATCTTAATTTTTTTGTAGAGACAGGGTCTTGCTATGTTACCCAGGCGGGTCCCCATCTCTTGGGTTCAAGTGATCTTCCCACCTTAGCCTCAGAAGATTGAGATTACAGGTGTGAGTCACCATGCCTGGCCATAAATACCCTTAATCCAGAATGCTTTTCAAAATTATCAGTCTTTAAGATATTATTTTCTGGCTGTGCACAGTGGCTCACGACTGTAATCTTAGCACTTTGGAAGGCCGAGGCAGGCAGATCAGTTGAGATCAGGAGTTCGAGACCAGCCTGGCCAACATTGTGAAACTCTATCTCTACTAAAAAATACAAAAATTAGCTGGACGTGGTAGCACACGCCTGTAGTCCCAGCTACTTGGGAAGCTGAGGTAGGAGAATTGCTTGAACCCAGAAGGTGGAGGTTGCAATGGGCCAAGATCACACCACTACACTCCAGCCTGGGTGACAGAGTGAGATTCTGTCTCTCAAACAGAAAAAAGTTATTAATTTCTGGTAAATTGTCTTAAATTATTGTATTGATATAAATTGACATTAAAATACATAGCTGTTTGCAATTATAGGTAGTTATGGTTTCATTTTTTGTTTACAGGACTTTAAAATGATAAATAAGGAATTAACAGCAACTAAATTTTTGGAGGTCATAGCAGAGGATAATCCTTTCATCTATGATGGAATTGACAGCAACTTGGAACCTGAGGTTTGTAAAGAGCCGTCACAAATGTACAGTTCCAATTCAGGCTGTTGGTTTTGCTGTGGATACCAAGAACTAAGAACAAAGATTTTTTTCTTTTTTTTTCATTAGCCTTTTTAAAATTTACAGACAGGGTCTTGCTCTGTTGCCCAGGCTAGCTTATAGTGGCTCAATCGTAGCCCACTGCAGCCTCCAACTCCTGGGCTCAAGTGATCCTTCTGCCTCTCGCCCTCTTGAAGAGCTAGGACCAGAAGTGTGTGCCACCATGCTTAGCTAACTTTTTTTTTTTTTGAGACCAAGTCTCACTCTGCTGCCCAGGATGGAATGCGGTGGCGTGATCTTGGCTCATTTCATCCTCTGCCTCATGGGTTTAAGCGATTCTCCTGCCTCAGCCTCCTGAGTAGCTGGGATTATAGGCACCCACCACCACACCCTGCTGATTTTTTTTTTTTTTTGTATTTTTTGTAGAGATGGGGTTTCACTGTGTTGCCCAGGCTGGTCTCAAACTCTTTACCTCAAATGATCCACCTGCCTCGGCCTCCCAAAGTACTGGAATTACAAGCATAAGCCACCACGCCTGGCCTTCAGCTGATTTTTTAAAAGCAATTTTTTGTAGAGAAAGGGTCTCACTATGTTGCCCAGGCTGGTCTCAAATCATCCTCCTGCCTCAGCCTCCTGAAGTGCTGAGATTACCAGATGTGAGCCACTGTGACCAGCCTAAGAACCAAGATTTGACTGAAAGCAGTCTGAACACAAGTACATAAAACAGTGTGCATGTGTGTCGGCGTGCATGTCTGTGTGTGTGTGTGTCTGTGCATGTCTCTGTGTGTGCACATGTGTGCGTATTCAGATGTCAGGAGATGAACACCTATCAATGCTCAACCTCCAAATGTGTCAGAATGATGGAATCCCTCTGTTTTCTTTTATTTCAGCTGGTTTTCCTGGAATTCTTTGAAGCGCTCTTAAGCTTTGCATTTATCTGTGTTACTGACCAAATGACTAAATCCTATGCAAATGTTCCAGGTGATGATGTGTCTGGAAATAAATATGAAAATATTTATACAATATTAAATCAGGTAACACATAATATCTTAGAATTAGATAATCTTAGAATTTCAGAGTAAGGAGCAGCTTTATTCTGGAATGGTTAAACCATCCTTAAAACCATCTTGGGTTTTAGTAACCCTTCCAGAAAGTAATTTAAGAAGTCTTTCCTTTTTATTTTTTAAAATTGTATTTCCTGTATTTTGAGACAGGGATTTACTCTGTCACCCAGGTTTGAGTGCAGTGGGGCCATCACGGCTCACTGCAGCCTTGACCTCCTGAGCTCAAGCGCTCTTCCCACCTTAGCCTCCTGAGTAGCTGGGACTACAGGCACGTGCTACCACACCCAGCTAATTTATTTATTTGTTTATTTTTTTGAAACAGAGTCTCGCTCTGTTGCCCAAGTTGGAGTGCAGTGGCACAATCTTGGCTCACTGCAACCTCTGCCTCCTGGGTTCAAGGAATTCTCCTGCCTCAGCCTCCTGAATAGCTGGGATTATAGACATGTGCCACCATGCCCAGATAATTTTTTGCATTTTTAGTAAAGATTGGGTTTTACCATGTTGACCAGGCTAGTCTTGAATTCCTTACCTCAGATGACCCACCTGCCTTGGCCTCCCAAACTGCTAGGATAACAGGTCTCAGTCACTGTGACTGGCCTTTTTGTATTTTTTTTTTTTTTTGTAGAGATGGGGTTTTGCCACGTTGCCCAGGCTGGTCTCAAACTCCTGAGATCAAGTGATCATCCTGCCTCGGCCTCCCAAAGTGCTGGGATTACAGGTATGAGCCACCATGCCCGGCCAAGATGTCTTTTTCACATTTTGAAAGTGTATATATTTTTTTTTCTTAAGGTAGGGAAAATGTGTTTCCTGGCCGTGATCCAGAAAGTGGACTCCTAGCCACAGCAGACATTTCATAATGGTCAGAGTACATACCGATGTGCCGGGTGGACCACTAGAACACACATTAACAAATCAGAGGTATTTTACTAAGAGATGTTTTGTTATATGGATCTAGTGTTTCTGAGAGTCGAAAGCCTACCCAAGAGCAGATCTGTTGAGGCACAGTTCCTGAGTCTGCTCAGGATGCTAAACAGGTCCCCAGGGCTTGCTCACAAAGATGGACACTCAGGCTGGGCACAGGGGCTCACACCTGTAATCTCAGCACTTTGGAAGGGCCAAGGTGGGCAGATCACTTGAGGTCAGGAAACCCCTTATCTACTAAAAATACACTGGAGGCCAGGTGTGGTAGCTCATGCCTATAATCTCAGCACTTTGGGAGGCCAAGGCGAGTGGATCACGAGGTCAGGAGTTGAAGACCAGCCTGGCCAATATGGTGAAACCCCGTCTCTAATAAAAATACAAAAATTAGCCGGATGTGGTGACAGGTGTCTGCCTGTAATCCCCGCTACTCAGGAGGCTGAGGCAGGGAATGAATTGCTTGAACCCGGGAGGTGGAGGTTGCAGTGAGCCAAGATTGTGCCACTGCACCGCAGCCTGGGTGACAGAGTGAGACTGTCTCAAAAAAAAAAAAAAAAAGGCCAGGAATGGTGGCTCATGCCTGTAATCCCAGCACTCTGGGAGGCCAAGGTGGGTGGGGGGAATCACAGGGTTGGGAGTTCCAGACCATCTGGCCAACATGGTAAAACCCTGTCTCTACTAAAAATACAAAAATTAGCTGGACATGGTGGTGTGCACCTGGAGTCCCAGCTACTTGGGAGGCTGAGGCAGAAGAATCACTTGAACCGGGAGGTGTAGGTTGCAGCGAGCCGAGATCCTGCCACTGCACTCCAGTCTGGTGACAGAGCAAGACTTTGTCCAAAAAAAAAAAAAAAAAAAGGAAACTGAATGTTCATGTCAGCAGCAGCTCCCTTTTGACCAACAATTTGGGACTGTGATTTAGAGTTCATAGCAAGGCTCCGCTTTAAATTTATTAATGCCCATCCTTCTTGCTCTGCTCACTGGAGTTTCACACACTCTAGTGATTTTGGGAGGTAAAGGTAGAATTTTCTTCCACAGAGGAAGGGTTCTATGGATAGGGACAGCCAGTGCCAGAGATGTACAGAAGGCCCCCTGTGAGCTACCAGCTGGGTGTGCACACCTGTGAGGGAGCAGCTGGAGGCCAGGGCAGGAGCCGCCAGGAAGAAGGGGAGGAACCTCAAGGACTCACACAGGGATGGGGGTACTTTGCATTCCCAATCACCAGAGTAGAGAAGCCTTCACATGAATAAGGAACATCGGGCTGCGTACTTAAAAGTTCACTGTGTGTGTGTGAACGTGTGTGTGTGTTTGAAACAAAATCTTGATCTGTTGCCCGGGCTCAGGTGCAGTGGCACAATCTTGGCTCACTACAGCCTCTGCCTCCCGGGTTCAAGTGATTCTCCTACCTCGGTCTCTGGAGTAGCTGGGATTACAGGCATGCACCACCACACCCAGCTACTTTTTTGTATTTTTAGTAGAGACAGGATTTCACTATGTTGGCCAGGGTGGTCTTGAACTCCTGACCTCAGGTGGTCTGCCCACCTTGTTCTCCGAAAGTGCTGGGATTAAAGGCATGAGCCAAGGTGCCTGGCTCATTATTTATTTTTTTAGAGCTGGGGGTCTCGCTCGGTTGCCCAGGCTGGTCTTGAACTCCTGGGCTCAAGTGATCTGGCCACCTCAGCCTCCCAAAGTGCTGGGATTACAGCATGAGCCGCTGTGCCTGCCTCTGTTCACTGTCTTGACTGAGGTGATGGTTTCACAGGTTCAGATATGTGAAAACACATTAAAGAGTACACTTTATGTGTAGTTCATTGTAAATCAGTTACACGCCATTAAAATAGTGTGTGCGTGTGCTTGTGTGTTTGCATGTATGGATCTCTATGGAAACCAGAAGCCCTCTGATGCATGTGTGCATTCTTAGGATGCCCAGAACAAGAGTCCCAAGGAGGTCATGAGCCACGAATTGGATGCTGCTCACTCTGACAGTGCCAAGTCGTCTTCCAGCAAGTTAGGACCCTGGCCTGATATTAACAAGATAAGGAAATCAGAGGTTTGTCTTGACAACTAACTGTAGACATCTGCTGCCAAGTGCCTTCTATGTAAAGAGCTGTCTTCCATATGCTGGGGACCTAGTGGTGAATACAAAGCCCATGCTCTCGTGGACTTTACGTTCCAGGGAGGAGGGGAGACAGCAGCAAGTGAGCAGCAGCCATAGCATTTGTAGGTGTTTCCCAGGCACCAAGCAGTCCCCAGGGACTAGCTTAGCACCCCGATGACCTTCAGGTACAGCATTTCTCTCTAGGAGGGAACCCAGGCCCAGAAAAGCTCAGTAACTTGCCCACAGTCACATAACCAGTAAGTAGTGGAGCTGGGGGTTTGTACCCAGGCAGAATTTGCACCTGTTACCACAAGCTACACTTATTCCCACTTACAAGGTCTGAGTGACAGGAAGCACATCTGGCCAGGGAGAGGCCCTAGAGTTTATTCTGGGTGAGATGGGATGGCACAGGATACCGTCTGAGCAGAGGCATCAGGAAGCTTTGTGGCTTCATTGGACAAACCAGTGAGGGACTCTTGGAACTGTCCTGGTGGGAGGCAGTGGTGACTGGGACCAAGGCGGGTGACTGGGACCTGAGGTCTGAGGTGTTTTGAAGGGTGCAGGGTTTGAGAGGGCAAGAGAAGGCAAAGCTGAGTCTAAGATTTTTGGGCTGAGCATTGGCAGAACACAGTTGCCATTTATTATGAGGTGGCGGACGGAGGCAGGGGGGTGAGTTTTGGGAGCAAAATTAAATGCTTGGTTTTGGGCATGTTAAGCTTAAGGTGCCTGAATTGAGACCCAAGTGGCACGGCTGGAGATAAGACTTGAGTTCAAGGGCAAACTCCAGTTGGAGGTGGAAATGTGGGAGTTGGGGCATATACATGGTAATTAAACCCATTAGGCCAGGAGCTCATGCCTGTAATCCCAGCACCTTGGGAGCCTGAGGCAGGCAGATCACTTGAGGTCAGGAGTTTGGGACCAGCCTGGCCAACATGGCAAAACCCAGTCTGTACTAGAAAATACAAAAATTAGCCACGTGTGTTGGCAGGTGCCTATAATCTCAGCTACCTGGGAGGCGGAGGCAGGAGAATCGTTTGAACATGGGAGGCAGAGGTTGCAGTGAGCCAAGATCTGAGATCATGCTAGTGCACTCCAGCCTGGGCAATAGAGTGAGACTCTGTCTCAAATAATAATAATAATTAGAGCTATTAATATATGAATCTAAGTATGGCTAACTGTATATAATAAATACTTTCCCAATAGACTGCGGGGATATTTTCAAGTCTTCACATTTTTTTTGAGAGCCTTTCAGTAAATACAGTAATTCTGTTTTTCATTTCTTTAATAGCCTAAATATCAATATGTTATTCAGAATCAAATTGGCCAGGCACTGGCTCACGCCTGTAATCCCAGCGCTTTGGGAGGCCAAGGTGGGTGGATCACCTGAAGTCAGGTTTGAGACCAGCCTGCCCAACATGGTGAAACTGTCTCTACTAAAAATATAAAATTAGCTGGGCATGGTGGCAATTGTCTGTAATCCCAGCTACCTGGGAAGCTGAGGCAGGAGAATTGCTGGAACCTGGGAGCGGAGGCTGCAGTGAGCAGAGATTATGTTACTGCACTCCAGCCTGGCGACAGAGTGATTCTCCGTCTCAAAAAAAAAAAAAAAAAAAAAAGAAAAAGAAAAAGAAAAAGAAGAAAAAAAAAGGTGGCTCACGCCTGTAATCCCAGCATTAATCCTCCCACCTGTGAGGCCAAGGTGGGTGGATTATGAGGTCAGGAGTTCAAGACCAACCTGGTCAAGATGGTGAAACGCATCTCTACTAAAAATACACAAAGTAGTATAGCCTGTAATCTCAGCTACTTGGAAGGCTGAGGCAGAGAATTGCTTGGACCTGGGAGGCAGAGCGAGACTCCGTGTCAAAAAAATAAGGCAAAAAAGAAGTCAAATAAGCTCAAGAACAGCCTTTCTAAATTAGAAAATGTTCTAATTTATTGTAGTTTTAGCCCACGATGATATAAAAGTAATATTTTGCTTTATGATTTTTTTTAAACGGTAAAAGCCCAAGATGAAGAAGTCTCTAAGTGATGAAAGAACTTCCAAAATGAATTTTAAATCTCCTGGAAAAGGGATCACCTTTTTTTCATCTCAGAGCGGTGAGTGTTTTAATTACAGAACTTTAATATTTACAAACTGTTGCTTATGAATTGTATAATGTCTATACAATTTTACAACCTTCTTTTTTTCACTTTGCTTTTCTTAGAGGGAGAGTCTTGCTATGTTGTCCAGGCTGGACTTGAACTCTGGGGCTCCAGAGATCCTGACGGGAGGATCACTTGAGCCCAGGAGTTCCTTGAGGCTTCAGTGAGCCATGATCACGTCACTGCACTCCGGCCTGGGTGATAGAGCAAGACCCTGTCTCAAAAGAAAAAAAAAAAAAAAACAGGTAAGCAAGAACCAGGTATTTTTTTTCCTCCTTGAAACATGGTAAATTAACACTTCAGAAAGCCCAAATTCTTAAGATATTTAGGAGAAAAAAAAAGGTGGCCACATGCTGTGGCTCATGCCTGTAATCCCAGCATTTTGGGAGGCCAAGGCGGGTGGATTACCTGAGTTTAGGAGTCCGACACCAGCCTGGCCAACATAGTGAAACCCCGTCTCTACTAAAAATACAAAAATTAGCATAGTGTGGTGGTGCACACCTGTAGTGCCAGCTACTCGGGAGGCTGAGGCATGAGAATCGCTTGAACCCAGAAGGTGGAGGTTGCAGTGAACCGAGATCACGCCACTACATTCCAGCCTGGGTGACAGAGAGAGACTGCCTCAGAGGTAGCAGGAAACTCAAAGGGAAGGTTGACAATCCCAGCCAGGTCTACTGAGCCCCTGCTTGTTTCAGGTAGTCATGGAAACAGCATTCTCATTCCTCTCCCCTCGCCTTGCCGAGGAGAAGGGGGCCCACCAGAGGAAGGGGCAGAACGCGAAAAAACATGCAGAGTCCCAATTTACAGCAGGATTGTATTCGTGTTCAGCTTCATAAAACTCTATTCCAGAGAATTATGAAAGACCCAAGGATGATCAAAAGGAAGAGTTCAACATGTGGGTCAATAACATGTACGTCTTTTTCGTGAACACGCTCTTTCATGCATATAAACGTGAAGAAGTGATCAAGCAGAAAATAAGGGAGAACAGGTTACAGAGCACAGCACAGGCCCAGCAACGGAAGGAGGATGACAAACTGAAAGCAAGGTAACTTGATGAGGTCCCTCCTCTCCTTCAAGAGCTGCTGTCTCTCTTTCCCATCTTCCACAGCTGCCAGAATGCATCAGGACCAAGTGCTTTCAGGACAAGCCTATAACTTCCTAAGGGCATCTTTGTGATAAAAAGGAATCAGTAGCCGGGCGCGGTGGCTCATGCCTGTAATCCCAGCACTTTGGGAGGCCAGGGTGTATGGATCACGAGGGCAAGAGATCGAGACCATCCTGGTCAACATGGTGAAACCCTGTCTCTACTAAAAATACAAAAAATTAGCTGGGCATGGTGGCGCATGCCTGTAATCCCAGCTACTCAGGAGGCTGAGGCAGGAGAATTGCCTGAACCCAGGAGGCGGAGGTTGCGGTGAGCCGAGATGGTGCCATTGCACTCCAGCCTGGATAACAAGAGCGAAACTGCATCTCAAAAAGAAAAAATGAATGAGTATTTCATCTTTGTTCCTGGTTTCTGGCAGAGCTTCTGATGCCTTTGTAACTTCCTAAGTAATGGGGTAATGGGAGCATTTTTTGTTCTAATATTTGGTCTTGGTTTCTCATATATATATATATATTTTTAGACAGGGTCTCACTGTCGCCCAGGCTGGAGGGCAGTGGCATGATCTCAGCTCACTAAAACCTCTGCCTCCCAGGTTGAAGCGATTTTCCTGCCTCAGCCTCCTGAGTAGCTGGGATTACAGGCATGCGCCACCATGCCCAGCTAATTTTTGAATTTTTAGTAGAGATAGGGTTTCACCATGTTGGCCAGGCTGCTCTCGAACTCCTGACTCAATTGATCTACCTGCCTTGGCCTCCCAGCGTGCTGGGATTACAGGGGGAGCACCATACCCAGCCATTTTCTAGTTCTTGACCCAAGAGCTTCTAAGACGTGTGGACTCTGATGTAATGACTGTCTTTTTTTTTTTTTTGAGATGTAATCTTGCTCTGTGGCCCAGGCTGGAGTGCAGTGGTGGTGTTTCGGCTCACTGCAGCCTCTGCTTCCCGGGTTCAAGTGATTACCCGGCCTCAGCCTCCCAATTAGCTGGGACTACAGGTGCTTGCACTGTGCCAGGCTAATTTTTGTATTTTTGGTAGAGATGGGGTTTCATCATATTGGCCAGGCTGGTCTCGAACTCCTGACTCAAGTGATCTATCCCCCTCCACTCAAGGCCTCCCGAAGTGCTGGGATTACAGGCTTGAGCTACCACACCTGGCCTATGACTTTTTGTATGAAGAGATGACTGGCAGCCAGGGGACGGGATGGAAAAATTAGCCAGACATGGTGGCAGAAGCCTATAATCCCAGATATTCGGGAGGCTGAGGGAGGAGAATCACTTGAACTGAGGAGGCAGAGGTTGCAGTGAGCCGAGATGGCACCACTGCACTCCAGCCTGGGCAACAAGAATGAAACTCACCTCAAAAAATGTTTTGTAGTTTTGTTTATATACATTGTGAAATGCAGGTATGAAGGGCTGTATACTGTAAATAGCATAAAACTGGTTTTGCAATTTCGAGGTGGGCAGAGGTCGGGGGAAAGAACTACCTTCTCATGTTTGCTTTTAGGCTGAATAGCTTTATCTTGAGAGAGGAAGAGGCCAAGAGACAAGACTATGAGGTTGACATCACTGTGATCAAGGAGCCAGCAGACGTGTC
The DNA here is from genome assembly GCF_049354715.1 of Callithrix jacchus. Classification (NCBI taxonomy): domain Eukaryota; kingdom Metazoa; phylum Chordata; class Mammalia; order Primates; family Cebidae; genus Callithrix; species Callithrix jacchus. The sequence goes on along the minus strand of NC_133503.1, from coordinate 15,646,595 downwards.
GTCCTCTCACCTCATCCTGGGCCCTCCCAAGGAGGATGTGACTGTGCCCCTGTCAGCCAAGACCACCGCCAGCAAGAAGAAGAAAAAGTAGTGAGCCACAAGGACATGCACAGAGGCTTTGGACGGCAGGTGCTGTGAGATTTCCTGAGCATTACAGTTCTGAGCATTGTACTCGTGGTGTTTTAGAATACCGCCTTGGTCCACTGCATCTCAGCTTTCCTACATGGCTGAAGTCATGGGAGTTTGAGACCAGCCTATAGTGAGACCCTGTCTCTACAAAATTAAAAAATAAGCTGAGAGTGGTGGTGTCTGCCTGTGGTCCTAGCTTCTTGCGAGGCTGAGGTGGGAGGATTGCTTGAGCCCAGGAGGTTGAGGCTGCAGCGAGCCATTGCGTTCCAGTCTGGGTCAAGGACCTGCTGGCCGGTATAATCTCCAAATAGGCAACAGGAGAGAGACTCAACAGGAAACCAGGATTTTAAAAATCTTAACAATTTATTAGTCTTATTTTCCAGTAAAATATTCACATAATGTCAAAAGAATGGAATGATAGAGATATAGTCAACTACCTTTAATGAATTCCACATAAATATTTAAAATCTAAAAACCTCAGATTAGCAGACCGAGTAGAAATTGGATTCTTCAAAGCACGTATTGCTTTACCCTTGTGATCAACGCAGTCAGTCATGACAAGTAACTTGCAATGGTAAACAGAATGTTTGCTGAGTTTAAAATATGCTTTCGATGAGCCATTATCAGTCAATCCAAGAAGAAGATGTTGTTGAACTGCGTTGCACACAGTTTCTTGACCTCTTCTGCAAAAAGGACAGACAGCAGTGAGGAAGGAAGAGAGGCTTTTACTGAAAAGGTTACATGATATATAATTAAGTTGTTTTCAAGTAAAACTGGGGATGTTTGCATTGATTTTGACCTTAAATACCAGAACACCAGGCAAGATTTTTTTTTTTTTTCTTTGAGACAGAGTCTAGCTCTGTCACCCAGGCTGGAGTGCAATGGCATGATCTCAGCTCACTGAAACCTCCAGCCTCCTGGGTTCAAGCGATTCTTCTGCCTCAGCCTTCCAAGTAGCTGCAGGTGCATGCCATCGTGCCTGGCTAAGTTTTGTATTTTTTTTTTTTTTTAAGAGACAGGGTTTCACCATGTTGGCTAGGCTGGTCTCAAACTCCTAACCTCAGGTGATCTGCCCACCTCAGCCTCCAAAGTGCTAGGATTATAGGTGTGGGCCACTGTGACAAGAAGTAGAGAAAAGAAGGGAAAAGAGGTGCCCAGTATACTCAGGTGAGGGGGTTAGAAGCACAAGGCTAATGATGATGTCATCTTGGGAGAGCTGATGGAAGAACATAAAAACTGACAGCAACCTTGAACTGCAGGCCAAGGGCTCCACAGAGGGGTCATGATTTTGATCTTACTAACAACAATATTAATATAAAGAGAAAAATTCAGTATGCCTGAGGGGGCAGGGGGAAGACACTTACATCAAATTTCCATATAGTGTACCTGTGGGCATCTCCCCTGACCACCACACCCACCTCTAGGGCGGGGCAGCTCTGCTGAGGTGAGGCCCCCTCTCTCCAGGGCAGCGGAGCTGTCAGAGCAGCTGCTGGGTCACCTCATGCCAAGGACAAGGCTGGCCACCTTGGTGGCAGTAAGGTGGGAGAAAACGTCTGCCTTATTCTGCCAGTGTACAGAGGGATAGTTATAACCGGCTAGGTGAACCTGGCTGCTTCTCCCTACAAAAGATATGTTTTTACCACAGGATATTAAAAAAGGACATTTTTGGCTGGGCAAGGTAGCTCACACCTATAATAAATCCCAGTTCCTTGGGAGGCTGGAGGATTGCTTGAGGCCTGGAGTTTGAGCCCAGCCTGGGCAACATATAGTAAGACCCCATCTCTACATAAAAATTTAAAAATTAGCTGAGTGTGGTGATGGATGCCTTGGTGATACACACCTGTGCTCTCAGCTACTCAGGAGGCTGAGGTGGGAGGACTGCTTGAGCCTAGGAGTTCAAGGCTGGCCTGCATGACAGAAACCCTGTCTCCAAAAAAAGGGACATTTTAAAAATACACAGTAAAGTCACTTTTTTTTTTTCTTTTAGCATTGTAGAAAATCTTTTGGCCACTGTCCAGTTTCCTGTGCTACGGGAAAGTCTTGTCAGTTTCCCAAGGAACAGAAAATGGATGAATGAAGTAGAGGCACTTGCTTAGAATCTCAACAGTCAGGATTTGTTCTACTTATGTTTTTTGAATGACGTTTCTTAATGCGGTGAAAAGACAGCTTTTAAATTGCAGCATTAAAATTCTTCCAAAATACCAAATCCTACTTACCGTTTACTTCAATCAGGTTTGCATTTTTTTGATTCAAAATAACATAGAGCTCCCGCCGATCAGACTTCTTTCCAACCACCCAGTAATCACTCATGGCTTTCACAATGATCTCCTCATCTTCATCCACTCTGCAAGAGGAGAGTTTCAAAATGCAATTGTTTATTACTCATATGGCTAGACTGTGAAAGTAAGCATTCCAAAACAAGAACAGGGAACGGAATGGGTGCCTGACATTTAAAAAGCTCAGGGGGTCCCATGTGAGGGAACCAGTGACTTCAGGGCCCCCAGGTCTGTCTAGAAGTGGCGCTCATGAAGGTGGTTCAAGCTGAGCCCGATGGAAAGGGCTCTGGATCATCTGGCTTTGAAGGAACGTCCACGTCTTTTCTTAGAAAGGGGACACCTGATTGGAGAAGTTGCTGGAATCACCTGGTAAAGTCACTGTTGATGTCACCAAGAATCTTCATTAAATCCGGGTGCACGGAAGTGAGTGACACACTGGGCGTTTTCCTCATGTGAACTGTGCTCTTCTCGGCGAGATTCATGTGGTTGAAGTAGATAAACTTAAACTGGGGTTCTTTCTCAGACCTGTAAAAACATGTCATGAAAACAGTAACACAACGGAAGGCTGGATCCAAATGATATGACTACAACTACATTCTTTTTTTTTAGATGGAGTATCACTCTGTCACCAGGGCTGGAGTGTGGTGGTGTGACCTCAGCTCACTATAACCTCTGCCTCCCTGGTTCAAGCGATTTCTCCTGCCTCAGCTTCCTGAGTAGCTGGGATTACAAGCACCCACCACCACACCCAACTAATTTTTAAAAAATTTTTAGTAGAGACAGGGTTTCCCCATGCTGGCCAGGCTGGTCTTGAACTCCTGACCTCAGGCATGATCCACCTGCCTTGGCTTTCCAAAGTGCTGGGATTACAGGCGTGAGCCACGGTGCTCAGCCTACAACTAGATTCTTAAAACACGTACAGCTCAGGCCTTGTATTTTCAATGGCTGGATCTTCAAGAATCTCAGTAAGTGAACATGGAACAGGCTCTTCATCCCACAGTAACTTATTTGATAGCAGCATGGAGCGGGGAGGTATTCCATATGACAGAATTTTCCAGAGAGCTTATGTTTTTAAACACCAAAAATATTTATAAAACTGCTGTTTTATAAATAGTAGTCACTTGGTTATTGGTTCACTTTTTAAAAAATGTAAGTGAAATCAATATAGGCCTTTGTTCCCAAGTGGAGGGGTCAGCAAACTATGACCCTGGGGACACATCTGGCCCTCTTTTTCTAAACAAAGTTTCACTGGAACATTGCCATATCCACATGTTCATGTGTTGTCTGCTTTCCCGCCAAAATGAAAGTGGAGTAGCTGTAACATATATATCTACATACAGCCCACGACGTCTGAAATACTTATCAAGTCTGCTGACCCTGATTTAGGAGAGTAATGTGTCGTTCCTCCCCCAGTGCTGGGGAATGAACGGGGAGTCCCATGGAAATTAACCTGCCTTGTAACCGAAGCCTACGACAATACGTCACAAAGCTTTTCATCATCCCCAGCGGAAAGCACTGTTACTGAAGTCACCTTTTCCACCGCAGTCTAATGGACATTTTAAGTGGAATATACCTTTTCATTTCTTGAACTGACTGGGCAATGCCACGACACTGCCGCCCAGGTCAGAGTCTGCGATCTCCTCTGGGACCTAGCGGGAAAAGCGGGGCCTTGCCGCTCCCAGGGCACCTCCCTCACCTCCCCTAGCTGTGCCCTCAATGCACACCCTGGGGCCTGGGCTGGAGCCTGAGTGCAGCCCCACCCCTGGGCTCAGAAGCCTCCTCTGCTTACTTTGGGGTTAGCAGCCACGTTCTGGAGGGCTGGGGGTGCCGGAAATCTGACCTCTGGACAAGTGGGGCACTACTGAAATACTCTACATCTAGGCAGAGAGAGAACGTGGAGGATTTAGTTTCCAGGAACATAAGAAGAAACTTCTTCTAAAACCAGAATTTGTTTTTAGTAGGTCCCTAAAGCTAAGGAAAGCATAATGACAACAAAAACTGGCAAGAGGAAGATTTTAAAAGGTTTGGAAAGAATTGCAAATTTAGTAGTTTGGGTAGACAAGGAACTTCTTAAATCAGGGATAAGGTTCTACCTTCAAAACACTATGTGGGGCCAGGAGTGGTGGCTCACACCTATCATCCCAGCACTTTGGGAGGCCAAGGAGGGAAGATCGCCTGAGCTGAGTAGTTCAAGATCAGCCTGGGTAACATGGCAAAATCCTGTCTCTACCAAAAATTAGCATTAGCATGCCTGTAGTCCTAGCTCCCCAGGAGGCTGAGGTGGGCGGATCACTTGAGCCAGGGAGGTCAAGGCTGCAGGGAGCCATGATTGCACCACTGCACTCCAGCCTGGATGACAGTGTAAGACCCTGTCTCAAAAAAAAAAAAAACCCAAAAAACAAAAAGAACAGGTAACACGTTCTTTACAGTCACTACACTTTATCACTTTCCATCTGTTAGTTCATAACCTGCGTGATCCAAACCGACTTAACTCACTTATTCCTCTTCACAGAGGAAAACCTGGCATTTTCATGGCCAAAGGATTCAATGATTCAGCAGCACTGTCAAGATGTAAGCTGTTAGCTGGGCATGGTGGCGCACCCCTATAATCCCAGCCCTTTGGGAGGCCAAGCTGAGTGGATCACCTGAGGTCAGGAGTTCAAGACCAGCCTGGCAGACCTGGCAAAACCCCGTCTCTACTAAAAATATAAAAATGAGCTGGGGGTGGTGGCACATGCCTGTAATCCTAGCCACTCCGGAGGCTGAGGCAGAACTGCTTTAACCCTGGGGATGGACGTTGCAGTGAGCTGAGATTGCGCCAGCCTGCCTGGGTGAAAAAGCGAAACTCCGTCTCAAAAACCAAAAACAACAAAAAACTCAACAAAGATGTAAGCTGTTGACAGTAGCAATCACAAACCATTGTACAAAATCTAGAAGTGCTTTCACCTTCGCTTGCTTCTGCACTCTTAAAGGCCCACACTTATGTAAGACCATATAGAAATAACATGAACACTGAAAACATGAGCTTATGCAGAAATCCACAGCATTTTAACCATTTCTCAAATGTATCCAGAGTACATTTAAAAGCAGGAATTTAACTTCGCAAAGTGCTTTCCATCTCCTCACTTTAACTCTATTTTATATTGAGAAAAGACAGGGAGGGCCAGGCGCGGTGGTTCACGCCTATAATCCCAGCACTTCGGGTGGCTGAGGTGGTGGATCACTTAAGGTTAGGAGTTGGAGACCAGCCTGATCAACATGGTGAAACCCTGTCTCTACTAAAAATACAAAAATTAGCCGGGCGTGGTGGTGCAAGCCTATAATCCCAGCTACTCAGGAGGGTGAGGCATGAGTATCGCTGGAACCCAGGAAGTGGAGGCTGCAGTGAGCTGAGATTGTGCCACTGCACACTCCAGCCTGGGCAACAAAGGGACTTTGTCTCAAAAAAAAAAAAAGAGGGAGAAAGAGTTCAATGACGTTTCAGTGTTTAGAGAATGAGAGGAGCGAATCCTGCATTTCCCACTCAGTTTAGACCCTTCAGACTGCCAGAATGAGTACCCACACCCAATGCCCCACATCCCAGCAAGTTTCCTCTCCCTTTCTTCACACAACCAGAGTCAAAATGCTTTCAGTCTGTGCACACCAAAACCATGCTGGTGCGCATGTGAACGTAACAGTCTGGGCTGATGAAATTAGACGTTCCAATCGGGGTGAGCTGAGGGAAGGTATTTAACAGAATACCCAGCCCCAGCTGCCATTGTGAGGCAGAAAAACTCAGGTCAGCTTCCCTAGGACCGCTTCAGACAGACCAGAATGGCACATTTCACTTTTCTCTAGATTCCATGGGAACATAGGGCCGTGAATACCACCCATATTTCTAAGTAAAAACTATGCGTATTCTAAAAGCAGTTCCTGGCCTGACAGTGAACAGAAAGCAAAGTACAAACCCAGACATTCTCTTGTTGATGTTAAACTGCTCACAGATGTCAGAGGCCAGCACTGTGAGCTGGGGCCCAACGATGCTGTCCAGTCTTCGGCAAAAATCCAATGTTGGCTGGATGGAGGCTGGCGAGGCATTACAAAAAACACCAGTAAGATTCATTTTCATGTCCCATGCTTAACAACAGTATTCAAATGAAAACTTCACTCATCTGGGAAAGCAAACAGTTACATACTTAGGCCCCTTCTGCTCCTCAAATAGAGAAAGAGAAGATATAAAACAGGCAGAGACTTAAGTCACTGTGGAAAGTTGACTGAGGTATACCCTGTTGGGGGGTAAACTTGTTGCCTACCCCAGGAAGACCTCAGAAGGTCAGATGACTATTTAACACACATTACAAAGCACTCACGGGCCAGATGCGGTTTGGTGCTGCATACACATGACCTCATTCCATGCTTAGAGCCCCCTCTGAGACAGGTACCACTGCTGTCCCCAGCTTGCAGTCAGGGAGGCACAGAAAGATGCCCACATTCTACTGTTGGCAAATGAGAAGACTAGGACTAAAAAAATATGAGCAACGGCTAGTGAAGGGGACACAGGGGTCCCAGATGGGGAACAAGGCTCCTCTCTGTACCTCTATGTTGCTTATGACAACACATTTATCATTTAATGGGCTGGGTGTGGGGGCTCATGCCTGAAATCTCAGCACTTTGGGAGGCTAAGGTAGGAGGATTGCTTGAGCCCAGGAGTTTGACACCAGCCTGGGCATCATAGTGAGATCCTGTCTAAACAAACAAACAACAAAGAATTAGTTGGCGGTGTGTGCCGGGAGTCCCAGCTACTTGGAAGGCCAAGGTGGGAAGATCACTTGAACCCAGGAGGTTGAGGCTGCAGTGAGCTATGATCATGCCACTGCACTCCAAGAGTGAAACCCCCCAAAACTCCAATACAACTAAAACCCCCCAAAATATTTATCATTTAAGAATAGAACATAGCAAAGTGCAAAAAGCTTAGCTAGTTAGGTTAGAATCAGACACAGGCATGTACCCACCATCGATCATAAAGCACACAGCTGCACTCATGGCCTGGGAAGAGAGAACAAACCAGAGGTTATGAAATGTAGAAAAAGGGAGACTTTCATAGAATAGCCATCTGTTCAAAGTTGATGGGAACAAGTCAACTGTAAAAGGATGCTTTTTAGTCAACTAGAGCCATCTGGATACAGATGGCAGATTCCATGATGTTTAGGGAGTGCTGTTCACCTTGTCAGGTGTGATGGCGCCTGTGGAGACGTTACCACAGACATCCTCATCAGGCACAGGGAAGTGTTTGTGAGTGAACTGGCATGATGACTTAAAATGCTCTTGCAAACCAAAAACACAACATGGAGAGGTGACACATCAAAGATCAGAATCTTATTCATTAACCTGTGTGATGGGGAGTTGGGGGTTCACTGTTCTGGTGTGTCTATGCCAGAGAGAATAGAGGATTAGCAGAAACTGTCAATTCTGTGACAGTTCCCACTGACACAAGTTTAAAAAGACAGCAAATGGGTATCTTGTCTTACTTTATTATAGCAAATAATTGCAGTTATGACAGAAATAGCAGCTTACAACAACCAAGACCACAGATAACCAAAAATGTTTAATATTAAAATTGATCAAAGCAACGTATGGTTAAAAAAGGTTGAACAGAACATCAAGGTGGAGGATGAAAGCCACAGACTTCCTTCTCTGAACCCTGCTCCCTGGCAACCACTTTAAACTGTTATTAGACCGCAGGGTTATCCTAACTCTTTAACGTATCCTCTTTGGACATCAAATTGACTTCCTGCTCATGTCATGATGGGTGTGATCCCTTAGCTGCCTTTCCCATCCCTCCCCTATTGTTTATAGCCATATTCTTCCTCCACTGACCGCCTCACACCAGTCACAGGCCTCTCCGCCCCTGAATTCACATTCCCACCTGCCCCTGTACCTCTTCCCACTTCCAAGAGCGAGATTCTTCTCAAAATAAGAGAAGAAAGATCTCAAATCAGTGACCTGACCTTTCATCTTAATATCCTGGAAAAAAGAAGGAGTAAACTAAACCTAAAGCAAATGGGGCCAGGTGCAGCGGATCACCTGAGGTCAGAAGTTTGAGACCAGCCTGGCTAACATGGGGAAATCCCGTCTCTATTAAAAAAAAAAAAAAAAAAAAAAATCAGCCAGGCATGGTGGTTTGTGATGTAATCCCAGCTACTCAGGAGGCTGAGGCAAGAGAACTGCATGAACCTGGGAGGCAGAGGTTGCAGTGAGCTGAGATCGCGCCACTGCACTCCAGCCTGGGCAACAGAGCGAGACTCCATCTCAAAAACAAAACAAAACAAAAAACAAACCTAAAGCAACTGGAAGCACATAAGATGAGAGCGGAAACGAACTAAACAGAAAAATGATAGAGAAAATAAATGAAACCAAAAGACCAACACTGAAAAACTTCCCTTTTTTTAATGTGAAGATTTCAGAAGCATGAAGAACCTTTAGCTAGACTATAGACCAAGAAACAAAGAGAGAAGACTCAAATTACTAAAACCAGGAATGAAAGATACTCTACAGTAAAAACGAAGGAGTATCCAGCTTTACCTATAATAACACCATGAAAAACTGCATCTAACAAACTACTGACTTTACAGGAGAAATGAAAAAGTATCGGCTTTACCTGTAATACCACCATGAAAAGCTGCATGCTAACACATTCAATAACTTACTTGAAGCTGACAAATTCCTAGGAAGACACAAACTACCACAGCTGACTCAAGAAGAAACAGAAAATCAAAATAAACCTGTATCAAGTGAAGAGATTAACCCACTTAAGCTGGAGGCTGCAAATCTTTTTTGTGAAAAATCAGACCTTGGTGATGACCTTTAGCAGGATATAAGTAACTTCCACAAGCTCAGCATTCCAATAATGGAACACTAGGCATAAAACGGTTAACTTAAAAACTTCCCACAAAGAAAAGCCTAGGTGCAGACAGCTTGCCTGTGAATTCTACCAAACATGTAAAGAGGAATTAACACCAATTCTTCACAGTCTTCCAAAATTATAGGAGGGCACACTTCCCAACACATTCTATCAAGCTAGCACTGCCCAGACAAATCACAAGAAAACAAAACTATAGGCCAATATCCCTCACAGCCCCAAGCCCATTACAGCACCTGCTCCACCTCTGGAGGGCTGGAGACTAAGGCTGGCCACGTAGGGCCAGCTGTGTCTCTGTGATCAGTCCCCAATACAATCTCTGGATCTCGAGGCTCAGGTGAGCTTCCCTGGATGGCACCACCCCAGACTGCCACACACACATCCTCACTAGAGAAACAGGCACTGTGCTGTCTACATGACCCCAATGGGAAAGGACAGCTGGCAGCTCACACCTGGTGGCTCCTGGACCCTGCCCCATGTGCCTCTTCCCTGGGCAGATTTTAACCTGCCTTCTTTCACTGTAATAAACCACAACTGTGAGTACAGTCATTCTTCCTTATCCCTGGTTTTGCTTCCATGGTTCAGTCATGTGAGGGAAAGAATAATACAATATTGAGGTGGGGGGAAGCAAACCACATTCGTATTACTTTATTGCAGTATATTCTTACTGTCCTATCATTATTACTATTACTTTTTTAAAAGATGGGGTCTTACTCGGTTGCCCAGGCTAGAGTACAATGGCACGATCCTGGCTCACTGCAACCTCCACCTCCCAGGTTCAAGTGATTCTCCTGCTTCAGCCTCCTGAGTAACTTGGATCACACGTGTGTGCCACCATGCCTGGCTAATTTTTGTAATTTTAGTAGAGGCGGGGTTTCACCATATTAGCCAGGCTGGTCTCAAGTTCCTGGTCTCAAGTGATCTGCCTGCCTTGGCCTCCCGAAGTGCTGGGATTACAGGTTTGAGCCACCATGCCTGGCCTTATTGTTATTAATCTCTTACTGTACTGAATTTATAAATTACACATTATCATAGGCATGAATGTACAGGAAAGACACAGTATGTGAAGGGTTTGCTACCTTCCCTGGTTTCAGGCGCCCACTGGGGGTTTTGGCTTGGGGATACTGCTGTATAAAGCCTTTTCTGAGTCCTGCAGTGCTTCTAGTGAGCTATTACCCTAAAGGTGGTCATGGGGACTCCCAAACTCTCAGATGCTGTCAAAAGTGGGGATGGTCTTGGAGACTCATGAACTCTGCAACTAGAAATCATTGAATTGTACATTTTAAGTGTACAAGGGCGAGTTTACGGTCTGTGCATTGTATCTCAATGAAGTCATCAAGAAAAAGTACCCTTTAACATAACCACAATCCCATTATCACACCCCAAATTATGTCAATAGGCTGACTCTAGAAATGCAATAAAAATATTACACAGGCTCATGGAGATTTCAAAGTCATTACCTAGGTCATTCAAAGGAGAATGATTTTTTTCTTGAGATGGGGTCTCGAATTTTAGCTTGATACACAAATGGACATTCTTTCTACTCTAATTCCTGCTCTGAATTACGCCTCCAAATTTTGGCTTGCTCATTTTCAGACCATGTCTTTCTGTATGCTCTCCCTGGAATCTCCCCTTTCCGGCCAGTCTATCACAGGCCAACTCTAACAGACTCTCTCAAGCACGCCATGTGATAAACAAAACTTCTTTTTATCCTGGCGGCTTAAACCCTAGAGCCCTCCCTTCTCCTGCTCTGTCATGGACGTACTGGAAATGGGGTGCTGTCAGCAGACTTTAAGAGCCTGATCACCCTGAGACTTCCTTATACTGTCTCATGCATGAGAACCACTGTTCTGGATTCCCAAGTGTTCTCTTTCTTGGTTTGCTCACTTATTCTGCTGACAGATGACCCCATGTAACACCCTGAGAAGGGGTGCATGAGGGTAAACTTTTTGAGGCTTTTCATGTTTAATGTGTCTTTCACCGCAGCCTCTGCCTCCCAGGTACAAATGATTCTCCTGCCTCAGCCTCCGGAGTAGCTGGAATTACAGGCATGTGTCACTATGCCCAGCTAAGTTTTTGTATTTTTAGTAGAGACAGGGTTTCCCCAATTTGGCCAGGCTGGTCTTGAACTCCTCAGGTGATCTGCCCACCTCAGCCTCCCAAAGTATTGGGATTACAGGCGTGAGGCACAGTGCCTGGCCTAATATGTCTTTCTTTTGTCTCATCTGTGGTTGACAGCTTGGTGTGACAAAGAACTCTATGCTCAAATTCATTTTCTCTTGAACTGTGAAAGTCTCTCTTTCATGGTCACTTAGTGTCTGGTACGGGATATAAAACTGTTGATGCTAGTTTCATTATTTTTGAGACAGGGTTTCATGCTGTCACCCAGGCTAGAATGCAATGGTGTGATCATAGCTCACTGTAGCCTCCAACTCTTGGACTCAAGTGGTTCTCCAGCCTCGGCCTCCTGTAGCTGGGACTACAGGCAAGTACCACCAAGCCTGGCTAATTTTTAAACATTTTTTTGTAGACACTGGGTCTTACTATGTTGTCTAGGCTGGCCTCCAACTCCTGGCCTCAAGTGATCCTCCCACCTGGGCCTCCTAAGTACCGGGACTGCATCTGGCCCATTTCAATATACAATTAAAGGTGGGTTCTTGCCTTAGCAATCGGTTGCCGCTCTTTTCCAGGCCCGCTCCGGCATCGCCCTGTATCTATGCTTACAAGTCCCTTCTACCTTCTAGAGAGGGACAGGACTCCCTCATCCTGAGATGTCCCACTCCTTCCTGTTCTCCCAGTGTCTTATCTGAGCCTTTATGAATGAAAACTTCTCTGCAGCCTCAGGCAGGAAAGAAGAGAAACACATGTGCATACTCCCTCTTCTTTCTTGAATTGAAAACTGCCTTTAATTAGAAACACAACCTGAGTACATATCCTAACAAGACAATGTCCTGACATGAAATATGCTCCTTATAGAATTAGCAAGCCCACAGCCTTAAAATCAGCAAAAGCACCATGCACAGATGCATGGCCACGGCCCCATCCCAAGGCATTTTGAGACAGGCAGCACCGACCTCTGACAGCCTCTGGATTGAGAGCACATGGGACTTCACACGTTTACGAATCACAATCTTAAACAGTCCCTCTTTCACTAATGACAAAACTGTTTAATGAACTTATTACTCCAGAAGAGCACCCATTTTGAGTTTTACCATCAACAGAACTTCCAACACCTTTTCCAAGAAACATTTAAGAGACTTGTATATGTACTCACGTACACATGCAAGAAAGATCAACTTCAGTATTAGTGAGTAATGTGGGAGGGAAAACAGTTGTTACCTTGTAAACAATTAAATGGAGCTCTTCGTAAGTGTCATCTGTATTTACAAAAATTTTGGGGAATCTGCATTTTGCATCTGGATCATTAAGGTTCAAGGGTCCGGTAAGAAATCTTAAAAGCAAGAACAGACATGACTTGATTCAATGAGGTGAATTAGAAACAGGAATCTAGAAGCAGAACACACTCCTCCTTAATATACACCAGTTGTTTTCGACACCAGGTGATATTTGGAAAACATTGTATCAGAATATGCTGGCCGGGCACAGTGGCTCACACCTGTAATCCCAGCACTTTGGGAGGCCAAGGTGGGCAGATCATCAGAGGTCTGGAGTTCAAGACCAGCCTGGCAAACATGGTGAAAACCCCTCTCTACTAAAAATACAAAAATTCGCTAGGCAAGGTGTCGGTAATCCCAGCTACTTGGGAGTCTGAGGCAGGAGAATTGCTTGAACCCAGGAGGCGGAGGCTGCAGTGAGCTGAGACCACTCCAACCTAGGTGACAGAGACACTCTGCCTAAAAAAAAAAAAAAAAAAAAAAAAAAAAAAAAAAAAAAAAAGGTCCTCTTTCCGCCATCTTTCCGTGCCGCCACAATGGTGCGCCTGAATGTCCTGGCTGATGCTCTCAAGAGCATCAACAATACTGAAAAGAGAGGGAAACGTGAGGTGCTTATTAGGCCTGCTCCAAAGTCATCGTCCGGTACCTCACAGGCAGGCTAAACAAGTGTGGTGTGATCAGCCCCAGATTTGATGTGCATCAAAGATCTAGAAAATGGCAGAATAATCTGCTTCTGTCCCACCAGTTTGGTTTCATTGTATTGACAACCTCAGCTGGCATCATGGACCATGAAGAAGCAAGACGAAAACACACAGGAGGGAAAATCCTGGGATTCTTTTTCTAGGGATGTAATACATATATTTACAAATAAAATGCCTCATGGACAAAAAAAAATAAAAGGTATGCTAAAGTAAGTTTTAACTCATTGGGAACAACCAACTTGCCTTTGCTGGTTACTGTCAATCAGATGGCACAAAGATATTTCAATGTCCATGATGTTATCTTTACCAAAAAGATAACAGGGGCTAGGCGGGGTGGCTCAAGCCTGTAATCCTAGCACTTTGAGGCCGAGGCAGGTGGATCACTTGAAGTCAGGAGTTCAAGAGCAGCCTGGCCAATATGACGAAACTGTCTCTACTGAAAATACAAAAAAAATTAGGTAGGCATAGTGGCTTGTGCCTGTAATCCCAGCTACTTGGGAGGCTGAGGCATGAGAATCACCTCAGCCTGGGAGGCAGAGGTTGCAGTGAGACGAGATCATGCCATTGCACTCCAGCCTGGGTAATGAGCCAGACTGAGTGGGGAAAAAAAAAAGATAATAAAACCCATTATCTTAAATCAAAGAACTAAAGTCCTACCTTCCATAGTGTTGAAGATTTCCTGGCATTTCTGCTCTTATTGGAGAATCCCTTCCTGCCAACTGCAAATAAATTTAATGTTGAGAATGATGTATTAGACTTTTATTTTCCAAGCTTTGAAAAACAGCATTCATTATCTACTAATTGGTTCCATGTCATTTGTCTTTTTCTTTTAGAGACAGGATCTTGTCCTGTTGCCCAGGCTGGAATGCAGTGTGGCATGATCATGGCTCACTATAGCCTCAAGCTCCTAGGCTCAAGCGATCCTCCCACCTCAGCCTCCCAATACAGGCACATGTGATCACACCTGGCTACTTTTTACATTTTTGGCCAGGCGAGGCAGCTCATGCCTATAATCCCAGTACTTTGGGAGGCCAAGTCAGGCAGACTGCTTGAGCCCAGAAGTTTGAGACCAGCCTGGGCAACATGGTGAGATCCCATCTCTACAAAAAATTACCCAGGTATGGCGGTGTGCACCTGTAGTCAGCTACTTGGGAGGCTGAAATGGGAGGACCACATGAGCCCAGGAGTTTGAGACCAGCCAGGTGAACATAGTGAGACCTCGTCTCTTAAAAAAAAAAAAAATTGGAAAGAAGGACAAGAGGGAGGGAACACACAAGCAAAGAGAGTGAATTCAACTGGCCAAAATGATGATGTATGTGTGTTAAGCTACGAAGACACTTGGGGAGAACACTGATACCATTTAACAGTTCTCTGCAAGAAACGGGGAAATTAAGTACTAGAGTGGAAAGCCAGGCATGCAATAAAACATCTATTCAAAATTACATCTCATGTTAACAGAGGAAAAGACTACGCAGGTCCATTGTTTTAAAGACCACTGGCATTCTTTTTAAGACAGAGTTTTACTCTGTCGCCTAGACTGGAGTACAATGGTGTGATCCTGGCTCACTGAAACCTCCGCCTCCCGGGTTCAAATGATTCTCCTGCCTCAGCTTCCCGAGTAGCTGGGATTACAGGAGCACACCACCAGGCCCGGCTAATTTTTGTATTTTTAGTAGAGATGGGGTCTCACCATGTTGGTCAGACTGGTCTCGAGATCCTGACCTCATGCTCCGCCCCCACTTGGCATCCAAAAGTGTTGAAATTACAGCCATGAGCCACCAGGCCCAGCCAGACCACTGGCATTTTAAAAGTTACTAGAACCCTATCTAAAATCCAATTTTTCGGCCAGGAGTGGTAGCTCACACCTGTAATCCCAGCACTTTGGGAGGCCCAGGCAGGCAGATTATGTGAGGTCAGGAGTTAGAGATCAGCCCGGCCAACATGGTGAAACCCCTCTCTACTAAAAACACAAAAATTAGCTGGGCGTGGTGTCAGGCACCTGTAATCCCAGCTACTTGGGAGGCTGAGGCAGGAGAATCGCTTGAATCCTGGAGATGGAGGTTACAGTGAGCTGAGATCACACCACTGTACTCCAACCTGAGCAACAAGGAGGAAACTCTGTCTCAAGAAAAAAAAAAAAAATAGGGTCGGGTGCGGTGGCTCATGCCTGTAATCCCAGCACTTTGGGAGGCTGAGGTGGGCAGATCACTTGAGGTCAGGAGTTCGAGACAATCCTGGCCAACATATAGTGAAACTCCATCTCTACTAAAAAATACAAAAATTAGCTGGATGTGCTGATGCATGCCTGTAGTCCCAGGTACTTGGGAAGCTGAGGCAGGAGAATCGCTTGAACCCAGGAGGTGGAGGTTGCAGTGAGCCAAGATCACACCACTGCACTCTAGCCTGGGTGACAGAATGAGACTGTCTCAATAAAATAAATAAAATAAAGTCTAATTTTTCCTCTACTTAATGACTCACTCCTCTTAAAAACATGCTTTCTGTGTTGTATCTGAATGTAATACACTGGAGGAGAGCTGCATATGGTTTTCTGTGCTACTAATTGATACACAATGACATAAATATCACACTAACACAAAATATACATAAGAAATGCCCCCATGCACCATCATCTTACTCCACCCACCCTCTCTGTGCCCCTAGATGTGAGTGTGTACGGCTGTAGTACCCATCATACCTCAGGTTCGATGTGCCTTGGAAAAAGAGAGGTGGTAAGGTATTTGTATAAAATTCTCATGTCATCTTGTTCTAATCCACTCCTGAAACATCAGAAAGACATTGTGTTAAACGTTTGGAATTGTCTTCTGTCTTTTCACTGCTCTGTGATCAAGCTCATTTTTTATTAAAAAAATTTTTTTTGAGACAGTGTCTTACTCTATCACCCAGGCCAAGTGCAGTGGCATGATCATGGCTCGCTGCAGCCTCAACCTCCAGGGCTCAAGTAGTCCTCCCATCTCAGCCTCTGGACTAGCTAGGACTACAGGCATGCACCACCACACCCAGCTAATTTTTGTGTTTTCTTTAGAGATTGGGGGTCTCACTATGTTGCCAGGTTGATTTTGAACTGGACTCAAGCAGTGCTCCTGCCTCAGCCTCCTAACAAGCTGGGATTACATATGTGAGTCATGTGCCCAGCCTCATCTTTTTTTAAGAGACAAGTCTGGTCTCTCACTCAGGCTGGAGTACAGTGGTGTGATCACAGCTCACTGCAGCCTCCGATTCCTAGGCTCAAGCAAACCTCCCGCCTCAGCCTCCTGAGTAGCTGCGACTACCAGTGCTTTTTTCTTTAACATTATGTCAAGAAGTTCACCACATGACTGGGAAGCTCAGGAAGGCAAAGAGTTAAACTTCAGTCCAGGCACTAGAACTTTACCCTGACCTACAGAAGACTACTCATATGTAGTCTTGTATTTTACATGCCATTTGAGATAAAAAGCCACAAGGGATCTAGCTCTCTGGTTGAATTCTGTATAGCATTATTTAGGAAACCTTAAAAGCCATCCTGGTTCATTTTAGGAGCAGATGTCGCCTAGCTTCCTAGGTTATACGGTAATGCCACATTCTCCCCCTAGTTCCCTGGGAAAAAATACGTCTGCTGTAGACATGGAACATGGTCCTGGGTCTCAGAAATGTACATGGATTTTAATTCTCTGGATCGTGGTATAGAAAAAAGGGGGAGAAAGAAAGAAGCTTTCAGGAAAACCATCTAATCTGAAATGAGGCAGGAAGGAACAGCATGTAGAAAAAGCACTGAAGAACTAGCAGACAACAGACTCCGGAATTGTTTTTTTAACAGAACAGACAGACAATGAGGCTGAATCTGGGGGTTTTCTATTCAAAATCATTGAACTATCCTGAAGGAAATCTCTCTTTCCGGGAACCAGGCCTTTCCACCACATCCCAGAGGTGCCCTCTTTTCCCAGCAAGGTCACATGTTAGGGAAAGTTATAAATGCTGCCCCTGCCCTAGGCCCTGCCACTTTATGTCTTACTTTCTCCTTTTCCACATCTACCTCTCTTCTTTGAAGGTTTGATTTCCATGAGTCTTTTTATTTTTGTATTTTTAGTAGAGATGGGGTTTCACCATGTTTACCAGGCTTATCTTGAAGTGACCTGCCTCAGCCTCCAAAAGTGCTGGGATTACAGGTATGAACCACTGTGCCCAGGTGACTTCCATGAATCTCATCCACGACTAAACCTGTATGGGAGCCCCATATACAGGATTTTTTTTTTTTTTTTTGAGACAGTCTTACTTCCTCTGTTTTACACACACACACACACACACACACACACACGGAACCTCCTACAGCAGGTTGTTTTTTGCCAAATAGAAAGTTCCAGGACCCAAGGTAAAGCCAGCAAAGAAGTGATTCAAAACCATTAATACGGCCAGGCACAGTGGCTCACACCTGTAATCCTAGCACTTTGGGAGGCTGAGGCAGGCAGATCACTTATGGTCAGGAGTTTGAGACCAGCTTGGTCAACATGGGAAAACCCTGTCTCTACTAAAAATATAAAAATGTAGCTGGGCATGGTAGTGTGCTTATAATCCCAGCTACTTGGGAGGCTAAGGCAGGAGAATTTCTTGAATCCAGCAGGCGGAGGTTGCAGTGAGCTGAAATCGTGCCACTGCACTTCAGCCCAAATGACAGAGCTCGTGAGACTCCATCTAAAAAAAAAAAAAAAAGGTATTTTAACTCTGCATAGGCAACCTCTCTCTTATCTGTCACCTCCATTCCTAGCATTCCTAGGCCTTCTCCCTTCCAAAAGACAATGAAGCAATACTGAAATATTAAATTATAGTTATGCAAGATGTTATGTGAGTCATCAATGATTGCCAAACAAAAAGTCTTTTACCAACCAAGTGCCAGGTCCCAGTCACATTCTAGTAGATGTCTCCACTCTCATTGGGTAATTTCAAAACATTATACTGGCCTAGGGCAGTGGCTCACGCCTATAATCCCAGCACTTTGGGAGACCAAGGTGGGTAAATCACCTGAGGTCAGGAGTTCAAGATAAGCCTGGCCAATAATGCAAAACAGCATCTCTACTAAAAAAAAAAAAAAAATACAAAAATTTGCCAGGTGTGACAGTGTGCCTCTAATTCCAGCTCCTTGAGAGACTGATGCAGGAGAATTACTTGAACCTGGGAGGTGGAGGTTGAAGTGAGCTGAGATCGCACCACTGCACTCCAGCCTTGGGCAACAGAGGAAGTGACTCTGTCTCAAAAAACCAAAAAAGAAAAATAATATACTAAGTAAATACATAAGAGTAGTATACACTCTGCTCGTGACAATTTTTGGTAGAGATAGAGCCTCATGATATAATCCAGGCTGGCCTCCAAGTAACTCCTGGCTCCTCCTCCCCAGTAGATGGGACTATAGATATGTGCCACCATGCCTAGCTTAAAAATCTTTCTTGGTACTTAAATGTAAAAGCTTTGGAATTAGCAATTCTGTCAAAACCTGCCACTTTTTTTTTTTTTTTGAGATGGAGTTTCACTCTGTTGCCCAGGCTGGAATGCAGTGGCGTGATCTCAGCTCAATGCAACCTCTGCCTCCACCTCCGCCTCCTGGGTTTAAGCAATTCTCTGCTTCAGCCTCCCAAGTAGCTGGGATTACAAGTGGCCGCTACCACGCACGGCTAATTTTTGTATTTTTAGTACAGATGGGGTTTCACCAAGTTGGTCAGGCTGGTCTTGAACTCTTGACCCTGTGATCTACTCGCCTTGGCCTCCCAAAGTGCTGGGATTACAGGCATGAGCCACTGCAACCTCTGTAGTCTCTGTAGTTGGGACTACAGTGTGCACCACAATGCCCACCAAATTTTTTTTTCCCATTTTTTGTAGAGATAGAGTCTCACTATGTTGCCCAGGCTGGTCTTGAACTCCTGGTCTCAGGTGATCCTCCTGCCTCAGCCTCCCAAAGTGCTGGGATTACAGGTGTGAGCTACCGTGCCTGAAGTAACATGCTGTTTTTCTTGGAGCTTCCTTTGGTTGCTACTTCCTGGGACTGACCTTTCCCCATGAGCACACCGGATGGGACAACAAAACAGTTCAGTGCAGCCAGCAGAGCTGTGTCCTGTTCAACTCCAGCAGATGCCATCCCCCGGGATGACGATGTCAACAGGATCCCCGGACCCGGGCAACAGACAGTCCTGTGACTCCAGGCTTCCAAGGACCAACACTGCTGGTCACTCTGGCTCCACGGTTTCCCAGAATGAGGTCCTGGAGGAGCCTCTGCTCTAAGCCTTCACTCTTCGTCTCAGGAGTTTGCACCCATGACAGGGCTTGTGTTCTGTCCCAGAGATCAGAATCTCAGCTACCCTTCCTTCTCTTTCCAGTGGAGACAAGGCCATGGGCCACTGCTGCTAGATTCTGGCTTCTCACGCTACATCTCCCTATTACTGTGGATGCATGTAACCTGCAAGCACCTCCTGTCATTTTCATCTGTGGGGGAGCCACTCCCTCTACAGACCTGCTGCTACAGAAGCACAACTATCTTCCCATCTCTTGCATTTCACGGCAATATTTCACTTTGCTAACATCGTGTGAGTATCACAGAAAACAACTACAGCAGGGTCAGTTAGTGCAGCGTAAGGACACCTGATACAATTTGTCAAATTAAAACGTAGATGGAGGCCAGGCACGGTGGCTCACACCTGTAATCCCAGCACTTTGGGAGGCTGAGGCGGGCAGATGACTTGAGGTCAGGAGTTTGAGACCAGCCTGGCTGTGGAACGTAGAAAAGTTCCTCTTCAAAGTTTTCTTTCTTTCTTGTTAAAGAATAAATCCTTCTTGCTTTTTGCTAATAACTCTTTGTTAAGCCCTATCCTATATAGCTGTTAGATATTTTACAGGCACATAGTATCCTATGTCCTTGTACTTTAACCAAGATATCTGGGCTAGATGTGCACAGAGGCATGTCCCAGCTTGAAGCCTATGCCCCTTCCTTATTTGGACATTTTTGTTCTTCATTGCTTTTACCGGTTTAGACAAGTTTTAAGTTGTTAGCCAATCAGGTTTCAGTTTAGACTGTGAGTTGTGACTCCAACCAATGGAGATCAGATACAGTAATAAGGACAATCCCAAATGCATAAAGGATAAATACGTCTGCTTTTCCTTTGTTTGTTGTACTCTCCTGGCAAGACTGCTGGTGAGAGTACCCTTCCTGCATAAAGTAAAAATTGCCTTGCTGAAAGATCCTTTGTCATAGTGCTAATTTTTCTTTGTGGCACTGAGCATGTTTCCAACACTAGCCAACATGGTGAAACCCTGCCTCTACTAAAAATACAAAAATTAGGCAGGAATGGTGGCAGAGGCCTGTAATCCCAGCTATGTGGGAGGTTGAGGCAGGAGAATCTCTTGAACCTGGGAGGCGGAGGTTGCAGTGAGCCGACATGACGCCACTGCACTCCAGCTTGGGCAACTGAACAAGACTCTGTCTCAAAAAAAAAAAGAAAAGAAAAGAAAGAAAGTGGGCTATTGTCAATGGGAATGTAAGACTTGAGGGTGCTGGAGCAGCTACAGGAGGGCAGGCCACTCTGTGTTGTGCCTCGATGGCTTCTCTCCACCCACTCAAGGCCAAAGTGCAACCTCAGGTGGCACCCAGCTCTCGGGAGTCACATATGCTAGGCAGTCTCATGCCTGCCTTGTTCCTCCTACAGGACACAAACATAGTTTGATGATAGCAGGTAATTTCCTGGTCTACATAACACTTTGGACTTCTTGAATTTAAAAAAAGAAATCTAGCCTCTTTTAAAGAAAGTAGGTGCAATGGCGTATGCCTGTAATTCCAGCACCTTGGGAGGCTGAGGCAGGAGAACCGCTTGAGGCCAGGAGTTTGAGACCAGCCTGGGCAACATAATGCGAGAAAAAAAAAGGTACAAAAATTATGCTTTTCACATTTATCATTTCTTTAAAGATGTTTTTGGAAAAAAACTCCAAAATAAAAACTTATCTCATAGGAACATTTTTCTCCATCTTTCATATATCCAGTTTTAAACTCCCCTGCTTGGAAATTTTAACCCAAATCACCCTAGTTCTGCTTTAAATAATCACTGCTTTATTTTGACAATATGAAGATGCTTCCTACCCATCCTCCCTGCTGCGGGTTCCTGTTTGACAACCTGCCATCAATCCAGTCACTGCTGTTTTCATTACCTGAAGAATTTCTTCTTTTATTACCACGCCTTAGGGCGTACCTACCAGATGAGCTGATCATTATAGAGAAATGCAGTGTATTTGACTATATTCAGGCTTTCCTCCATTCTATTAATAAAGGACTGGATTTTCAAATAAGTCATTTTATCCAACGGGAAAAAGCTGATTCCACCAAAAATGTCAAGCAGGTCACATGACTGCAAATGCAGCGTTTGCAAATACTGTAGGAAAAAAAATAGGGCATAAAATTTACTCATAGTACACTGAATCAAATGCTCCTTGATAACTGAAAATAATCTTATGTCAGATTCACATTTATGGTACAATTACATACTGGTAAATAGCGCAACATAAGGCCATGGTGAAGACATGGGTAACTGAATGTGAACTCTACCAATTCAAGATACAAAGTTCAAACATATCTAGTTAATGTTTATTCAGTATTGTGTTTTACCTCTTTAAAGTGGAAAAAAAAAATTTTTTTTTTTTTCTGGGGTACAGATAGTCTTGCTTTCTGCCCAGGCTGGTCTCGAACTTTCGGCCTCCATGATTCTTGTGTCTAGGCATCCCAAAGCACTGGGAATACAAGTGTGAGCCACCATGCCCAGCTAGGACTTTGGCCAGGCACGGTGGCTCATGTCTGTAATCCCAGCACTTTGGGAGGCCAAGGCGAGCAGATCACTTGAGGTCAGGAGTTTGAGACCAGCCTGGCCAACTTGGTGAAACCTCATCTCTACTTAAAATACAAAATTAGCCGGGCATGGTGGCCTGTAATCCCAGCTACTTGGGAGGCTAAGACAGGAGACTCGCTTGAACCCGGGAGACGGAGGTTGCAGCGAGCCAAGATCGTGGCACTGCATTCCAGCTTGGGTTTTAGAGCGAGACTCTGTCTGAGAAAAAAAAAGTATTTAATTCCTTATATAGTGCCCTTCAAATTAGATTAACCTAATAAAGGATATATCCATTAATACTACAGAGAGAGCCATCTCCCCCCACCCACCCTGAGACGGAGTCTTGCTGTGTCACCCAGGCTGGAGTGCAGTGGTGCAATCTCGGCTCAGTGCAAACTCTGTCTCCTGGGTTCAAGCGATTCTCCTGCCTTAGCCTCTTGAATAGCTGGGATTACAGGCATTTGTCACCAGGCCCGGCTAATTTTTTTCTATTTTTAGTAGAGATGAAGTTTCACCATGTTGGCCAGGCTGG
Source organism: Callithrix jacchus (assembly GCF_049354715.1). NCBI lineage: Eukaryota > Metazoa > Chordata > Mammalia > Primates > Cebidae > Callithrix > Callithrix jacchus. Next base: position 15,623,815 of record NC_133503.1, on the reverse strand, counting down.
TCTCAAACTCCTGACCTCGTGATCTGCCCACCTCCACCTCCCAAAGTGCTGGTATTATAGGTGTGAGCCACTGTGCCCAGCTGAGAGTGCCATCTTATACTAAAATCATGTCTAAAGGGTATGTAGTCAGGACAACAGTTGTATCCGTATGTTGATGGGTAAGAGAGAAATGAGGACAAGATAGAAACCAGAAGATAATATGTGAGTGGATAACTGGTCATTAAAATGACAATGTAATTCAGAGAAACAAAAAAATTCAAAAATAACTACGAAAGGTGTTTTAGAGAGAAAAGTTGAATTCAAAAATAGATACGGAAGGTATTTTAAGAAGAAAATAAATTGAGAATTATTTCTTCAAGATAAAATGGGCTGGGCGAGTTGGCTCATGCCTTTAACCCCAACACTTTGGGAGGCTGAGGAGGGAGGACAGCTTGAGGCTAGGAGTTCAAGACCAGCCTGGGCAAAACAGCAAGACAAGACACTGTCTCTCTTTTAAAAAAAAGATAAACTGAGCTTGACAAGATAGGGTGAGATATGCAAAATTCAGGTACCATCAAAGACAACAGTGGCTATTCACTTGGGACAAATCACCCTAATCATCGCTAATCTAACAAAGCCTATAACTTTTATCTGCATCAACACAGTTTATGCCTGTTTAGTGAACAGAACCAATCCCTAAAAATGTGCAACTCCAGTAATTAAGTTTTCTTAATCAATTCATCAATCATACAAAAGATGGCTTTTGAGTAAGCCCAGAGGGACAGAGGTAAAACCCAGATGAAGCCAAATGGTGTTTCCAGGGCTCTTTATGAGCCCTGGGCAAAAGCAGGAAGCTCTGCCTTAGACCAAAGCTGGAAGGAGGGTTCCAGAGTGCATGCCTTATTCGTTTCCTCACTGCTCCAGTTCTGCTACCGGCCGTCTCAGGCTCTCTGTCTCTTTCAAGCTCTGGGTTTTTTTGTAAATAAGGAACAAACTTGTCTGTCCTTGTTTCTCTAAAAATCTGCTGAACGCTTACTAAATTTGTAAATACAATTCAAAATACTTACCTGATGAATTTTGTCCACAGTTCTTTAAAAATCTGCTGAATGCTTACTAAATTTATAAATACAATTCAAAACACTTACACGATGGAAGAATTTCTCTAATCTTTCTTTCAGAAGCTTGACACCTCCATCTTCCATGGCTTTCAGAAATGTACCATTAAAAAGCTAATGAGGTAAAAGATTGCAGAAAAGAAAATCAATTTCCGATGGTCACTTTTTCGGTATAACAAGTTCTTTTTCCTTTAGATTATTAATTTAGCTCGTTAAATATCCCAGTTCTTTTCAATAGAGAAAATATTTACATCATAAAACTGGAGTTAAAGATGTTACCAAAAATACTGTTAAGTGATGCTGTAATATTTATGCAACCACCTAATTGCTCTAGACTTCTTTCAAAAATTTCAACTCACACCTAGGTTTCAATTTACATAAATAATATCTCTCAAATTTTATTTTTTAGTTTTCTCTCAATGATGGAATCACCTAAATTTTTATCCTTTTTTTTTTTTTTGAGGTGGAATCTCACTCTGTCGTGAGTGGCATGATCTTGGCTCACTGCAACCTCTGCTTCCCGGGTTCAAGTGATTCTCCTGTCTCAGCCACCTGAGTAGCTGGGACTACAGATATGCACCATCACTTTGGGCTAAATTTTGGATTTTTTATAGTGTAGATGCGGTTTTGCCATGTTGGCCAGGCTGGTCTTGAACTCCTGATCTCAGGTGATTTGCTTGCTTTGGCCTCCTGAAGTGTCGGGATTACAGGTACGAGCCACTGTGCCCAGCCTCCTTTTATTTGACACAGGGTCTCACTCTGTGTCCAGGATGGAGTGCAGTGGCGCAATCACAGTTCACTGCAGCATCAACATCCCACACTCAAGCCATCCTCCCACCTCAGCCTCTTGAGTAGCTGGAACTACCGACATGCACCATGATGCCTGGCTAAATTTTATAACAATTTTTTGTAGAGATGGGGTCTTGCTATATTGCCCAGATTGGTCTTAAACTCCTGGGCTCAAGCAATCCGCCCTCCTCAGCCTTCCAGAATGCTGTGATTACAAATGTGATCCACTGTGCCCTCCCTCACTGAAATTTTTAAATCATAAAATTAACTGCATTCTGTACCTTCCTTGAGGACACAGACACACTTTTTCATCAATGAGGACACATTCCTAGCATAAGGCTGAGAAAAGAGAATTCAATACTTTCGAATAAATGTATGCATAAACCTCATTACCTGTTTCAAAGGCCTCATGATTTTCTTCTCTAAGACAAATACATAGCCACTTTGTAGTCATTTAAAGATTTATCTTTCAATAACCCTGGAGCCTAAAAACAGGGGTAATTGGTTGGACTCTCAGTTCGAAAAGAATGCCACGCTTACCTTGTACATGCTGTAGCACTGCTGCAGCACTGAACTATAAACCTTGTCCTGCAAACAACACAAAAACATAGCACAGATCTCAATTCAAGGGAAAAGCGATATCTATCAGACAGATGGCAAAGGCACAATGAGTCTTGGCAAAACTATTAATACTTATAAACTTTGTCCCACAATATTTGTGTGCTGAAACGAAGTGTTTACATTCTTTTTTTTTTTTGAGATGGAATCTCGCTCTGTTGCCCAGGCTGGAGTGCAGTGGTGCAATCTTGGCTCATGGCAACCTTCACCTCCCTGTTTAAGCGATTCTCCTGCCTCAGCCTCCCGAGTAGCCAGGATGACAGGTGTGTGCTACCACGCCTCGCCAAATTTTGTAGTTTTAATAGAGACGGGGTTCTGCTATATTATTGGTCAGGCTGGTCTCAAATTCCTGACCTCAAGTGATTTGCCTGCCTGGGCCTCCCAAAATACTGGGATTATAGGTGTGAGCCACGTTCCTGGCCAGAAGTTTTTAAATTCTTTTTTTTTTTTTTTTTTGAGACAGAGTCTCACTCTGTCACCCAGGCTGGAGTGCAGTGGTACAATCTCTGCTCACTGCAACCTCCACCTTCCAGGTTTAAGTGATCCTCCTGCCTCAGCCTCCTCAACAGCTGAGACTATAGGCAAATGCCACCATGCCCGGCTATGTTTTTTGAATTTTTAGTAGAGATGCGGGTTTCACCATATTAGCCAGGATGGTCTTGATCTCCGGACCTCATGATCTGCCCGTCTTAGCCTCCTAAAATGCTGGGATTGTAGGCATGAGCCACCTTTCCGCCAGAAGTGTTTAAATTCGAATTGGTGAATCAGTATGCCTAACTTTAGGAGGGTTTTAAATACAGATGCAGAGTAGAAGGCATTAGTGAGATAAGATGCATATACATTTTAAAAAGAGTGTGCTAATGTAAACAACGAACAGGAATCTTTGCCATATACCCTGAGAAACTTCTGCAAAAGCCACCTGATTTAAATCCGACCAAGTAAGGCACTCAGTATACTCAGGAATATGTTTAAAAAATAAATAAAAAGCGACACATTACCAACAACTCCTCCTCTTGATATTCAATAATCGGTTTTCCATCTTTACTCTGTTTTTCAATTATAGGATTCCGAACAACCTACAACGTTTGATAAACTGAAATTATACAACGAATTCATTATACCATGTTTTTGATTTTGCCTTAATTTAACAAATTTTAACGTTACAGAATCAGAAACACAACTTCTTAAGACAGCTCCAAGAATAAAGCAAATAGGAACTTGGTTTTAAAATTGCAACCAATTTTATTGTAATTTGACTTTGATGCAATAGCCAGAGAACTTTCCTAAATTCTCAACAGTAAAGATCACCCATATACAAACCACAGTGCTTCCATTACGTTGTGGAAAAAAAAAAAAAAAATCACCCATAACTTCACCATACAATTTCAGAAAGATACACTCTATATGTAAATACCATGACCATCCAGAAATTTTCTTCCGGTTCATTGAAGAACTGTCTATTCTTCTGTGTATGTAAAGATTTTGCAGGTTTCGATGGGCTAAAGGTCCTACAAAGGTTAAAAAAATACGTTTGGGACAATTCTCCAAGCAGAAGTTTTAAGAATTCACCGAACTCTAAAAGGCACACTTAGAGGTATTACCTTGTAAACTGCACAATAGCTTCACACAATCCAACATTTCTAATCTTTTCATTCTTTTCTACTTCATTTGGATGATAAAATAAAATCTTATTTTCCTCCTGAAACGTGAAGAAACAGAAGAACAACATTAATATAAACATTTCATCTTAGCTGTTGAAAATGCAATGTTCAAGGTTGACCTCTTGTGTCACCCATGCTAATGACAAAACAAAAACCGGTTTTAGAAAAACAGGAATTGTAATCCTAGCACTTTGAGAGGCCAACGCAGGAGGATCACATGAGTTAAGGAGTTCAAGACAAGCCTGGACAACACAGTGAGACCTCGTCTCTATTATTTAAAATAATAATAAGAAAAACAGGAATTACATCATTGTGCAAATACCGCCCATCAGCCAGAAAGGCAATTTAGATATTCCATAAGTCACATTACATCTGAGGTAGCACCAGGTAATTTTTATGAAAATTCGGTCTCTAGATTTCTTTCCTAGTACTAATTTGTAATACACCAATGCCTGTAAGAAATGAAAGTGTGCGGCCAGGCGTAGTGGCTCACTCCTGTAATCCCAGAACTTTGGGAGGCCGAGGTGGGTGGATCACCTGAGGTCAGGAGTTCGAGACCAGCCTGGCCAACATGGTGAAACCCCATCTCTACTAAAAATACAAAAAATTAGCCAGGTGTGGTGGCGGGCACTGGCAATCCCAGCTACTTGGTAGCTTGGGAGGCCGAGGCAGGGGAATCGCTTGAACCTGGAAGGTGGAGGTTGCCATAAGCCAGATCGCACCATTGCACTCCAACATGAGCAACAAGAGTAAAACTCTGTCTCAAAAAAAAAAAAAGTGTGCACATCTGCAGACACACAGCTGCCTGAAAAATAAATCCAGTCCTTCACAGGCATTTGAACGGACAAGTTTTTTGTTGTTGTTGTTTTCTGGAGACATGGTCTCTTGCACAAGCTAGAGTGCAGTGGTGTAATTACAACTCACCTGCAGCTGTAATTGGGCCACTGGGCTCAAGTGATCCTCTCGCCTCAGCCTCCTGAGTAGCTGGAACTACAGGTGCATGCCATCACGCCTGGCTCATTTTTCGATTTTTTTTTTTTTTTTGGTAGCTATAGGGGTCTTGCTATGTTGCCCCGGCTGGTCTAGAACTCCTGGCCTCAAGCAATCCTCCCATCTAGGCCTCCCAAAGAGCTAGGATTACAGGTGTGAGCAACGGCGCCCAGCCTGGAAAGTCTTTAAAAGAACTGTGACTTGCTGGCAAAACACAGCTGCGGACATCCTTTGAGAAAGTCACCGTTCCCACCTCAGAAAAACAACACCCACACCCACACAAAACCTCCTGGAATTTATTTCCTCATTCGGCAGAAAACTTTTACAGGGTCTTCAGCCTTGCATCATTTGGGGGCTCGCATCTGCCACTCTGGTTCCACGCCTCTAGTCCGGGACTTCCCACATCACAAAGCCAAGTTCAATTTTAATTTCCCAGAATTGACACAAAGTGCAGAGCCCCAGCCTGGGGTGTGGAGGGATCCACCCGACCCGGCTTTATTCCGCCCCAGGACCTAAAGCGGTTGCTGCCTGCTGTCACGTCCCTGCCGCAGCCCCCGGCCCGGGCTCGCACCTGGCACAACGCAGGCTCGGTCAGTGCAGCTCCAGGTGGGCAGAACCACATGGCCGCCTCCCCGGGGGGCACCGACGCCGGCCAGCCGCCCGCCCGCCCGCCCCTCGGGCCCGTCGACCCCGCGCACCGCCCCCTCCGCGTACCTCTCCTTCGCGCGGTCCGAAGCGCGGGTTGTAGATGAAGAAACTCAGCAGCGCCGGCGGGAACTGCTTCTCCTGGGCCGCCCAGGCCCCGCTCCCAGCGCCGGCCGCCGCTGCAGCCATCCCGGCCCGGCCCCCACCTCTGGAGCCTCCCTCGGCCCGCCCAGAGACAGCAGATACCGGCCGGGAGACCGCACTTCCGCCTCTCTAGCTACCGCCCGGAAGCGCTTGCCTACAGCCCGGAAGAATAACCCGCCGAGCAGCGTCCTCTTCTGGCACCCCGGGGTGGGCTTGTTGTCTTCTGTTTCCTGGCCCGCCGAGTTTGTTTTGCTGGCTCGTGGAGTTCTGTCCTGACCACAGGCGAGGGCTGCGAGTTTCAGGAAAAACTGAGTGGGGCACTTTTTATTTTGACATAGGTTCTCAGTTTGTCATCAGGCTGGAGTACAGTGGAGCGATCTCAGCTCACTGCAGCCTCAACCTCCGGGGCTCAAGCAATCCTCCTGCCTCAGCCTCCCCAGTAGCTGGGATTACAGGCGGGGGCCACCAAGGCCAGTTGTATTTTTTTGTAGAGGTTGTGGGGGGGTCTCATGTTGCCCAGGCTGCTCTCAAACTCCTGACCTCAAATGGTCTCCCACTTCGTCCTCCCAAAATGCTGTGATTACAGGCGTGAGACACCATGCCCAACCTGTTGTTGTTTTGGTTGTATTGTTTTTAATTTAGAAACAGGATCTTGCTTGTTGGAGAGCTGTGGTGCCACCATAGCTTACTGTAGCCTCCAACTCGTAGAGACAGGGGCTTGGACTCTCGGCATAAAGGGAGCTTCCTGTTACTGAATGGAAGGTCTTCACTATTGTCCAGGTTCTTGGCGTGAACAAAATGCACACACAAAAAAAGCAACAAAACAAAGCAAGGAAAGAACAAAACAGGAGCAACAAAAATTGATTGAAGCGAAAGTACAATTCAGAGAGTGGGAGCAAGTTGGCTGGGGCAGCTCAATAGTCCCCATTAGAATTTTTGTTAAGCTGAAAGAATTTGGTAACACCCAAGTGCCCTTTAGAGGCCTGCGATTGGTTATACCCTCTGAACGATTGGCCTGTGACCAATTGGAGGCTGAAGTGGAGACTTGCCGGGGCAATCAGAGGCTGAAGTGGAAACTTCTGTCTTGTTATTGCGGGAATGAACACGAGGCCTCCATGCTGCCTAATCTTGCCTATAACTGACTGCACCAGCTGTTTTTTTGCTTATGCCTTAATCCTTGATTACCCTCATTCTCTATTCTCCTGCCTCACCTGGCCTCTCAAAAGTGTTGGGATTACAGGCGTGAGCCACCTGCACCTGGTTGATTGTTTTTTTTTGTTTGTTTGTTTTTGTTTTTGAGAGGGAGTTTCGCTCTTGTTACCCAGGCTGGAGTGCAATGGCGCGATCTCGGCTCACCGCAACCTCCGCCTCCTGGGTTCAGGCGATTCTCCTGCCTCAGCCTCCCGAGTAGCTGGGATTACAGGCACTCGCCACCATGCCCAGCTAATTTTTTGTATTTTTAGGGGTTTCACCATGTTGACCAGGATGGTCTCGCTATCTTGACCTTGTGATCCACCCGCCTCGGCCTCCCAAAGTGCTGGGATTACAGGCGTGAGCCACCTGCACCTGGCTGATTGTTTTGTTTTTAATTTCTTTAAGAATGATTTTATTTTGAGACAGCACTTTGCTTTGTTGCCCATGCTGGCGTGTGGGGACCAGATCATAGCTCACTACAGCCTGGAACTCTTGGGCTCAAGTGATCCTCCCACTTCAGCCTCCCAAGTAGCTGGGACTACAGGTGTGTGCCAACATGCCTAGCTAATTTTTAAATTTTCTCAAGAGCTGGGGTCTCACTATGTTAACCCAGACTGGTCTCAAACTCCTGGGCTCAAGTGATCCACTGGTCTTGGTCTCTCCAAGTGCTAGGATGATAGGCATAAGCCCCTGTGCCCACTGTGGCATAGTATTTTTGTAGAAGGAAATGTAAAGACACAAAGGAGGCCTTACTTGGAAAGAAACAAGGCTGGGACTGGTGGCTCATGCCTGTAATCCCAGCGCTTTGGGAGGCAAAGGTGGGCAAATCACTTCAGGCCAGGAATTTGAGACCAGCCTGGTCAACCTAGTGAAACCCCATCTCTACTAAAAATACAAAAATTAGCCAGGCATGGTGGTGCATGCCTGTGGTCCCAGCTACTTGGGGAGGCTCGAAGCAGGAGAATTACTTGAACCCAGGAGGCAGAGGTTGCAGTGAGTCAAGATTGCACCACTGCACTCCAGACTGGGTGACAGAGCAAGACCCTGTCTCATAAAAAGAAATACATTTAGGGGCATGTTGGGGTTACCACCTACAGAGGTCTGTCCTGCAGAACCTGACTCAACGATGGGTGAATAAATTCACTCACACACTGAATATAGTGAATGAGTGGGCTGGGGTGTTTGGGGCACTAGCAGATACTAGAGAAGAGTGCTGTTAAGAGATAGCAGCCACCTGCTGAGCAGCCCCTACTCCAGGCTTTCATTTAGTATATCAAAGGACAAGGGTCTTTGGATAAATACCATTAGAGGATAATTAACTTCTCCCCATCCCCTGAGTAGAAAGCAATTAAGCACCAGAGGTAAATCAAAGGTCAGTCTTAGGATCACATGTGTAAACAAGCTAGCTAGATAAACTACTCTACATTCCTTTGTATTTGGGCCCTAATCTCTCTGGCTTCAGCCAAGAGACTCTGGCTGCCTTCAGCCAGCTGTATTACTGGAGTTTATGCAACACCCCTAGGCCTTCCAGGAGGGTTTGTGGCTACTGTAACTAAAATTTTTCCCACCAGCCTGACTAAATCCCCACAGGGGCAGATCTGCATTCCTTTCTGCCCATTAACATTACTGACAGAGTCCCTGTTTGAGAGTCCTTAGGTGACAAATGGATCACCCACACCTATGAAGTTTGCCCCTCCCCTCCATTCCTTTGGCACATCTGGAGGCAGATGGGGCACTGCGTGTGCCACAGAGGCAGGACCAGAGGTGGCAGACTCCCCAGAGTGCCTGTTCATGGACCTTGTCTCCTGGATTCCCTTGCCTTTGAGTTGTGTGGGTGGTGGCATAGTTGGGACTGCTTGTTACAGTTATTTGGAGTCAAGCCTTTGCAGCATATGGCTTGGCCAAACTCAAGAAGACCTTGGTTTATGTTGCCTCATCTGTCACATACTCAGTTTGGAAGCAGAACCACTTCCTGATCCAGCCTGGCAGCATAGACCACGTTTGGGGAAGCGATGAGTTGGAATTTGGACTTCAAACAGATCTGGGTGACATACCCACTTCTTCCATTCACCAACTGCACCAATCTCCGTGCACCAAATAAGAGATAGAGACTTGTCAGCTGCAGTGGTTCATGCCAGTAATCCCAGCACTTTGGGAGGTTGAAGCAGGCAAATCAGGAGGTCAAGAGATTGAGACAGTCCTGACCAACATGGTGAAACCCCGTCTCTACAAAAAATACAAAAATTAGCTGGGTGTGGTGGTACGTGCCTGTAGTCCCAGCTACTCGGGAGGCTGAGGCAGGAGAATTGCTTGAACCCAGGAGGCAGAGGTTGCAGTGAACTGAGATCACATCACTGCACTCCAGCCTGGCGATAGAGCAAGAATTCATCTCAAAAAAAGAAAGAGAGACTAGTCTCTGCCTCTTATATGGGAAATGTCTAATAGTAAATTCCTGCCAAGTGGGACTTTCACTTGAAGAATTAAATGGGACTATGAATGTGTATCAAGTGCCAGCACCTAATCATCATTTAATAAATGATTGCTACTGTTCCTTGCTATTGACTTGCCCAATTAGCTTGCTCTAGTGCATGAAATTATTCCATTAGAAATACATGTTTTGGCTGGGTGTGGTGGCTCACACCTGTAATCCCAGCACTTTGGGAGGCCAAGGTGGGCGAATCACTTGAGGAGGTCAGGAGTTTGAGACCAGCCTGGCCAACATGGTGAAACCCCGTCTCTACTAAAAGGAATACAAAAACTAGCCGTGTGTGGTGGCAGGTGCCTGTTGTCCCAGCGACTCGGGAGGCTGAGGCAGGATAATTGCTGGGACCCGGGAGGCAGAGGTTGTAGTGAGCTGAGATCACACCACTGCAGTCCAGTGTGGGTGACAGAGTGAGACTCTGTCTCAAAAATAAAAATAAAGTCCAAGGTGCTATATAAGTGAGATTAACAATTTATAGTATGAGTCACAGTTTCTTCTAGGATACCTCTTTGTCCTTGTACATGTTTGCTGCTCCCTTCCTCCCACATAAAATTCATTGCAGGATGCATCGAAAGTGGGAGATGACACAAAAACAAAATGAAACATCCAGAGATCAGAGAAAAGAGCATGCTTTTATGGTTTCAAAGTCAAGGATGCAAGAACACTTGACATCAATGCATCCGCCTCTCCTAGCACAGGCCTTGGCTGTGCATGGGTATAAGGTGGGAGTGGTAATAATGACAGACATCCACATAGGTTTGGAGGTCGCAGAGGAGAGGGTAGGTGTGTCTTTCTCCCTTGGGAAGCTGGGGTAGGTGGCGAGCTTTGCAGAGTTCCCCTCTGGGTCAAGCACGGTGCCTTAACAGTAGAATAACTAGGAGTATCTCGGTGAGAAACCCTTATTGGTTCAGGAAGAAGCTGAATGATTTACTTGTGCACAGAAGGAATTCAGAGAAAGTCAGTGCTGAGAAGCCTCAAGGTCGGGACCAGGAGAAGGTAGCCATGGCCCCTCAAGACCTCGAGACTAGAGAGGATTGAGGATGACTGTGTTTGCTGTTTGGACTGAGAATACTCCAGTCCCATCTGGGGCCTCAACTCTCTACCCCAACCTACGGTAAGAAAGGAGAAGAGGTTGCTTAATTGCCTGACATAATTAAGATTCTGACACCCAGCACAATGGGAATTCAAATCAAGTTCAGTTATAGAAATAGAAGTTAGACGTTTTGCACAAAGAATTTGCAAACTCAGAATCCAAGAGAATGAGCTGTGGGAAAGACACATTTTGGTGTTGGAAAGGAAGCTCAGTTCCAAGTAGAAAGTCACAGTTCTGGCCAGGCACAGTGGCTCATGCCTGTAATCCCAGCACTTTAGGAGGCTGAGGCAGGTGGATCACTTGAGGTCAGGAGTTTGAAACCAGCCTGGCCAACATGGTGAAACCCCATCTCTATTAAGAAAAATTCAAAAATTAGCTGAGCGTGGTGGCTAGTGCCTGTAATTCCAGCTTCTCTGGAGGTGTAGGCACAAGAATCACTTGAACCTGGGAGGTGTAATTTGCAGTGAGCCAAGATCATGCCACTGCACTCTGGCCTGGGCTACAAAGTGAGACTGTCTACAAAAAAAGAAAAAAAACCGGAATTCACAGTTCCAGACTAGGTGGTTCTGGACATAGGTTGTCACCCGTCTGTCTCCTCCCTATTAAGGGTACTGAGACAGGGTCTTGCTTTGTTGGCCAGGTTATAGCGCAGTGGTATGATCATAGCTTACTGCAGCCCCTAACTCCTGGGCTCAAGCGATTATGCGATCCTCCTGCCTTTGCCTCCTATATAGTTGGGACTACAGGTGCGGGCAGCCATATCAAGGTCACTCCTCCCTATCAAGGAAAGTGACCTTCTTGAGGCCAGGACTCTGTTGGAGTCATCTTATGGTTCCCGTTGTGCCTATGTCACAGGACACAATAAATGTGTGTTGAATGAATGAATGAAGGAAGGAGGCAGGGGATGGGGGGGATGGGGAGGATGGGGCAATGGACATTGGAGATGGGCTTTCATCCTTCAGCGTTCAGCTACTGCATATCCTGTGAATGGAGCTTAGTCCACAGGCTGATCTGACATTCAGGTGAGTTCTCTACTGCACTCAGCATTAAGCTCTAAGAAGAAGCGGCAGGGTAAAGATTTGGGTGCAGTGTATATCTCTAAGACCGTCTATACAAAGGGTCTCTTCATCCTGTTCTGTTGGCAGAAATATCAGACCAGTGAGTTAAGTAACCAATCTTTTCTCTGTTGATTTAGAGCCCAGAGACACTGTGTCATTCAGAGGTGACCTTCCCTGTGAGAATGTCTTTCTCCTGCAGTGAACATTGCCCTTGACTTCCATCTCCTCCTGACATCCATTGTGAAGGAGCTTCAAAAAACCTGCTATTCTTTTTTTTTTTTTTTTGAGACAGGTTCTCGCTCTATCGCCCAGGCTGGAGTGCAGTGGCACGATCTCGGTTCACTGCAACCTCTGCCTCCCAGGCTCAAGTGAACCTTCTGCCTCAGCCTCCTGAGTAGATGAGACCACAGGTGTGTGTCACCACACCTGGCTCATTTTCTGCATTTTTGGTAGAGATGGGATATCTCCATGTTGCCCAGGCTGGTCTCAAACTCCTGGGCTCAAGTGATGCTCCTTCCTTGGCCTCCTAAAATGCTGGGATCACAGGTGTGAGCCACCATGCCCAGCCTTGTGACCTCCCCCACCGCCGACATTTTTTTTGAGACGAAATCTTGCTCTATTGCCATGCTGGAGTGCAGTACCATGATCTCAGCTCACTGCAACCTCCACCTCCTGGGTTCAAGCGATTCTCCTGCCTCAGCCTCCCTAGTAGCTGGGACTACAGGTGTCCGCCACTATGCCCAGATAATTTTTGTATTTTTAGTAGAGATGGAGTTTCACCATGTTGGCCAGGACGGTCTCAATCTCTTGACCTTGTGATCTGCCCGCCTTGGCCTCCTGGTTGTGACCCTTTTTATTCAAAAATTTCAAATGGGCACAATTTTTTTTTTTTAAGACGGGGTTTCACCATGTTGGTCAGGCTGGTCTTGAACTCCCAGCCTCAAGTGATCTGCCCACCTTGGCCTCCAGAGTGCTTGGATTACAGGCGTGAGCCACCACGCCCGGCCAAATGGGCACAATTTTTATCAGTCATGGTTCAACTGGAGAAGCAGAACCACCAGAAAATATGTATTTATATATGTATATTACATATAAGAATGTAATTCTAGATGTTAATTTCAGATATTGTGCAATTATATAATTATGTAATACATGTCAAGAATTGCAGGTCTTGGCCGGGCATGGGGGCTCATGCTTGTAATCCTGCACTTTGGGAGGATGAGGCAGGTGGATCACCTGTGGTCAAGAGTTTGAGACCAGCCTGGCCAGCCAGCATGGCAAAACTCTGTCTCTACTAAAAATACAAAAATTAGCTGGGTGTGGTGGCACACACCTGTAATCCCAGCTACTTGGGAAATTGAGGCAGGAAAATCACTTGAACTTGGGAGACAGAGGTTGCAGTGAGCCGAGATGGTGCCATTGCACTCCAGCCTAAGTGACAGAACAAGACCCTGTCTCAGAAAAAAAAAAAAAAGAGAAAGAATTACAGGTCTTATGAACTTGTGAGAGCTGGAGAAGCAGCGTCAGGAGACTGCTGCCTTCATATCTGATCCTGAAGTTGGTGACTACAGAGCAGTAAGTCAGGAAGGGGCAGTGCATGTACAGTCAGGACAGACTGGGCCCAATGAGGACAGACTGGAACCCACATTGGTCTCCCACTACCTCCGATTCTGATAAGAAGGGGGTCCTCCACGAAAAGCTGGTGTCCTTTGTCACAGAGAAAAACATATACCTGGTGGACAGGCAAGGGAGTTCACACCTATAATCCCAGCGCTTTGGGAGGCCGGGGAGGGAGGACTGCTTGAGCCTGGACATTCCAGACCAGCCTGGGCAACATAGTGAGACTTCATCTCTACAAAAATAAAAATAAAAAATGAGGTGAGTGGATCGCTTGAGCCTGGGAGGTCGAGGCTGCAGTAATCCATGATCACGCTATTGCACTCCCGCCTGGGAAATAGGAGTGAGAACTTATCTGAAAAAAACAAAAACAAAACCTATTCCTGGGGTTTGAGAGCTGAAGGAGGATCCCCTACCAAGGAGGTGAACCAGGAGATGAATGGCCACCCAGCACTGACTCGAAAGAGTAAAATACTATGGCTACTGCTTTGTGCCACCCTTCAAGTCCCAGGCGAAATGTCTCATGGCCCACCCTAGCTACTTAACTAAAACCAAAGCAAGCTGACATATGAAAAAGCCATCACACAAGTAATGCCACAATTTGATAAAGTGAGGCGGCAGGTACACAGGGGTTGTTACGTTGCTTAGTATTCTCCTTACTTTGAAATGCTTTATGATTTAAAAATAATTTAAGGGCCAGACACGGTGACTCACACCTGTAATCTTAAAACTTTGGGCCGGGCGCCGTGGCTCAAGCCTGTAATCCCAGCACTTTGGGAGGCTGAGGTGGGTGGATCACGAGGTCAAAAAATTGAGACCATCCTGGTCAACATGGTGAAACCCCGTCTCTACTAAAAATACAAAAAATTAGCTGGGCATGGTGGCACACACCTGTAGTCCCAGCTACTCGGGAGACTGAGGCAGGAGAATTGCTTGAACCCAGGAGGTGGAGGTTGCGGTGAGCCGAGATCGCGCCATTGCACTCCAGCCTGGGTAACAAGAGTGAAACTCCGTCTCAAAGAAAAAAAAAAAAAAAAAATGGGAGGCTGAGGCAGGCAAATCACTTGAGCCCAGGAGTTGGAAACCAGCCTGGCCAACAAAGTGAGACCCCTATCTCTTCAAAAAAAAAAAAAAAAAAAAGAGAAGAGAAGAAAAGAAAAAACCTAACTAGGCATGGCGGCATGCACCTGTAGTCCAAGCTACTCAGGAGGCTGAGATGGGAGGATCACCTGAGCTGGAGGAGGTCAAGGCTGCAGTAAGCCATGATCGTGCCCTTATATGCCAGTCTGGGCAACAGAGCAAGACCCTGTCTCCAAAAACCTAATAATTTAAGGTGAATAGATTTACATTCGTTGAATCTATTTTCATTCATTGTAGAGCCTCTAGGAAAACAATGTCAAAATTCTATCCCCCCAGCACAAAAAAGTTGACTTTTTGAAACCCGTGAAAATGAATGTAAGTAGTCTTGCCAGTGAATAAATTAACAGGCCAGGTGGAAACTATCCTGGGGATTCCAATTTCATCTGCCTTCTTAAGTGTTTGCAAAGTAATCCCATACCTTAACATTAGCAGAAGAGACATAAGATAGGTTTTTGCTTGCAATTGGATTCCTGAGTGCTCATTACATAATATTAAACTGCAGTCATGACACAGAATTAACTATGTAGCTTGTAAACCTGTACAGATAGACAAGTACTTCCTATCTTCACTGTTTTGCTATCCTTTGCTTATGAGCTAGAAAGAACTACTTTGTAAATACTGCTACTAAGTCTTTACTAAGTACTACTACTTAGTAAATAACTACTTACAAAATACTATTTACTATCAGTACTTAGCAAATGATTACTTACAAAATGCTGAAGTATTTACTGAGTAGCAGTACTTAGCAAATAACTATGACAAACTATTAATTACAGATTTTGTGTAATCATGCAGTAGTACTAAATATTAAAATACTATTTTGTATTAAGCACTATTTTGTATATACTAAGTACTGCTTAGTAAATACAAAATAATACTTAATACAAAATAGTATTTATATTTACAAAATACTAAAGTATTTGCTAATTAGTAGTACTTACAAAATAGTATTTACAAAAAAGTATTACAAAGTCCTTTCATAGTATTTTGTAAATACAAAAGCATATAAATACTTCATAATGTACAGATGCTGAAGCAAAATGCTAGATAATGTTTGAAGTATTTTAGTAATTCTTATTAGGCTCAACAACTAAACATATTGACAAAACTGGTTTTAAAGTTTTATTTTTTTATGCTAATTGCATTGTTCCAATTTTAGTACACGTGCTGCCGAAGCAAATGCGCAAAACTGGTTTTAAGATCACGTTCTACCAAAGTATGAACTACTCTCCCAAACTGTAAGCCAAAATTATAATTAAAAATAGTCAAACTGAAAACCAGAGTGGCAGCCCTATTTTATAAGCAATTAGGGAAAATAACAGGAGGACTGTGTTTTCAGTTTTGTGACTTGTTGCAATCTAGGCCTTTTTTTTTTTTTGAGATAGGGTCTTGGTCTGTGGTTCAGACTGGAGTGCAGTGGTGCGATCACAGCTCACTGCAGCCTCCAACTCTGTGGCTCAAGGCATCCTCCTAAATAGCTGGGACTGTAGCTGCACCACCACACCCAGCTTTTAAATTTTTTGTAGAGACAAGGTCTTGCTATGTTGCCCAAGCTACTCTCAAACTCCTGAGCTCAAATAATCCTCAAATATTGGCCTTCCAAAGTGTTGGGATTACAGGTGTGAGCCATCACACCTGGCCATAGGCTTTCGTTTCAAAGTCATTATATATCATTTTGGTGCTGAGAACAAGCTCTTTTGAGGTAGGCCTGTGGTCATCTACAAATTAGATAAAAATAGAGAAGGCAAGCATGAAGATGAAGTTGTTTATATATTTGTCAGTCCCTTTTCTGGATTGTTATAATTTTCTCTAGAGTTTTGACTTTATTTTGGGTATGCTATTTTTAACGTTTTCCCTCAGTACATAAAAATACATAGAAATGAGTCAAACAATGAATAAAAATTTGGGGACTAGAATACCAGGCCAGGCTTTCATTAATTTGAGTGTAGGACACACTCTTGGCATGAAAGATTTCTGAAATCAGAATTTATTACTACTTTGGGCTGGGTGTGGTGGCTCACACCTATAATCCCAGCACTTTGGGAGGCTGAGGTGAGAGGATCACCTGAGGTTGGGAGTTCGAGACCAGCCTAGCCAAACCCCATCTCAAGTAACAACACAAAAATTAACTGGGCATGGTGGTGGGTGCCTATAATCCCAGCTACTTGGGAAACTGAGGTTGGAAGAGCACTTTAACCTGGGAGGCGGAGGTTGCGGTGGGCTGAGATCATGCCACTGCACACCAGCCTGGGGACAACAGAGCAAGACTGTCTCAAAAAAAAGAATGTGTTACTACTTTGGTTTAGTGATAATAATAGGGTAAACTCTCCATCTCTTTTCATTTTCTTTTATTTATTTATTTAATTTAATTAATTTATTTATTTTTGAGACAGGGCCTTGTTCTGTCACCCAGGTTGCAGAGCAGTGGCGTGATCATCGCTCACTGTGGCCTCAACTTTCAGGTTCAAGGGATCCTCCCACCTCAGTCTCCCAAGTAGCTGGGAGATGTGTGGTGTGCCACCACACCCAGCTAATTTTTAAGTTTTTTTTTTTTGTAGAGACAGGGTCTCCCTATGTTGCCCAGGCTGGCCTTTTTAAAATTTTAGTCTTTTTTCCTTCATTTTCTCTAGCTACCATGCTGCACTTTTTTTTTTTTGAGACAGAGTCTCGCTCTGTCACCCGGGCCACAGTGCAATGGCATGGTCTCAGTTCTCTGTAACCACAGCCTCCTGCATTCAAGCGATTCTGCTGCTTTAACCTACTGAGTAGCTGGGATTACAGGCATGCGCCACCATGCCTGGCTAATTTTTGTATTTTTAGTAGAAACAGGTTTCACCCTGTTGGCCAGATTGGTCTCAAACTCCAGACCTCAGGTGGTCCGTCCACCTCGGCCTCCCAATATGCTGGGATTTCAGGCGTGAGCCACTGCGCCCAGCCCATGCTGCACTTTTATAAAAGCTCCAGTCTTATCTCACTATTCTGTAATCCTCCCAGCTGGAGATAACTACTATTAAAATTTTAATGTTTCTCCTTTCATTCTTTTTATTGTGAGATACATGTTAAATAGGAAATTTCTGTAATAACTAAACTCAGGTAATTAAAAATAATTTTTTGTTTTCATATTATACTTCCCATCAAAGATTTGGAAATGCTAGGTTTTCTTTTTTTTTTTTTTTAAACAAAAAGCAAACTTAGAAAAATAACAACTAAATCAAAAAGTGCCAATTAATGAATATGTTCAAATGTACAAAGAGGCGGGACACTGTGGTTCATGCATTTGATCTCTGCACTTTGGGAGGCTGAGGTGGGAGGATCACTCGAGGCTAGGAGTTCCAGACCAGCCCTGGCAACATAGCAAGACCCTGTCTCTACGAAAACATACAAAAATTAGCTGGGTGCAGTGGTGACCACTTGTAGTCCCAGCTACTTAAGAGGCTAAGGCAGGATAATCACTTGAGTTCAGGAGTTGGAGACTGCAGCAAGCTATGACTGCATCACTATACTCCAGCCTGGGCAACATAGCAAGACCCCATCTCTAAAATTGCTTTTTCCTTTTCTTTTTTTTTTTAAAGACAGAGTTTCACCATGTTGGTCAGGCTGGTCTTGAACTCCCAACCTCAGGTGAGCACTCCAGCTTGGGCAACAAAGTGAGACTCCAACTCAAAAAAAAATTTTTTTTTCTGTTAATTTCAGAGTCAGAAGATTTGCTGAGAAAAATCCTAGCCTGACAATGGCATTTATTTGTGACTTTCAAGAAACAACAAAAAAAACCCTCTCTAAAACCTGATTTCCTTGTTCGCTCAAGCATAACACCAGTGTGGCCCACTTCGAGCTTGATGGGACAGAAATCTTGGTCCCCGGCTTGCTTGTCTTGCTGAGAAGAAAACACGCCCACACATCAGCAGATGATGAGAAGCCTGTCTTTATTGGATGATTTTTAGAGGCATTGCTTTTGGGGACTGGGGTGGGGGTGCTTACAGAAGTCATCAGGGCATATTCACCACCAAAAAAGTCATGAATGACTCTCTCATTACCTCGCTAAAACAATGAGCGAACCGCAGAAGGTTTTCAGGGAAAATTAATAAATTAGGGGTAGGATGCGGGGTTCCCCATTCCCAGGGTATTGGAATCCTTCCAGGTGATTATCCCTTTCTCTCTTTTCTCCATAGACTGGGGCTTTTAAGAATGCACCATTTCCTGGAATTCTAGAACAGAAGAGGTGAGAATAGGGTCAGTAGAGGTGGCTTGGTTTTTTACAGACATGCCGTGGTCAATGAGAATTCCAGAGGCCTGGCGCAGTGGCTCACGCCTGTAATCCCAGCACTTTGGGAGGCCGAGGTGGGTGGATCACCTGAAGTCGGGAGCTGGAGACCACCAGCCTGGCCAATGTGGAGAAACTCCGTCTCTACTAAAAACACAAAATTAGCTGGATGTGGTGGCGCATTCCCGTAATCCTAGCTACTTGGGAGACTGAGGCAGGAGAATTGCTTGAATTCAGGAGGCAGAGGTTGCAGTGAGCTGAGATTAGGCCATTTCACTCCAGCCTGGGCGACCAGGGCAAGACTCTGTCTCAAAAAAAAAGAGGAAGGGGGGAATTCCAAAGAGGAAGGGAAGGGAAGAAAATTGTCAGATGATGGGCATGGCACCCCTTGGAGGGCACAAAAGAAAGAAAAATGTGGGTATCAATGACTACATCTTGAGGGATTCCAAAGTGTTCCATTTCTCTGCACAATCTTTTTTTTTTTTTTTTTGAGATGGAGTTTTGCTCTTGTTGTCCAAGCTGGAGTGCAGAGGAGTGATCTCAGCTCACTGCAACCTCCACCTCTCAGGTTCAAGTGATTCTCCTGCCTCAGCCTCCCGAGTAGCTGAGATTACAGGCATGCACCATCATACCTGGCTAATCTTGTATTTTTAGTGGAGACGGAGTTTCTCCATGTTGGTTAGACTGGTCTCAAACTCCCGACCTCAGGTGATCTGCCTGCCTTGACCTCCCAAAGTGCTTGGATTACAGGTGTAAGCCACCACAGCTGGCCTGCATAATCTTATGTAATAAACGTCTTCAGCTTTGCAATAGAAGCCTTTGAATTAGAATTTGTCAAGCTTGTCATATCTCCCTGACAATGAATGAATTCAGTGTAATTAATTACCTGTGACCATCTGTGAACATTTAACTTTTTGTCTGATCAGTTTCAGACAGAAAAGGGAGATTTTCTCCCTCTATTCTGTAGCTGGGTATTGCATTTTTAGGACACATTTGATAGGGTGGGACTTTAAACTGACTTTCCTCGATTGAACCTACCTACAAAAGTTTCTGTTACTAAAAGGATAATAATAGTAAGATATGGATGTTACAGATTAAATAAAAATCTGGGGATTTGCTTTATATTTTACGGTAAGCTTTGTCTATTTGAAAATCTTTTGTGGTATGTTTATCTTTTTTTTTTTTTTTGAGACAGAGTTTTGCTCTTGTTACCCAGGCTGGAGTGCAATGGTGCAATCTTGGCTCGTTGCAACCTCCACTTCCCAGGTTCAAGTGATTCACCTGCCCCAACCTCCCGAGTAGCTGGGATTACAGGCTCCCACCACCATGCCCTTGCTAATTTTTTGTATTTTTAATAGAGATGAGGTTTCACCATGTTGGTCAGGCTGGTCTTGAACTCCAGCCTCGTCCTCCCAAAGTGCTGGGATTACAGGCATGAGCCACCACACCCAGCCCATGGTTATGTTTAAATAAGTCAATTTCCCCTTACCTAATCTGTTTTTATGAGCTATCTATATACTCTGCATTAACTCCCATGTAGTAAGTGATAGTGGTATAATTTTGAACAGCTTTTTTTTTAAATAAGCATCTAATGTAGCAGTTTTAAATTTCAAATTAGCACCACCAGAAGGATCACCATACGTTCTCCTGAGTTGGCAGGCACAAAGTAGCTAAAAAGCACGGTAGCAACATGACAAAATCAAGTGAAAATAGTCCCGCAGCTGTGTTACTGCCTTCTAAAGCTCAAACCTAGGATTCTGCCTATGGAAGACTCAATAAATGAGGTTGGCTTATTTGTTCTCTGTTTAATATTATCCAGTTGGCAGGCTAAGGTCCGGTAAAATATGTTTGTCTAAACCCTTGAAAACTAAGAGACCTCCCTACGCAAGCCAATGGACTCTGGTCTGAGGATGTTAATCTGTCCCTTATCTAGAGGGTTTCAAACCCCATTGGTGGAAATTCCTTGTGTTACGTGCAAGGTGCATTACGGTACCTTGGAAATAATTGACCAGGTGGCTAGCTAGTCCTCTGGTCAGGTGTAGGGTATTTTGGAGCTCGTAGACGATGACAGTGCGACCAGCTTCTATAGCACCTACTGAGCATTATGCCAGGGTTTTTGCACACATCATTTGCATCCTTACTTCAGTCCCATTTTACAGATGGGAACACTGAGACTTGATAAGGTTAAGAAAGGGAGATTTTAAGCTACCTCGGTTTAATCTCACAGCCCAAGCCCCCATGGACGCTCTCTGAGCTAGAGTGTTTTTTTATTTTATTTTTTCTGAGACAGAGTCTCACTCTGTCACCCAGGCTGGAGTGCAGTGGCATGGTCTCGGCTCACTGCAACCTCCACCTCCCGGGTTCATGCTATTCTCCTGCCTCAGCCTCTTGAGTAGCTGGGACTGCAGGTGCGCACCACCACGTTCAGCTAATTTTTGTATTTTTAATAGAGAAGAGGTTTCACCCTATTGGCCAGGATGGTCTCAATCTCTTGACCTTGTGATCCACCTGCTGTGGCCTCCCAAAGTGCTGGGATTACAGGCGTGAGCCACTTTGCCTGGCCTAAAGTGTGTTATGCTACATACAGGTGTGGACATACCCTCTGCCCCAATCTTTCCATCTCCGTCATTATCCGCAGCTGCCATCAAGGACTTGGTTTCTGACTCGGTCAGTTCTCTGGCACCACTCTCAAACTTCTGGAGGAAAAACCTACAGGATGATAAAGGTCGATGGGGAAAGATGATGCATCCCTGTGTTTACATTTTTTTCCCCTTTAATCAAATCATCTGTTTCCAGCACTTGCAATAATTAGCTAATGTCTTAGCAAGCAAAGGTTTCCTTAAGCTGTAGAAACCAATGGTGGGCATTTCATCTTTAAGGTTATTTATTTATTTATTTTGACAGGATCTTGCTCTGTCACCCAGGCTGAAATGCAGTGACGCCATCATGGCTCACTGCAGCCTCAACTTCCTGGGCTCAATCAATCTTCCTGTCTCAGCCTCCAGAGTAGCAGGAACTACAGGCGCACCCCACCCTGCCCCGCTAACAATTGTATTTTCTGTAGAGATGAGGTTTTGTCATGTTGCCCAGACTGGTCTTAAACTCCTGGACTGGCTCAAGCAATCCGCCCACCTCAGCATCCCAAAGGGCTGGGATTGTAGGTGTGAGCCACTGTACCTGGCCCATTTTTAAATTTTTAGTGTCATTCATTTATTTGAGATAGAGTCTTTTTCTGTCACCCGGGCTGGAGCGCAGCTGCACAATCTCAACTCACTGCAACCTCTGCCTCCTGATTTCAAGCGATTCTCATGTCTCAGTCTTCGAGTAGCTGGAATTACAGGTGTGAGCCACCACATTTGTCCACGTTTTTAGTTTTTTAAAGTCCAATTGCCAAAGGAAATCCTTTACACTAAAGAATCTTTGTGGCTAGGTGCCATGCCTCACACTTGTAATCCCAGCACTTTGGGAGGCCAAGGCAGGTGGATCACTGGAAGCCAGGAGTTTGAGACCAGCCTGGGCAATATGATGAACCCGTCTCTACTCAAAATATGAAAATTAGCTGGACGTGATGGGATGCATCTGTAATCCCAGGTACTCAGGAGACTAAGGCGTGAGAATTGCTTGAACTTGGGAGACGGAGGCTACAGTGAGCCAAGATCGCACCATTGCACTCCAGTCTGGGCAATAGAGCAAGACCCTGTCTCAAAAATAAATAAATAAATAAGTAAAAGAAGAATCTTTGCACCTGCAGTCTTCACTGCCCATGTTGAGTGCTTTGCATGGGTAGATGTGCGGTCAACTGACTCATGTCCTTTGCTTTAATGATGCTTGACCGAATAACCAACACCAAGGCTGGCCATTGAAGAAATACCAAACAACCTGGCCCCCACTGTACCCCAGACCCACCCAGCAGTGCCAGGCACCAGGCAGACTCAGGACAAAGCTTACTTAAGCTCTTCTTCATCCAGGTACCCGCTCTGGTCATTGTCTATGAACCGGAAAACATCCTTCACCTGACTGGCTGACATCTTGGAGAGGCCTGATGTCTGGAAGAATTTTTGGGGTTCAAAAGTGTCTGGGTCTGAAGAACAGAGAAAGGGTTATTCTGACACTCAATGGATCACATTCCATATTGGGGTCAAAGTACTGAAAACATGGATGATTAAAAATACTTCCACAATATCCCTGAGCTGCAGGGATACTCAACTGCTCCAAGATTTTGGGACAGCCAAGACTTGAAGGCTCTGTGACAGCATCCCCTGTCCCCGCTACCCCAACCTCCCCTCCTCTGCTTGGTTTTGTCCATTTCCCTTTTCCTTCCTCCTCTCCTCTGCACCTCTCCCTCCCCCAGACCATTTCACAGGCTGTGTATCCGAGTCCCCAACATCCCTGGTCTAATTGGTAGGAGAAAATGCAATCACTGGATTCCAACAGGCTAAATGGCCATCAGCAATTTCTTCTTTCTTTCTTTTTTTTTTTTTTTTTTGAGATGGAGTCTGGCTCTTTCGCCAGGCTGGAGTGCAGTGGCGCAATCTCAGCTCACTACAACCTCCGCCTCCAGCATTCAAGCGATTCTCCTGCCTCAGCTTCCGGAGAGTAGCTGGGACTACAGGCAGGCGCCACCATGCCCAGCTAATTTTTCTATTTTTAGTAGAGATGGGGTTTCACCACGTTGGCCCGGATGGTCTCAATCTTTTGACTTGGTGATCCACCTGCCTTGGCCTCCCAAAGTGCTGGGATTACAGGTGTGAGCCACTACGCCCGGCCAATTTCTTTTTTTCTTTGAGACGGAGTCTCACTGTGTCACCCAGGCTGGAGTGCAGTGGCGAGATCTTGGTTTACTGCAACCTCCACCTCCCAGGTTCAAGTGATTCTCCTGCCTCAGCCTCCCAAGTAGCTGGGATTACAGGCAGGCTGCATCACCATGCCTGGCTCATTTTTGTATTTTTAATAGAGACAAAGTTTTGCTGTGTTGGCCAGGTTGGTCTTGAACTCCTGACCTCAAGTGATCCAGCAGCTTCAGGCTTCCAAAGTGCTGGGATTATAGGCATGAGCCACCACACCTGGCCCTTCAGTGATTTCTTGCTTTCACTTTTAGTAAGGTTTTGTCTTACGGAAGTGTAATCATGTGCTCAGATTCCAGATCTCTATAATTTTATTTATCTAATAAATAGCAGTTTTCTTCTTTAATTCCATGAATTTTCCAGCCAAGCTCACATTTTTACTCTTATTTATTTATTTAGAGATAGAGTCTCACTCTGTCATCCAGGCTGGAGTGCAGTGTAGCGAGCATAGCTCCCCACAGCCTCAACCTCCTGGGCCTGAATGATCCTCCTCCCTCAGCCTCCTGAGTCGCTGGGACCACAGGTGCATGCCACCATGCCCTGCTAATTTATTTTTATTTTGTAGAGACGGAGTCTTGCTATGTTGCCCAGGCTAGTCTCAAACTCCTGGGCTCAAACAATCCTCTCACATTGGCCTCCAAAAAGTGTTGGGATTACAGATGTAAGCCACCATGACCAACCTAAAATTTTTTTTTTGAGACAGTCTTGCTCTGTTGCCCAGGCTGGAGTGCAGTGGCACAATCTTGGCTCACTACAACCTTCACCTCCCTGGTTCAAGCAATGCTCCTGCATCAGCCTCCCGAGTAGCTGGGATTACAGGTGCCCGCCACCATGCCCATCTAATTTTTATATTTTTAGTAGAGATGAGGTTTCACCATCTTGGCTAGGCTGGTCTTGAACTTCTGACCTCATGATCCACCTGCACTGGCCTCTCAAAGTGCTGGGATTACAGGTGTGAGCCACCATGCCCCACTGCCTACCTACATTTTGATTTTTTGTTGCTTTGTTGGAGGTGCAAAGGTGTGAGGAAACCCAGCCCTGCCCACTTCCCTCTACCTTGGCATTCCTGCAGGGCTGCTGCGATGTCGTCAGCACTGAGCATGTCCGTGATGCTCATTTTCCACCTGGTCACACAGAATAAACAAGGTACAATAAGCCACAAACAGGAACGTGCACACCAGGGGAAACACACCTTCCCAGGCCCACTGAAACTGTATGCTTCTCTAGATTTTTTTTAAAAAATTGAAATGGAGTCTCACTCTGTTGCCCAGGTTTGAGTGCAGTGGCGCGATCTTGGCTCACTGCAACCTCTGCCTCCTGGGCTCAATCTCCTGCCTCAGTCTTCCAAGTAGCTGGGATTACAGGTGCATGCCACCACGCCTGGCTAATTTTTGTATTTTTAGTACATACAGGGTTTCACCATGTTGGTCATGCTGGTCTTGAACTCCTCACCTCAGGTAATCTGCCCACCTCAGCCTCCCGAAGTGCTGGGATTACAGGCATAAGCCACTGTACCCGGCCTGTATAGGCTTTTTAAAATGTGATAAGCATTGTTTTGTATTATGTGACCAGACAGAGTATCCAAATTAAAACCAGATACCTAAAAGACCCCAGCCCCTTTTGTCTCAGAGTCTTCCCATAAATATATGCCAAAAATGAAAAAAAAAAACCCCTAAAACATGACCCAAAGAATGATTTAATTGTTTTCTTATAAAAATTATATTTACATAATCAGTCATTTACATAGGCAGCTATAAACCATGTTACAAATGCACTGGCATTTTCCTGCACCAGCCTGAGAGATGCAATGTTGCACATTCCACCAAAGGATACAGTCTGGACAGCATGCAGACATTTTCGGAAGAAGGCACGCTATCTGTCCTGAAAGGTGGGAACCCGATGAATGAAAAGCCATCTCCCAGAGGTTAAAATCCTTCCCGGTGTCAAAGCCATGGGAAAAGAGGAGTCTAAGCACCTAAGCATGCAGGAGCCTAATAGGAATACATGCAATGAAGAAAAGTCTGGGGTCTGGTGGGCCCACCAGTTACTCACCGTTTTAGGTTTTCCCCCAAGAAGAATCGGGAAAAAGAGTTGAAGGAGCAAAACAACAGATGTGCTTTTGCTACCTTACTGACCTACCTTATATAGGCTAGAAAAAGTGATAGTTAAAACCTCTTAGATTTCCTTTTAAAGGATCAAGTGGATGTAGCTCAAATGTCTTGTCTTACTCATGAAACCTCTTTTTTTTCTTCTTCTTCTATTTATATCTCAAGGGAATGTGGGTGGGAACAGCCAATGGTAAAAAAAAAAAAGAAAAAAAAAAAACCTCCACAAACCTTAACTAAGGTTTCAATTCTGCAAACGAACCCTGTTGGTAAAGTGTGGAGAAGGTTCTAGAAGCCTGGTAAGGTGGAGATGGTGGCCTGAACTAAGACAAACACATACAGGGGTGCTCTGCAAGCTGAAAAGGCCCCCCAGATGTTAGCAGCTACCGTTTGAGGCGGGCCTGTTTTCAGTTTTGGAAACTGTGGATATGTAAAGCTGACCTCAATCCGGAGTTGACAGACTCAACGCCATTATCACTAAGTGCACACATAGGACTATCCAGCACATGAGATAGGGCTAAGTTATGTGATTTTTCCTACAAAAGTTTTGACTTTGATATTTCCCAGCTACACTATAAATTGCACACACTCAAAAGGCAAAAAGGAGGAAATCAAACCACCATTCCCAACCCCTAAAACTAACATTTTCAGAAAAAAATATGAGGCTGAGGCCAGGAGTAGAGACCTCAAGTTTTTGTTTTTGAGACAGGGTCTTGCTCTGTTGCCCAGGCTGGAGTACAGTGGCATGATCTTGGCTCACCGCAGGCTTGACCTCCCAAGCTCAAGTGATGCTCCCACCTCAGTCTCCCAGGTAGCTGGTTCTACAGGCATACACCACCATGCCCGGCTAATTTTTTAAATATACAATTTTTTTTGAGAGACAGGGTTTTGTCTAGTTGCCGAGGCTGGTCTCAAACTCCTGTGCTCAAGGAATTCTCCCACCTCAGTCTCCCAGTTGCTGGGATTACAGGTGTGAACCACCTCTCCTGGCCTTTTTTTTTTGAAATGGAGTCTCACTCTCTCACCCAGGCTGGAGTGCAATGGCACGATCTCTGCTCACTGCAACCTGGGCCTCCCAGGTTCAAGTGATTCTTCTGCCTCAGCCTTTGGGAGGCCCAGGAGGGTTGATCATGGGGTTAGGAGTTCAAGACCAGCCTGGTCAAGATGGTGAAACCCCACCTCTACTAAAAATTTAAAAATTAACTTGGTGTGGTGGTGGGCACCTGTAATCCCAGCTACTCGGGAGGCTGAAGCAGAGAATTGCTTGTACCCAGGAGGCAGAGGTTGCAGTAAGCCAAGATTACGCCATGCCAAGATTGTGCCATTGCACTCCAGCCTGGGTGACAGAGCAAGACTCAGTGTCAAAAAAGAGAGTTTGACTACTTTATCTAGGGGCATCACATAAGCAGAATCATATAGTATTTGTCTTTTTCAGACTGGCTTATTTCACTGAGTATAATGTCTTCAAGTTTCAGCCCTGTTGTAGCATGTGTCAGGATCTCCTTCTTTTTTTTTTCTTGAGATGAAGTCTTACTCTGTCACCCAGGCTGGAGTGCGGTGGCTTGATCTTGGCTCACTGCAACCTCCACCTCACAGGTTCAAGCGATTCTCCTTGAATGCACACTAGGGTGCATACCATCCTGGTAGAAGAATGTATTTGGGGTGAAGTAAAGATTCCCACTGTGGTCAGGTGTGGTGGCTCACGCCTATAATCCCAGCACTTTGGGAGGCCAAGGCGGGCAGATCATGAGGTCAGGAGTTCGAGACCAGCCAGACCAACGTGGTGAAACCTCATCTCTACTAAAAATACAAAAATTAGCCGGGTAATCGCAGCTACTTAAGAGGCTGAGGCAGGAGAATTGCTTGAACCCAGGAGGTAGAGGTTGCAGTGAGCCGAGATGGTGCCACTGCACTCCAGCCTGGGTGACAGAGCAAGACTCTGCCTCAAAATAATAAAGAAGATGCCCACTGTTTTACACAGGGAAGAGTCTGAGGTCTAGATATCCTGAATTGTCTACTTCTAAGCCGCTGTATATTTCTGATTGCAACATGGGATTTATTTTTGCACTTTTTAAAAACTCGAGCCCAGGCAGGGAGGCTCGAGTCTGTAATCCTAGCACTTTGGGAAGCCGACGGGGGCGATCGCTTGAGTCCAGGAGTTTGAGACCAGCCTGGGCAACATCATGAGGCCCCCATTTCTATTAAAAAAAAACTCAAAATATCCATTAGCTGGGTGTGGTGGTGTGTGCCTGTAGTCCCAGCATCCCAGGAGGCTGAGCTGGGAGGACTGCCTGAGCCTACGAGGTCAAGGCTGCAGTGAGCCAAGATCATGCCACTGCACTCCAGCCTGGGCAACAAGAGCAAAACTCCATCTCAAAAACAAACACAAATAAAAAGCAACCAAAAAACTTGAATCTAGCTTTTGAAAAGGAGATCTTAGGCCAGGTGTGGCGGTGAACAGTTTCAGGGATACCTGCAGCCTCTCTTAAATGACCAAACCTTCAGCCAGCACCCTATCTCTCTTGTCCACATTTTATTCCCCAGGTGCCTAGCACAGGACTAACCTAGGTTTAGACACTTAACAGTTATTTGATGAATGAATAAATAAAAATAGCAAACAGAAGTTGAAAATATAATTCCCAACCAGCATCACGTTGCCCAGCCCCTTAAAGAAGTTTCTAAAGATCGGGCACGGTGGCCTGTAATCTCAGCACTTTGGAAGTCCGAGGTAGGAAGATGGCTTGAACCCAGGAGTTCAAGACAAGCCTGGGCAATATGACAAGACCCTGTCTCTACAAAAAAATAATAATCCTAAATCAGCCCTGGCCAGGTATGGTGGCTCAGGCCTGTAATCTCAGAACTTTGGCAGGCTGAGGTGGGTGGATCGCCTAAGGTCAGGAGTTCAAGAACAGCCTGGCCAACATGGTGAAACCCCATGTCTACTAAAAACACAAAAATTAGCCGGTCATGGTGCTGCACGTAATCCCAGCTACTCTGGAAGCTGAGGCAGGAGGATCGCTTAGAACCTGGGGGGCGAAGGTTGCAGTGAGCTGAGAACCTGCCACTGCATTCCAGTCTGGGTGACAGAGCAGGACTCTGTCTTGAGAAAAAAAAATCAGCTGGGTGTGGTGGCACACGCCTGTGGTCCCAGCTACTCAGGAGGGTGAAGTGGGAAGATTGATTGAACCTGGGAAGTAAAGTCTGCTGTAAGTTACAATCGCACCACTGCACTCCAGGCTGCGTGACACAGTGAGAACTTGTCTCAAAAAAACAAAAAAGAGAAAAAGAAAATTTCTGAAAATAAGTCTTAAGAGTTTTGAATTAGGTTTCTGACATTAAGTTGCCATAGAAACTAGCTGAGCCTTTTCTTTTCTTGGGAGTGTTTACAATTGTCCATAGAGATAAAACATTTAAAAAAAAAGTCTGCTCATTTAAATCAAAGTAGCATATGGGTTAAACCAAGATACTTTTTATGTCCATGCTATTTTTCTGATAGAAAATAAAGATAACAGAGGCTGGTCACAGTGGCTCACGCCTGTAATCCCAGTACTTTGGGAGATTGAGGCAGGCAGATTATCTGAGATCAAGAGTTCGAGTCTAGCCTGGACAAAATGGTGAAACTCCGTCTCTACTAAAAATACAAAAATTAGCCTGGCGTGGTGGTGCATGCCTGTAATCCGAGCTGCTTGGGAGGCTGAGGCAGGAGAATTGGAAAAAGAACAAGAAAATAAAGGTAACAGAGGCCTGGCCAGGAGTGTTGGCTCATGCCTGTAATTCCAACACTTCGGGAGGCCAAGATGGGAAGATTGCTTGAGCCCAGGAATTCAAGACCAGTCAGGGCGATGTAGGGAGATTCCCATCTCTATAGAAAAATATTATGCTTATGTAAAATTTAAAAAGATAAATATTCAGTGAACATGTTTTCTGAATCAATGAGGCACTTGGGATTATGACTTGAATCCCATTATGTGCAATCTGAACATTAGATATTTTCAGGCTGGGTGTGGTGGCTCACACTGTAATCCCAGGAGGCTGAGGCAGGTGGATCACCTGAGGTCAGGAGTTCGAGACCAGCCTGGCCAACATGGCGAAATCCTGCTTCTACTAAAAATACAAAAAATAAAAAAAAGAAAAGAAA
Organism: Callithrix jacchus; assembly: GCF_049354715.1. Lineage (NCBI taxonomy): Eukaryota > Metazoa > Chordata > Mammalia > Primates > Cebidae > Callithrix > Callithrix jacchus. The sequence goes on along the minus strand of NC_133503.1, from coordinate 15,593,942 downwards.
CCTTGAGATGTTTAGTCGAAAAAAGAAAAAAATTAGCTAGGCATGGTGGTTTGCATCTGTAATCCCAGCTACTCAGGAGGCTGAGGCAAGAGAATCACTTGAACCCAGGAGGAGGAGGAGGGTGCAGTGAGCTGAGATGGGACCACTATACTCCAGCCTGGGTGACAGAGTGAGACTTCATCTCGAAAAACAACAACAAAAAATATTGATTCATACAAAGAGACAATGCTGTATAATTCCACTAATATGAGGTATCTAGAATATTCAAATTGACAGACAGTAGAATGGTGGTTAGCAGGGCTGGGGGGATGGGTAATGGGAGTGAGTGTTTAATGGGGACACAGTTTCAGATTGGGAAGATGAGAAAGTTCTGGAGATGGATGGTGTGACGATGGCACAATGTGAATATACTCAATGCCACTGAACTTCAAAAGGGTTAAGATGGGTCAGTTGAGGTGAGTTACATCTGCAATCCCAGTGCTTTGGAAGGCCAAGGTAGGAGAACTGCTTGAAGCCAAGAGTTTGAGATCAGCCTGGGCTACAAGCAAGACCCCATCTCTACAAAAGATAAAAAAATATTAGTCAAGTATGGTTGCATGCTCCTATAGCCCCAGCTACTCTGGAGGCTGAGGAGGGAGGATGGCTTCAGCCCAGGAGTTTGAGGCTACAGTGAGCTGTGATCACACCACTACACTCTAGCCTGGTTAACAGAGACCATGTCTCTCCAAAAAAAGAAAAAGAAAATGATTACAATGGTAAATTTCATATTGTGTATTTTATGTTGCATATCATGTTATGCATATGACACATGTTGCATATGCATAATGGTATGTTGCTTATATTTGCATATTTATGTTATGTAGTATATATGTATATCATGTATATGTTATGTATATATTAACAAATTTTAAACACTGAATCAGTAGTCTTCATTATTTTGGCCACCAATTCCTAGCTGCTGCCAGGAAAGAACAGAAAGAAGATGTGGAAATAGATTGTTTTTTTTTTTTGAGACAGAGTCTCATTCTGCTGCCCAGGCTGGAGTGCAGTGGCACGATCTCAGCTTACAGCAACCTCAATCTCCTCAATTCAAGTGATTCTCCTGCCTCAGCCTCCCAAAGTGCTGGGATTACAGGTATGAGCCATTGCACCCAGCCTAGCTGCCATTTTGGGGATGAAACTCTTGAATGCGTCAGAGACCCCACTTCCATTGTGTATGATGGGTTAGTTGAGAGGCAGGAACAGCGGCCCATGCTTATAATCCCAGCACTTTGGGAGGCTGAGGTGGGCGGATCACAAGGTCAGGAGTTCAAGGCCAGGCTGGCCAACACAGTGAAACCCTGTCTCTGCTAGAAGTACAAAAATTAGCCGGGTATGGTGGTAGGCACCTGTAATCCCAGCTACTTGGGAGACTGAGGCAGGAGAATCGCTTGAATCTGGGAGGCGGAGCTTGTAGTGAGCTGAGATCTTGCCACTGCATTCCAGCCTGGGCAACAGAGCTAGACTCTGTCTCAAAAAGGAAAAAAAAGAAAAGAGAGCACAGTGGATTAACTTCCATGTTCTCTCAACAGATTTCACTTCTTAAATATCTCTCAATTTCCTCCCTTCACAGCCCACTGTCACTACCCTATTCCAAGCCACCAGCATCTCTTTGGGGAACAACTATGGTGGACTCCCAACCTTTATCCACTCAGGCTCACCTCCAACCTAGCCAGGTGGATTTTAAAGAAGCCCATGTGTGGCTGTACATGGTGGCTCCTGCCTGTAATCCCAACATTTTGGGAGGCGAGGCAGGGGCATTGCTTAAGCCCAGAAGTTTGAGACCAGCCTGGTCACATAGCAAGACCCTATCTCTGAAAAAAAAATTAAAATAACTGAATAATTATCCAGGCTCCTGGGCTTGAGCAGTTCTCCTGCTTCAATATCCTGAGAGATTAAATTATTATTTTTTTTTGAGATGGAGTTTTGCTCTTGTTGTCCAGTCTGGAGTGCAATGACAAGATCTCAGCTCACTACAACCTCTGCCTTCCAGATTGAAGAGATTCTCCTGCCTTAGCCTCCCAAGTAGCTGGGCTTACAGGTGTGTGCCATCACGCCCTACAAATTTTTTGTATTTTTAGTAGAGATGGGGTTTCACCATGTTGGCCAAGCTGGCCTCAAACTCCGGAGGTCAGGTGATCCACCCACCTCAGCCTCCCAAAGTGCTGGGATTACAGGCGTGAGCCACTGCACCCGGCCTTAATTTTTTAATTTTAATTTTTGTAGAAAAAGGGTCTGGCTCTGTCATGTAGGCTGGAGTGCAATGATGTAATTGTGGTTCACTGCAGCCTCAGCCTCCTGGGCTCAAGCCATCTTCCCACCTTGGCCTCCCAAAGTGCTGGCATTACAGGTGTGAGTCACCGTGCCCAGCCCCATTGTCCATTTTTATCTTTGGCCTTTCATTGGCACCATCCTTGTCACCTTGTAAATATTCAATGAACATTTGTGGAATGAATGAACTGGCTGTCTGAATCTGAATTTCTGCATCCAGCTGTCTCTGTATGGTGACATGGGGGATGGGGTGTGATCTAGAGTTACTGGAGTGTTTATTTATAAATGAGATACTTCTCTAGGAGTCAATTTCCTTTCCCACTCAGAAAGGAAATATATAACTTGTTAAATAAGTTTACACACGGGGGCTTAGGACACGCTCCTTCATGAGATGAAGTGACTGCTGTTTACAAATGAAGACTGTAAAATGTGTTAGGGTCTCATGAAAAGGACAGCTTATGTGTTTCTCAGTGGAATGAATGAAGAAAAAGGGATGGGGATCCCCAGGAGCACACAGCCCCTGTCTATTAGAGCTGACCTCGCCTGGGTTTACAGTGTTTATCACCCATGGGGCAGAATGCATCCCTCGTGACCTACTATGAGTGTGGAAATGGCACAAGTCTCCTAATTATCATTGGCCCATAATCTGTGGGTTCCTAACACTGAAAATGCAAGTCCTGCCGGGCATTGTGACTGGTGTCTGTAGTTCCAGCTACTGGGCAGGCTGAGGCAGGAGGATTGCTTCAGCCCAGAAGTTCTGGGCTGTAGTGCACTCTGCCTATTGGGTGTCTTCACTAAGTTTGGCATCAATATGGTGACCTCCTGGGGGCAGGGGACCATCAGGTTGCCGAAGAAGACAAGGGTCTTGCTCTGTCACCTAGGCTTGACTGCTGTAGTTTGACCATGGCTCACCGCAGCCTCTGCTTCCTGGGCTCAAGTGATCCTCCCACTTTAACCTCCTGAGTAGCTGGGACTATAGGCACATACCACCACACCCAGCTAATTTATTTTATTTTTTGTAGAGACAGGCTTTCACTATGTTGCCCAGGCTGGTCTCGAACTCCTGGGCTCAAGCCATTCTCCCGCTTTGGCCTCCCAAAGAGCTGGGATTACAGATGTGAGCCTCTGCACCCAGCTTTCTGGGTATTTTAATTTGTGGATTTAAGATACTCACCAATTAGCATGATATTTATAAGAATCTAATGTGGTAGTTGTGATGGTTAATTTTTTTTTTTTTTTTGAGACAGAGTTTTGCTCTTGTTGCCCAGGCTGGAGTGCAATGGTGTGATCTTGGCTCATTACAACCTCCTCCGCCTCCCAGATTCAAGCAATTCTCCTGCCTCAGCCTCCTGAGTAGCTGAGATTACAGGCATGCGCCAACATGCCTGGCTAATTTTGTATTGTTAGTAGAGATGGGGTTTCTCCATGTTGGTCAGGTTGGTCTCAAATTCCTGACCTCAGGTGATCTGCCCGCCTTGGCCTCCCAAAGTGCTGGGATTACAGGCATGAGCCACCAGGCTCGGCCATGATGGGTAATATTATATATCAATATGAGTGGGCCATGAGGTGCCCAGATTAAACATGGCTAAGCCTGCATACTTGTGTTATACATGTTAAGTTTCCATACTTAAAATTAACATGTTAAGCCTCTGTACTGATATGTTAAGTACTTATGTATTCAGCAAAGCAGCAAACATTTTCCATAAAATACCTCACTGTTCAGAACATGAAGGCAGGAATTGATGCTCCCATTTTACAGAAGATAAACTAAATTCCAGAGATTAGATGGCGAAATGTACCAGCCCTCAGACACGTGCTGAAATCTCTGGTTTTCTGCTTTTCCTACTTGGCCTGGACTAATGGCTTATTTTGTAAGACAGAGAGCACAGAACCCCAGTGAGATGAAATTATTGTTTATAAGGGCTTGTCCTGGCCCCAGCCAATGGACAGTCTGCTATGAGAACCCATAAAGAATTCTGCCAAGGCTGAGCGCAGTGGCTCATGCCTGTAATCCCAGGACGTTGGGAGGCTGAGGCGGGGAGGATCGCTTGAGCCCAGGAGTTCGAGACCAGCTTGGGCAACATGGTGGGACTGTTTCTACAGAAAATTTAAAAATTAACCAAGCAGGATGGCATAAACCTGGTGTCCCAGCTATTAAGGAACCTGAGGATGCTTAAGCCTGGGAGATCAAGGCTGCAGTGAGTCATGATCCCATCACTGCACTTCTGCTTGGGTGACAGAGTGAGACCCTGTCTTCAAAATAAAAATAAAAATAAATTTAAAAATAGGTCAGGTGTGGTGGCTCACACCTATAATCCCAGCACTTTGGGAGGCCGAGGCAGGCAGATCGCCTGAGGTCAAGAGTTCAAGACTAGCCTGGCTAACATGGTGAAACCTCATCTACTAAAAATACAACAACAACAACAACAACAACAACATAGCTAGCTGTGGTGGTGTGTGCCTGTAATCCCTGCTACTTGGGGAGGCTGAGGCAGGAGAATTACTTGAACCCAGGAGGCAGAGGCTGTAGTGAGCCAAGATCGTACCACTGCACTCCATCCTGGTGACAGAGGGAGACTCCATCTCAAAAAAATAAATAAAAGATTCTACAAATGTCAGCCCACTCTTCTGCTCAAAATATATAATAACAAAGAAAACAAAGCAAAAATGTCATAGCTATGGTTTTGTTGCCATGAGAATACCCTGGTCAAGGCTGGAGGATGGTGCAGACATACTGTATTTAACTGCTTTTGCAATTCACACATATGGCGCATGGGCCTATGTGCTCTCATCCTGGGTCAGCCAACATCAGGGGCAGGAATGAGGGCTCCAGTACTTCAAGAAGGAAGGATGGACCTGGCAAGTTGAGTGTTTCTGAGAAGTTAGAATGAGGCCACCAGGGTGAGCACATGCAGATGATGGGTGGGTGGGAGGGTGAATTGTTGCTGGATAGTGCAGAAGAAGCTGCATTTTGGGGGTAATGCAGGTGGGAGCAGAGAGGAGAAAGGTGCAGGTGGAAATGAGATCAGAGGAGAGGATACAGTGCTGCAGAAAATATACTCTTAAAATTGTATTATTATTTTTTAGATGGAGTCTCTGTCTCCCAGGCTGGATAGCAGTGGCAGGATCTCAGCTCACTGCAGCCTCTGCCTCCTGGATTCAAGTGATTCTTCTGCCTCAGCCTCCTAAGTAACTGGGACTACAGGCACACACCACCATCCGGATACTTTTTCTATTTTTAACAGAGACAGGATTTCGCCATGTTGGCCGGGCTGGTCTTGAACTCCTGACCTCCAGTGATCCTCCCACCTCAGCCTCCCAAAGTGTTGGGATTATAGGCATGAGCTACCGTGCCCAGCCAGAGCTGTAGGAAATATTTTAAGACTCCAGCTGCCAGTGGCCTTGGAATGGGTAGGTTCACAGGTGCCTCTAGGAGGGCCTAGCACCTACCTCCTGGGGAGCATTAATGCTTCCTGAGTTTCTCTCTTCTCTTTGTTCTTCCTGCAGCTTTCTGTCCGTACTGCAACTTTGGACTCAGTAGCTTTTATTTTTTGGAGACAGATTATCCCTCTGTCACCAAGGCTGGAGCGCAGTGGTGGGATCTCAGCTCACTGCAACCTCCACCTCCTGGGTACAAGCAATTATCCTGTCTCAGCCTCCCAAGTAGCTGGGATTATAGGAGCATGCCACTACGCCTGGCTAATTTTTGTATTTTTAGTAGAGATAGGGTTTCACCATGTTAGCCAGGCTGGTCTGGAACTCCTGACCTCAGGTGATTCTCTCGCCTTGGCCTCCCAAAGTGCTGGGATGATAGCCATCAACCACCATGCCTGGCCTGGACTTGGTAGCTCTTGGTATGACTATTGGTCTAGCTGATTTTCTGGGTAGTCCAGAGGTAAGACTCTACATTCCCAGTGCCTTCTCACTGACCCTCAAAAGAAGACAGAAGCTACATCGTTTCTTATGTAAATGCTGCAGGAGAGGACAATTCCTTAAAATTTTTGGAGAGACTATTGGATATATTATGTCTTTTTTTCCCCTCACACTTAGACACTGGCTCTAAATTACTCAGTGGAATTGATGGCAAAAGCCCTTAGTTCATTAATGAACAGAACTTTTGCTGGCTGTGTCTTCATGGGCTTACTAGAGCAGTGTTGGGGGAAGAAAAGGCTGAAATAAAGATGAGAGTGGCCGGTCACCATGGCTCACACCTGTAATCCCAGCAATTTGGGAGGCTGAGGTGGGAGACTATTTGAAGCCAGGAGTTCAAGACCAGTCTGAGCAACACAGGCTAAAATTATTTAAAAATTAATGATTTAAAATGTAAAAATAATTTTAAAATTAATAACCTAAAAAAATTTAAAAATTAGCCTGGGTGTGGTGATGCATGCCGGTGACTCCAGTGACTCAGGAGGCTGAGGCAGGAGGATGCCTTGAGCCCAGGTAGTTGAGGCTGCAGTGAGCTGTGATCATGCCACTGCATTCTAGCTGGGTGAAAGAGCAAGGCCCTATCTCCAAAAAAAAAAAAAAAAAAAAAAGCTAGAGATGAAAAATACCTGGATGGGATTAGCAGATTAGACACTGAAGAAAAAACATGTAATGAATTGGAAAACATAGCAGTGGAAAAGAGGCCATGTGCAGTGGCTCACCCCTGTAATCCCAGCACTAGGAGAGGCTAATGCAGGTGGATCACTTGAGCTCAGGAATTTGAGACCAGCCTGGACAACATGGTGAAACCCCATCTCTACAAACAAATTTAAAAAGTAGCCAGGTGTGGTGGTGCATGCCTGTGGTCCCAGCTACCAGGGAGGATCGCCTGAGCCCAGGAGGTCAAGGCTGCAGTGAGCCAAGATTGTGCCACGGCACTCCAGCCTGAGCAACAGAGCAAGGCCCTATCTTAAAACAAACAAACAAACAAAAAAAACAAAAAACAACCAAGCTCCTCCTAAACACCCCCACATCACAATAGAAAAGATACAAGCTGAAACACAGAGAGAAACAATCATAGAAGAAATAAAACCAGACATCAGTGAGCTCTGGGACAACTTCAAGTGGCTTAATATATGTATAACTGGAGTCTCAGAAGAAAGGAGAGAGAGGAGGGAACAGAAAAAATATTTGAAGAAATAATGGCAGAAAATGTTCCACATTTGATGAAAGTATGCTCAAGAAGCTCAATGAACCTCCAGAAAAAAATGAGGAAGAAAAAGGAGGAGCCAACACTTATAAAGGGCACATTATTATAAAATTGTTTAAAACCAGTACTAAAGGGAAGATGAGTATCATAAAGGCAGCCAGAAAAAAACAGACACAATATGTTCAGAGGAACAAAGATAAAATTGACATCAGACTTCTCTCTCTCTCTCTCTCTTTTTTTTGAGATGGGATCTTGCTCTGTTGCCTAGGCTTGTCCTGGGCTCAAGCAATCCTGAGTAGCTGGGATTACAGGTGCATGCCACTTTGCCCAGTGACATCAGACTTCTGATCAGAAACAATACAGGCCAGAAAGAAGAGGAGGAATTTTTTTTAAAAGAACTGCAAGAAAAACAAACCAACAATTATAGATGGACACAAAGATTTTGTTTCTCTCCGAAAATGGAAATCACCTCACTGTCCAAAGTGCAGGGATCTGTCAATTGATGGGCCGTGAAAAATTTAAAAACAGGCTACAAGTCTATTTAATGATATGGAAAAATATCTGCCACATTTTGTCAAGTTTAACAGGCACCGTGCAAAATGTATTTTGTAAATTGGAAAATATATATTTATAGACACAGGACTTTATGAAATCGTGGGAGCAGGTTACATGATAACCAGTGCCAACCTCCACCCTCCACAGATATGTCTTCTTGCCCACAATAAACTGGACCTAGGCAGGGAGGGGAATTTTAGGAAATGTAGTCCCAGTTTTGCTAAATTGACATAATACAAATCCACCACCTATCAGCAAAAAGCTATAGAGAAATTCACCTAAATGGTTTTAGCAGTTATTACTGGGAGTTTAGTGGTTTAAATTCTCAGTACACAGCTCAGATGTGAGAAAATCACACAACACATTTGTTTTTTTAAATATAACAAGTCAATCTAATTTTCACTCCAATCCTTCCCATCCTATCAAGGAGGTAGGAAATTCTCCTTCCTTCCCTCCCTCCTTCCCCCCTTCCATCTTCTCTCCCTCCCTTCCTCTTTTCCTTCCTTCCTTCCTCACCTCCTTCCCTCCCTCCTTTCCTTCCCTTCCTTCCTCCCTCCTTCCCTCCCTGCCTTCTTCCTTTCCTTCCTCCCTCCCTCCTCCCTCCATTCCTCCCTCCCTCCATCCCTTCCTTCATTCCTTTTTTCCTCCCTCCCTTCTTCCTTCCTTGCTCCCTCCCTTCCTTCTGTCCTTCATCTTGCTCTGTTCCTCTTCTGCCCAGGCTGGATTGCAATGGCACAATCATAGCTCATGGTCATCTTGAACTTCTGGGCTCAGTGGCTTCTTCTCACCTCAGCCTCTCAAGTAGCTGGGACTACAGGTGCACACAGCACCACACCCAACTAATCAAAAAGGTTTTTTTGTAGAGATGGGGGTCTTGCTATGTTGCCCAGGCTGGTGTCGAACTCCTAGCCTCAAGTGATCCTCCTGCTTCAGCCTCTCAAAGCACTAGGATTGCAGGCATGAGTCACTGCATCCGGCAGAAAAATACTGGAATTTTGTACAAATACCTACACTATTCATGAATAGCCTTTAAACTGCCCTGAAATTATGGGATTGAAGTGATTATATCCAAATGGAGAACAAAAAATAGACAACTATATTACCACGAGTGTGGCGTATCTGGCATACACCTAGATGTGTACATGCATTCTGTTTTCCGAAAATGAATAAAAGAAGATTTCAGAATTGTTGTGATCTATTAAATACACAGTTAAACTCACTTTCTCTAAATGCACAGGGCGTGTGTTGCCTGAGTGCAGAACAGTTCTCCTGGACTCCTAGGTCACAGCAGAGCATGTTTTATTTCCTGAATTTAGTGTTCTTCCATTGCTAGAGGTGATTCATGGTTATTAATTACGCTGGTGCAAAAGTCATTGCGGCGAAACCCGCAATAGCTTTTGCACCAAGCTAATACAAACCCATATTGGCTGACAAGCTGTGGGAATGGTATGGCCACCACAAGTGACCTTCACGGTGTTCTAAAAAGCAGTGACTTCCAGTTTAGGAGGGGTTTGCTGCCCTCTGTCGAATGAGTTGGGGTTTTCTTTTCTCCTTCACATCCTAGGGTTTTGATGCTTCTTGGCATCACCATCTCTCATTTGGGGACCAATTGTGAATTGTTAGTAAAAGCTCAACTCTTTTGTTTTTGAGACAGAGTCTCACTCTGTAGCCCAGGCTGGAGTACAGTGGTGCAATCTCGGCTCACTGCAACCTCCACCTCCCTGGTTCAAGCAATCCTCCTGCCTGAGCCTCCTGAGTAGCTGGGATTACAGGCGCCCGCCCACCACGCCCGGCTAATTTTTTTTGTATTTTTAGTAGAGACGGGGATTTCACTCTATTGACCAGGCTGGTCTCGAACTCCTGACCTTGTGATCCCCCCACCTTGGCCTCCCAAAGTGCTGGGATTATAGGCGTGAGCCACTGCACCTGGCCTTGACTCTTAAGAAGTAAAACCAGCAAGAAAATTCAGCATCCTCAAAGATCACACCTGGGCACTTAATAATTTAGCCTTTTGGGCAAAGTTCTCATTAGAATAGATCAAAAACATGAATAATACAGGCATTTGAGAATCACACTACTCACCAGTGCCGACACTGGCCAGAAAACACCTGAAGCGCTTTCGGAGAGGCTCATGGTGACTAGATCGGGTGACTGGGTCATGATGACACCAAATTTGGCTAAAGGGAATCCCAGGTCACATTCAATGGTGTCAAACGACAGCCGCTACCTGCCGCCTTTTGCAGGCCTTTTAAGTCAGATGTCTCACGCCAGTCAAAATTCCTGCCAGGAAATCAGACTCTATTTCCCTAGTTCTTCCATTCTGCCTTTTTTTCTTTTTTTTTTTGAGACAAGGTCTCCCACTGTTACCCAGGCTGGAGTGCAGTGGTGTGATCATGGCTCACTGCAGCTTCAACCTCCTGGGTTCAAGTGATGCCCCCCGCCAGCACTCATCCCCCACCAGTAGATGGGACCACACATGCACATCACCATGCTCCGCTAATGCTTTATTTTTTGTAGAGACAGGTCTCATCATGTTGCCCCGGCTGGTCTTGAACTCATGGGCTCAAGGGACCCTCCTGCCTCAGCCTCCCAAAGTGCCGGGATTTCAAGCGTGAGCCACAGCACCTGGCTCCCCCATTTCCCCCTTGTGCCCCAGATCATTCTTGCATCCCTTATTTCCTTCTCAAACCCCACACGTCTTCATTCTCAGCAGATAACCTGTTCTCCTTAACTGAGAAAATTGTAACACCCGGAGGAGTGTCCCCATCTGCCCTCTCCCAGCCTCTGCATCCACTCACTCTGCCTTCCTGCCTTAGCTATAAAATGAACCATCCACATCCTAGCTAAAGCCAGCCCCTCCTCCGTCTGAACTAGATTCCATCCCTACCACCTTCTCAAGCACATCACTCCAAGTATTCTCTCCTCCCTCTCCGAGGCCACCAATTTCTTTCTCCCTAATAGATCTTTCCCATTGACATAATATTAACCTAAAAAGGGACTGGGTTGATCAAGCTCCATTGACTGAGGTTGATGCAGCAGTTGAAGACATGCCAGGGAGGAACATCAGCCACAGGAGCATCTGTGACCTGTGCATTTCCCAAGAGGGTTTGGGAACGTCACTATTTAAAGGGGTAAGAGCAAGCAGGAGGGAAAAAGGGAGGGAAGGTAGGCAGAGAGGCAAATAGTCACATTCTCTCAAGGCTCTGATTAGCTATCAAGAAATCTACATTTTGGCCGGGCGTAGTGGCTCACGCCTGTAATCCAAGCACTTTCGAGGCCAAGGTGGGCGGATCGCCTGAGGTCAGGAGTTCAAGACCAGCCTGACCAACATGGTGAAACCCTGTCTTTATTAAAAAAAAAAAAAGAAAATTACATTTTTACATGTCAAGGAGGCATTTGTCTCCAGCTCAGGAAATCTGATAAGATAAACATGTGAAAAGAGGGAGTAGAGGAGTCCATGATGCCTTCATCTCAAGCTCAGTAAATCCACATTTTACATAAGACAAAGTAAACATGAAAAGAGGGAGTATAGGAAAGAGTCCATGATGCATTCATCTTGTGTTCAGTAAATCTACATTTTACATGGGATAAATGTGTGAAAACAGGAGTAGAGGAGTCCATGATGCATTTATCTGAAGCCCAGTGAATCTGCATTTTACATAAGACAAAGTAAACGTGAAAAAGAGTCCGTGATGCATTCATCTCAAACCCAGGGAATCTACATTAAATATATATATATATATATATATATATATATATATATATATATTTTTTTTTTTTTTTTTTTTTTTTTAAGAGGGGGTTTCACCATGTTGGTCAGGCTGGTCTCAAACTTCTGACTTCAGGCGATCCACCCACCTTGGCCTCCCAAAGTGCTGGGATTACAGGAGTGAGCCACTGTGCCCAGCCTACATTATATGGTTTTTATTTTTATTTTTTTTTAGACAGAGTCTTGCTCTGTTGCCAGGTGCCAGGCAGAAGTGCAGTGGCGTGATCTTGGCTCACTGCAACCTCCGCCTCCCCGGTTCAAGCAATTCTCCTGCCTCAGCCTCCCGAGTAGCGGGGACTACAGGCACATGCTACCATGCCCAGCTAATTTTTGTAATTTTGGTAGAGATGGGGTTTCACCATGTTGGCCAGGATGGTCTCCATCTCTTGACCTCCTGATCCACCCGCCTCGGCCTCCCAAAGTGCTGGGATTACAGGCCTGAGCCACCGCGCCCGGCAGTTTTTTGTGTTTTTTTTTTGAATCTACATTTTATGTAAGGTAAACATGTGAAAAGAAGTCAAGGAAAGAGTCCATGATGCATTCATCTTGAGCCGGACCAGTCTGTATTTTACATAAGACAAACATATGAAGAGGGAGTAAAGGGTTTATGATGGATTGATCTTGAACTCAGTAAATCTGCATTTTACATCAGATAAAGTAAATGTGAGCAAAGAGGGAGCAGGGGAAGGGGCAATGCTGCATTTATCTCAGGGTAGGTGGAAGCATGGTTTGTGGTCCTGTCCTTGACCTATACATGTGAAAATAAGCTGGTAATCAACATTGTCAGTGTGAGATGTAACAGAACTTGGTTTTAGGGCCAGTTTAGGGGGAGATGTATCCTGAAAGATTTAGGGGCTCACTTTGTGAGGGAGGCCATCTGGGAAGATATGGAGCCTTCTGTCATGGTGAGCACCTGGCTTATGCAAGAGGCTGGAACACGGGGTTATGAAAGTGTAGCTCTCTGGGAACAAAAGGGAAGGCAGTATTGCGTGACTCAGTTTCCAAGCTTGACTTTCTCTTTAGCATAGTAAGTTTGGGGTCCTGAGACTTCATCTTCCTTCATGATACCAACATGCTGGTATGTGGATCCTATGAAAGGAATTTTTAATATGGATGGCAAACAAGCACATGAAAAGATGCTTAACGTTATTCATCATTAGAGAACGCAGTTTTTTGTTTTGTTGTGGTTTTGTTTGTTTGTTTGTTTTGAGATGTAGTCTTGCGCTGTCGCCAGGCTGGAGTGTAGTGGCAGGATCTCGGCTCACTGCAACCTCTGCCTCCCAGGTTCAAGCAATTCTCCTGCCTCAGCCTCCAAACTAGCTGGGACTACAGGCACCTGCCACCACACCCAGCTAATTTTTGAATTTTTAGTAGAGACGGGGTTTCACTATGTTAGCGGGGATGGTCTTAATCTCTTGACCTTGTGATCCACCCACCTCGGCCTCCCAAAGTGCTGGGATTACAGCTGTGAGCCACGACGTCTGGCCAAGAATGCAGATTAAAAGCACTGTGAGGGCCCAGTGGCGCACACCTGTAGTTCCACCCACTCAGGAGGCTGAGGCAGGAGCATCGCTTGAGCTCAGGAGTTTGAGGCTGTAGTGTGCAATGTTTATGCCTGTGAATAGCCACTGTACTCTGGCCTGGGCAACATAGCAAGAAAATTTTTTTTTCATTAAAAAGACAGGCCGAAAATGCCGGGCGTGGTGGGTCACGCCTGTAATCCCAGCACTTTGGGAGGCTGAGGCAGGTGGATCACGAGGTCAAGAGATCAAGACCATCCTGGTCAACATGGTGAAACCCCGTCTCTACTAAAAATACAAAAAATTAGCTGGGCATTGTGGCACGTGCCTGTAATCCCAGCTACTCAGGAGGCTGAGGCAGAATTGCCTGAACCCAGGAGGCGGAGGTTGCGGTGAGCCAACATCGCGCCATTGTGCTCCAGCCTGGGTAACAAGAGCAAAACTCCGTCTCAAAAAAAAAAAAAAAAAAAAAATTTAAAAAATAGGCCGAGTGTGGTGGCTGCTGCTTAGAATTTCAATGTTTTAGGAGGCCGAGGTGGGAGGATCACTTGAGCCTAGGAGTTTGAGACCAGCCTGGGCAACATAGTGAGACCCTGTCTCTGACAACAACAACAAATATAAATAACTAAATAAAACCACGATGAGGTGCCAATACACATGAATGAAAATGTCCAAAATGAGGAAGGCTGACCCACGCCCCGTGTTGGTGAGAGCGTGGTGGGAACTGGAACTCTCCTTTCCTGCTAAACTCACTTTCCTCTGAATAAGAAACGTGTTATCCAAGTAACGAGCAATTCTCTTGGTTCTCCCTTCACTCTTCAATGTTTTCCTTCCTGAACGTAAATTTCCTTTGGAAAACACAGTAGAAGTGTCTCAACATGTTGCAGATACAACTGTCACATGATCCAGCCGGTTCTATTCCAACTTCCTCCCCAAAAACTGAGATTTTTTTTTTTTTTTTTTTTGACATGGAGTTTTGATCTTGTTACCCAGGCTGGAGTGCAACATGTGATCTCAGCTCTGCAACCTCCGCCTCCTGGATTCAAGCAATTCTCCTGTCTCAGCCTCCCAAGTAACTGGGATTACAGGCATCCACTACCAAGCCCAGCTAATTTTGTATTTTTAGTAGAGACAAGTTTTCTCCACGTTGGCCAGGCTGGTCTCCAACTCCCGACCTCAGGTGATCCAACTTACCTCAGCCTCTCAAAGTGCTGGGATTACAGGTGTGAGCCACTGTGCTTGGCCAGAACTGGGATTCTTCTTCTTTTTCTTTGTTTTTTCTTTTTGAGACAGTCTCACTCCATTGCCCAAGCTGGAGTGCAGTGGTGTGATCTCGGCTCACTGAAACCTCCGCCTCCTGGGTTCGAGTGATTCTTCTGCCTCAGCCTCCCAGGTAGCTGGGATTACAGGCACACGCCACCACACCTGGCTAATTTTTGTATTTTTAGTAGAGATGGGGTTTCACCATGTTGGCCAGGCTGGTCTTGAATTCCTGACCTTGTAATCCGCCTGTGTTGGCCTCCCAAAGTGCTGGGATTATAGGCGTGAGCCACCGCTCCCGGCCAGAACTGGGATTCTTAAATCACACCTCCCTCCCATCCTGCTAAAAAACCAGCAACAACTATAACCGCCACCACCTGTGGCACCACACACTTGGTATCAGCATTAGCGAGCCACCTCCAAGCTACCACATTGGGGGACTTTTCGCCAAGTTCTCCAGCAGTTTTCACCCAAAACCTGTTCTTGCTGTTTTTGCTATCTGGCCAGCTCTGTGGTCACTAAATCAATGTTTCAATTTTTTAGTAGAGGCAAAAAAAATATTGAGAGGGCCCAAAACTGCTTAGGCACGTGTGAAATGCTATAGCAGAAAAGAAACAAAATGCTTCAGGATGCTGATTTTTTCATGAACAAGAAATGTGAGCAGCTCAGTCTCAACTTACAGATGAGCTGGAGGCAACATTTAATGAAGACTGAAGTGAGTTAATTAAGGAGAAATTGCAACCAAACTCCACATAAGGGGAGAGCCATCAACTCTTGCTCCAGGGTCCCATCTTTTTATCTGTCTGCACTTGTCCATGTTGGGGGTTCTCTGGGGGTCTCCTTGTATTGGGCAGACATCCCCATGAGATCCAGACACCTAGGAAAAACAAACATCAGCCACTTTGGAAGGCCAAGGCAGGTGGATCACCTAAGGTCAGGAGATCAAGACCAGCCTGGCCAACATGGTGAAACCCCATCTTTACTAAAAATACAAAAAAATTAGCTGGGCGTAGTGGCGGGCACCTGTAATCCCAGCTACTCAGGAGGCTAAGGCTGGAGAATTGCTTGAACCTGGGGGTTGCAGTAAGCTGAGATCCCGCCACTGCACCTGGCCCAGTTTTCTTATTCATTTATCATTACATTTTTATGAAGTGCCTATGATGTACCTGGCACTAGGAATAAACGTTATTAATAAATTGACTAACCAATTCACCAGACAAATATTACTGGTGTAAGAAATAATACATATAAGTGAAACAAATGTGCCTCACATCGCCCCAGGATTCCACTGCGTAGAGGACCGTGTTAAACAGGAAGAAAGTGTGGCCCCATGAATTCAGAGGGTGCTGAAAAGTTCAATTTCAGGGTTTTTTTTTGAGACAGGGTCTTGCTCTGTCACCCAGGCTGGAGTTTGGTGGTATGATCATAGCTCACTGCAGCCTCAACCTCCTGGGTTCAAGTGATCCTCCTACCTCAGCCTCCCAAGTAGCTGGGACTATAGGTACTCCTCACCATGCTTGGCTAATTTTTTTATTGTTTTGTAGAGAGAGGGGGTCTCATCATGTTGCTCAGGCTGATCTCGAACTCCGGCCTCCAGTGATCCTCCTGCCTTGGCCTCCCAAAGTGTTGGGATTACAGGCGTGAGGCACAGTGCCTGGACCAATTTAGTTTTTTTGATATATGTTTCATGCTTACTCTTAACATGCTTATATTTCATTTACCTTCTCGAACATATCAAATAGTTGTAGTAGATGTTTTAATGTCTTTTTTTTTTTTTTGAGATGGAGTTTCACTCTTGTTGTCCAGGCTGGAGTGTAATGACACAATCTCAGCTCACTGCAACCTCTGCTTCCCAGGTTCAAGCAATTCTCCTGCCTCAATCTCCCGAGTAGCTGAGATTACAGGCATGTGCCACCACACCCGGCTAATTTTTTTTTTTTTTTTTTTTGTATTTTTAGTAGAGACAGGGTTTCACCATGTTGGCCAGACTGATTTCCAACTCCTGACCTCAGGTGATCCATCTGCCTCAGCCTCCCAAAGTTTTGGGATTACAGGCGTGAGCCACCATGCTCAGCTGTTAATGTCTTTATTAATTCTGCCATTTAATGTCATTGGTTTTTCTCTTCTTTCTGGGGTATAAGCCTTGCTTCTTGGCATATCTGGTAATTTTTAGTTTTTAGAGACAGGATCTTGCTCTGTTGCCCAGGCTGGAGTGCAGTGGCGCCATCATAGCTCTCTGCAGCCTCTACCTCCTGGGCTTCAGTGATCCTCCCACCTCAACCTCTCAACTGGCTGGGCCTATAGGTATGCATCACCACACCTGGCTAATTTTTTAGTTTTACTTTTGTAGAGATAGGGTCTCTCAATATTGCCCAGTCTGGTCTTGAACTCCTGGCCCTCCTGCCTTAGCCTCCCAAAGTGCTGGGATTACAGGTGTGAGCCAACACTTCCTGCCATGCCTAGTAATTTTTTACTAGACACCAGATATAGTGAATTTTACCTGGTTGGGCACTGAATATCCTTCTGTTTAAAAAATACATTCTTGTGCTTTGTGCTGGGACATGGTTAAGTGACTTGGAAATAGTGTGATCCTGTTCCTTTTTTTTTTTTTTCAGATGCAGTCTCAAGTTCTGTAGCCCAGGCTAGAGTGCAGTGGTACAATCTCAGCTCACTGCAACCTCCGCCTCCCGGGTTCAAGTGATTCTCCTGGCTCAGCCTCTCGAGTAGCTGGGACTACAAATATGCACCACTACTCCTGGCTAATTTTTGTATTTTTAGCAGAGATGGGGTTTCGCCACGTTGACCAGGCTGGTCTCGAACTGGTGAACTCGGGTGATCCATTCACCTCGACCTCCCGCAGTGTTGGGATTACAGGCGTGAGCCACTGTGCCCAGATGTGTGATCCTTACAGAACTAGAGCCATCCTTAGTCTAGGGCCAATTTTGCCTCACCATGAAGGTAATACCTCTCTGAACTCTTGACTCAATGCCCTGTGTATGATGAGGTTTTTCACTTTGCCTGTTGGGAACACAAACGATTCCCAGCTCCTTGTGGACTTTGGAGTTTTTGTGCCTGTTTCTATTCTGTGATTCTTTCCCCTGTTCTTGCTTGGGTAGTTTCCTCTCATGCGTGAGCTGATCCATCTCAGCTTCAACATCAAGAGGCATCCTTAGCAAAGTTCCAGAGTTTGCTTTTTTTTTGCACATCTTCTCTGTGGGATTCTATCCTGCAAATTCCAGCTGCTTTGACTTTTTTTTTTTTTTTTTGAGACAGAGTTTCACTCGTTACCCAGGCTGGAGTGCAATGTTGCGATCTTGGCTCGCTGCAACATCTGCCTCCCGGGTTCAAGTGATTCTCCTGCCTCAGCCTCCTGAGTAGCTGAGATTACAGGCAAGCACCACCATGCCTGGCTAATATTGTGGGTTTTAAAAAATTTTTTATTTTTAAGACAGGGTTTCACCAGTTGGCCAAGCTGGTCTTGAACTCCTGACCTCAGGTGATCCGCCCCCTCAGCCTCCCAAAGTGCTGAGATTACAGGCTGAGCCACCGCGCCCGGCCTAATTTTGTGTTTTTGGTGGAGATGGGATTTCTCCATGTAGGTCAGGCTGGTCTTGAACTCCCGACCTCAGGTCATCCGCCCACCTCAGCCTCCCAAAGTGCTGGGATTACAGGCGTGAGCCACTGCGCCTGGCCTTTGCACAGTTTTATAGGTATTTAAGACAAGAGGGTTAATCCATCTTGGCCATAAGTTGGGGAAGTCTCCACAATTTTTAAAACACTTTGAGAGGCTGAGGTGGGAAGATTGCTTGAGACCAGGAGTTTGAAACCAGCCTGGCCAACACAGCAAGACCCTTGTCTCTACAAGAAAATAAAAACACCAAAATTAGCCAGGTGTGACAATGTGTGCCTATAGTCTCAGCTACTTGGGAGGCTGAGGTGGGAGGGCTGCTTGAACCCAGGAAATCAAGGCTGCAGTGAGTCATGTTCACACCACTGCCCTCCAGCCTGGGTGACAGAGTGACACCTTGTCTCAAGAAAAAAATAAAATAAAATAAAACATTTTAAGTTCCTGGAAGGGGAATTGTGAGTTAAAGGCTATATAAAGAATTAAAGCTTTTTAAAAATCACATTCCCAAATTATTGATCAAAACGGAGCGTGGGCCAGGTGTCGTAGCTCATGCCTATAATCTTAGCAATTTAGGAGGCTGAGGTGGGCAGATCACTTGAGGTCTGGAGTTTGAGACCAGCCTGACCAACATGGCAAAACCCCAAAAATTAGCCAGGCATGGTGGTGCATGCCTTTAATCCCAGCTACTTGGGAGGCTGAAGCAAGAGAATTGCCTGAACTGGGGAGGCAGATGTTACAGTGAGCTGAGATGGCACCACTGCACTCCAGACTGGGTGACAGAATAAGACTCCATCTGAAAAAAAAAAAAAAAAAAAAAAGAATTATAGCTTTTGGTGGCTCATGCCCGTAATCCCTGCACTTTGGGAGGCTGAGGTAAGCAGACAGCTCGAGCTCAGGAGTTCAAGACCAGCCTGGACAATGTGGCAAAACCCCATCTCTACAAAAAATGTAAAAATTAGCCAGTCATGGTGGCTCACACCTGTAATCCCAGCTTCTTAGGAGGCTGAGGTGGGAGGATCACTTGAGCCTGGAAGGTTGAGGCTGCAACGAGTCATGACTGTGTTGCTGTACTCCAGCCTGTACAACAGAGCAAGACCCTGTCTCAAAGATGAAAACAAGTTCCTGTTTCATATGTGTTTTACAGTTGCGGGACTTTAAGGCAAGCAGAGTTATCCATTTTGGCCGTGATCATAAGACGGGGAGATCACCACAATTTCTTTTCTTTTTTTTTTTTTTTTGAGAGAGTGAGTCTCGCTCTGTTGCCAGGCTAGAGTGCAGTGGCGTGATCTCAGCTCACTGAATCTCCATCTCCTGGGTTCAAATGATTCTCCTGCATTAGCCTCCCGAGTAACTGGGACTACAGGTGTGTGCCACCACACCAAGCTAATTTTTGTATATTTTAGTAGAGATGGGGTTTCATCATGTTGGCCAGGCTGGTCTCAAACTCCTGACCTTGTTCCACCTGCCTCAGCCTCCGAAAGTACTGGGATTACAGGCATGAGCCACTGCGCCCGGCCTCACAATTTCTTAAAACATTTTAAATTCCTGGAAGGGGAATTGTGTATTAGAGGCTACAGAAAGTATTAGGGCTTTTGATAAGAAAATACGGGCTGAGCATGGTGGCTGTAATCCCAGCACTTTGGGAGGCTGAGGCAGGTGGAGCATTTGAGGTCAGGAGTTTGAGACCAGCCTGAGCAACATGGTAAAAACCCATCTCTACCAAAAATACAAAAAAAAAAAAAAAAAAGCCAGGCATGTTGGCGGGTGCCTATAATCCCAGCTACTTTGGAGGCTGAGGCAGGAGAATCTCTTGAAACCAGGAGGAAGAGGTTGCAGTGAGTTGAGACTGCACCACTGTCCTCTACCTGGGCAACAAGAGCAAAACTCCATCTCAAAAAAAAAGAAAAGTGCATATATGTGTGTGTGCAACAGAATACAGAATATTTATTTCCAAAGGAACCCTGACTTCTCCAGTCTCCTTGGTTTGTCCTTCTTTTATTATATATATATATATATGTATTTAGAGACAGGATCTCGATATGTTGCCCAGGCTGGAGTGCAGTGGCTATTCACAGGCTCGATCCCACTACTGATCAGCACGGGAGTTTTGACCCGCTCCATTTCTGACCTGGGCTGTTTCATCCCTCTTTAGGCAAACTGGTTGTCCCTCACTCCTGGGAGGTCACGAGATTTGTCCTTCTTTTTGGGCATGAATTGTGCAGCTGCCTATAGATGTCAGCAGAGGAAGGTGTGTCAGAGGGAATAAAAACCCTAGAGTGAGAATTACAGCACTGTGGCAGAGGGCCAGAGCATGAATGGACAGGCCCCTTGTCAAACATAGAAGAGTTTTGTTTTAAATCAAGACACTGTGGCCAGGCCTAATGACTCACATCTGTAATCCTAGCATTTTGGGAGGCTGAGGTGCGAAGACGGCTTGAGCCCAGGAGTTAGAGATCAGCCTGGGCAATATAGCGAGACCCTTGGGCATCGTGCCATGCATCTGTGGTTCCAGCTACTCAGAGGCTGAGGCAGGAGGATTGCTGGATCCCAGGAGTTTGAGGCTGCAGTGAGCTGTGATCACACCACTGCACTCCAGCCTGGGTAACAGAGTGAGACCCTATCTCAAGTAAAACATAAAATATAGGCTGGGCGCGGTGGCTCACGCCTGTAATCCCGGCTCTTTGGGAGGCCAAGGTGGGTGGATTACGAGGTCAGGAGTTCAAGACCAGCCTGGCAAAGATGGTGAAACCCTGTCTCTACTAAAAATAGAAAAATTAGCCAGGTGTGCTGGTGGGCACCTGTAATCCCAGCTACTCAGGAGGCTGGGGCAGAGAATAGCTTGAACTTGGGAGGCAGAGGTTGCGGTGAGCCAAGATCACACCACTGCACTCCAGCCTGAGTGACAGAGTGAGACTCTGTCTCAAAAAAAACCCGCCAAAACCAAAAACAAAATAAATGAAATGAAATAAAATGAAATAAGATAAATAAAATGAAATAATAAAATAACATCCCGTGCACAGAACCCAAATCTTCAGCCAGGATAGAATGACACCCTTACTAAAACAAATATTATCTTCAGCAACCAAATTAGACATTGTCCAAATGAAGAGTGACAGAACAGATTTTGTTATGCCCAGGGATTTGGACCAGTTTAATTGAGGTCAAACTTTTTCAGATTTTTCTCTTCAAAAGCTGGTTCTTCAGTGGAGCTCCTTATGAAGGCGCATGTTCTTCATAAAGAGCTCTTTGTGGGTCTGCCCTGGTGGGTGGGATCTCATTAATCTCACAAACCTCATCATCCAAGATGCTGAATACGCAGCATTGTTCAGCAAACCAGATCCTCCGTCTCATGAAGTCGGCTTTTTGGTGAAGGAGATAAGAAACACAAATAAACAAGGAAATAAACGCCTGAGGTGAAAACAAGATGGCGGGAGGGTCAGGTTCCTTGAACTCACATTCTTTCTGTCTTTTTCTTTTTTCTGATAGGAGTTTCGCTCTGTCATCCGGGCTGGAGTACAACGGCGCGATCTCGGCGCACTGCAACCTCTGCCTCCCAGGTTCAAGCAATTCTCCTGCCTCAGCCCCGTGAGTAGCTGGGATTACTGGCACCTGCCACCACGCCTGACTGATTTTCGTATTTTTAGTAGAGACGGGGTTTCGCCATGTTGGCCGGATTGGTCTTGAACTCCTGACCTCAGGTGATCCGCCCACCTCGGCCTCCCAAAGTGCTGGGATTACAGGTGTGAGCCACCACACCCAACCGAGCTCAAGTTCTTGAGTCACTGTGTCTATAGAGAAGCAGTTTGGAGATTTTGTCATCTGTGTCTGAGGCCAGGTGCTGTTGCTCATGCCTATAATCCCAGTAATCCCAGCACTTTGGGAGGCTGAGACAGGAGAATTGCTTGGCCCAAGAGTTTGAGACCAGCCTGGGCAACATAGTGAGGCTCTAACTCTTCAAAAAATAAAAAAATTAGCCAGGTGTGGGTGGTGCATGTCTGTGGTCCCAGCTACTTGGGAGGCTGAGGCAGGAGGATCACTTGAGCCCAGTAGGTCGATGCTGCAGTGAGCCAAGATTGCACCACTGTACTCAGCCTGGGCAACGGAGGAAGATCTTGTCTCAAAAGAAATTAAAAGTGTCTGAATCTTTTTTTTTGGCAAAGCAATCTGACATGTTTCTTGTTTCAGTGAATCAGCTTATTTTCAACCTAAAAGCCAACTGACTTCTCAGGGGAATATGTGGTGATTACTGCAGTGCATGTGTTTGTGTTAAAGACTGCTTTGTCATGCAGACTGCAGCTCCAGCCTCGCCTCCTGTAATTTACTGTGGATATTCTGCATTACATATGCAGCACCTTGTACCCGACAGGAGATTTGCAGGGGTCCAGTCCCAACTCAGGTGTGCTAGAAACTGGCTGACCTCAGTGTTATCTTGCTGAGCCCAGGTTTTCTCAGCTACGACCATAAGACGACCCTGCCTCTAAATTCAGCATGGGGAATAACGAGGACCATATGAAAATATAGACTCAGGGCCTGGCGTGGTGCTCACGCCTGTAATCCCAGCACTTTGGGAGGCTGAGGTGGGTGGATCACGAGGTCAGGAGTTTGGTAAAACTGGCCAAGATGGTAAAACCCTGTCTCTACTAGAAATACAAAAGTTAGCCAGGCATGGTGGCTGGTGCCTATTATCCCAACTACTTGGGAGGCTGAGGCAGGAGAATTGCCTGAACCTGGGAGGCGGAGGTTGCAGTGAGCTGAGATCAGCTCACACTGCAGTGTGCCTGGGCGACAGAGGAAGACTCTGTCTCAAACAAAAAAACAAAAAAACAAAACAACAGATTCAGCCTGGGCAATATAGTGCGACCCCTGTCTCTGCCAAAAATTTAAAAATTAGCCAGGCACAGTGGCTCATGCCTGTAATCCCACTGCTTTGGGAGGTAGAGGCAGGAGGACTACTTGAGGCAAGGAGTTTGAGACTAGCCTGGATAACATAGGTCAGAGAGACCCATCTCTCTGAAAAAATTAGTGGGGCGTGGTAGCATGTGTCTACACTTGGGAGGCTAAGGCAGGAGGATCGCTGGAGCCCAGAAGTTCGAGGCTGCAGTGAGCTCTAATAGCACCACTAGACTCCAGCTTGGGTGACAGAGCAAGACTATGCTGCCTCTGCTGGTCTTGAGCTTCTGACATCAAGTGATCCTCCTGCCTCAGCCTCCCAAAGTGTTAGGATGACAGGCCTGAGCCAATGCAACTGGCCAAAGGCACTAATTTTTGGGGGGAACTAATTTTTGAGGGGGTGACTCTCAAAGGCTGAGAAAGTGTGACAAAGAAAAGGTCTGGAAAAGCTGAGGAATGGGAGCATGACTTCTCTCCAGGACCCATTCATAGAGACAGGTGATTTAATTTAATTGAGAGATTTCTCAGCACGCTTGAGTATACGTAGAGCCAGGCGATTTGGATGATGAAGTCAGTAAATCCATGGGAAATTCTTCCTGGAGCTGAACTCTGGGGGGTAAGAGGTTCAGTTACAGCCTGTCCTCATTTATCCTCACTCTCAGCCCCATTTTACATCCTAACCTTGGCTCATGCTGTTTGCGTTCCCGCTTCCAGTTCATGCTGTGTTGCTGTCAGCTCCAGAACAGTGTCAACTTATTGCAGAGCACAGTTGTGCCATATGCAAATAAATAGGTAATATGTAAAAAAAAAAAAAAAGAAAGAAAAGCGGCTGGGCGCAGTGGCTCACACCTGTAATCCTAGCACTTTGGGAGGTGTAGGTGGGCAGATCACCTGAGGTCAGGGGTTCAAGACCAGTCTGGCCAGCATGGTAAAACCCTATCTCTACTAAAAATACAAAAATTAGCCAGGTATGGTGGTATGTACTTGTAATCCCAGCTACTCAGGCAGCTGAGGCAGGAGAATCGCTAGAACCCAGGAGGCAGTGGTTGCAGTGAGCTGAGATGGCACCATGGCACTCTAGCCTGGGCAACACAGTGAAGCTTCATCCCCCATCCTCCTCCCAAAAAGAAGAAAGCAGGTTCATAATAACGACTTGGAGGTCAAGCTGGCACTAGGGCTGTGATACTGATTCTCTCCACTATGCCAGGCCGCTGACGATTCCCATTTTACTAATGATAACAAGGCCTAGAGTAGCAGGTCAATGTCTTAAATGACAAGAACAACTGCTTACTTTATTTTTTATTTTATTGTTATTACTATTATTATTATGAGACAGAGTCTTGCTCTGTTGCCAGGCTGGAGTGCAATGGCACAATCTCAGCTCACTGCAACCTCCACCTCCCGGGTTCAAACGATTCTCCTGCCTCAGCCTCCCAAGTAGCTGGAACTACAGGTGCGCACCACCATGCCCAGCTAAGTTTTTGTATTTTAGTAGAGACAGGTTTCACCATGTGGGCCAGGATGGTCTCAATCTCCTGACCTCGTGATCCACCTGCCTCAGCCTCCCAAAGTGCTGGGATTACAGGCATGAGCCACCGCGCCCGGCCTATATTATTATTATTATTTGAGACAGAGTCTTGCTGTGTTGCCCAGGCTGGAGTGCAGTGGTGAGATCTCAGCTCACTGCACCTCTGCCTCTAGGGTTCAAGCGATTCTCCTGCCTCAGCCTCCCAAGTAGCTGAGACTACAGGTGTGCACCGCCATGCCTGGCGAATTTTTCTATCTTTAGTAGAGACAGGGTTTCACCATGTTGGTCAGGCTGGTCTTGAACTCCTGGCCTCAAGCAATTGCCTGCTTTGGGCTCCCAAAGTATGAGGATTACAGGCATGAGCCACTGTGCCTGGCCACAACTGCTCACTTTAAGCTGTGGCTTTTGATGCCATCAGATATTGTTCCTAGCACTTCACGTTCACTCATAAGGAGTGATCCTCCATCTACACAGGTGCTGGCTTTATTCCTATTTTTCAGATGAGAAAACTCAGGCAAATATATTAGCAGACAGCAGTTGAGCTGGGATTGGGGTCAAAGCAGTCTCCCCCGGGGCCCAACTCTTAAGCTTTTTATATTTCTTTAATTTAAACAATTATTCATTTATTTTTTAGAGACAGGGTCCCACCCTGTCTCTCAGGCTGGGCAGTGGTACAATATAGCTCACTGTAACCTTGACCTCTGAGGCTCAAGTGATCCTCTGGCCTCAGCCTTCCAAGTAGCTGGGAGCACAAGTGTATGCTTGGCTAATGTAAAAATGTTTTTTCCCTTCAGCTTTCAGCTCAGAGGAGGCCAAGGTGCAACTTCCTTTGGTTGTCCCAAATTTCGGTTCATCTGACACCAGCCGCCTCCACCGTGCTGCCGAAATTTGACCCCAGTGAGATCAAAGTCATATACCTGAGGTGCAGCAGGGGTGAAGTTGGTGTCACGTCTGTGCTGGCCCCCAAGATCAGACCCCTGGTTCTGTCTTCAAAAAAGGCTGGTGATGACATTGCCAAGACCACTGGTGACTGGAAGGGTCTGAGGATCACAGTGAAATTGACCATTCAGAACAGACAGGCCCAGATTGCGCTGGTGCCTCTGCCTCTGCCCTGATCATCAAAAACCTCAAGGAACTCCCAAGAGACAGAAAGAAACAGGAAAACATTTAACACAGTGAAAATATCACTGTTTTATTTTTTTTTTTGGAGACAGGGTCTCTGTCACCCAGGCTGGAGTGTAGTGGTGCAATCTCGTCTCACTGCAACCTCTGCATCCTGAGTTCAAGTGATTCTCCCGCCTCAGCCTCTGGAGTAGCTGGGATTACAGGTGTGCACCATCATACCTGGCTAATTTTTGTATGTTTTGGTAGAGACAGGATTTCCCCGTGTTGACTAGGCTGGCGTGAAGCTCTTGACTACAAGCTATCTGTCCACCTTGGCCTTGCAAAGTGCTGGGATTACAGTCGTGAGCCACTGTGCCTGGCCAAAAATAATCACTTTTGATGAGACTGTCAGCATTAGCTTGACAAATGTGGCACCGATCTTTAGCCAGAGAACTCTGTGGAACCATTAAAGAGATTCTGAGGACTGCCCAGTCTGTGGGCTGCAATGCTGATGGCTGCCACCCTCATGACATCATAGATGACATCAACAGTGGTGTTGTGAATGCCCAGCTAGTCAAGCATGATGGAAAAATTGAGGTCTCACTATGGTACCCAAGAGGGTCTTGGACTCCTAGACTCAAGAGCTCCTCCCGCCTCAGCTTTCCGAAGTGCTGGGCAATGCAGGTGCAATGGCTGAGGCAGAAGGATCACTTGAGCTCAGGAATTCAAGACCAGCCTAGGCAACATAGTGAGACACCCCCCAACCTGCCAAAAAAAATTTTTGTAATTAGCCAGATAGGCATGGTGGTGCACACCTGAAGTTCTAGCTACTTGGGAAGCTTAGGTGGGAGGGCTGCTTGAGCTGGGGAGGTTGAGGCTACAGTGAGCTGTGATTATGCCAGTGCACTCCAGCTTGGGTAACAGAGAAAGACCTTACTTCAAAAAAATGTTTTTAAGTATAATAATAACAACTATTTTTTCAGAGATGGGGTCTTGCTCTGTTGACCAGGCTGGACTACAGTGATGTGATCATAGTTCCCTGCAGGCTCAAATTCTTGGCATCAAGTGATCCTCCCTCCTCAGCCTCCCAGGAAGTTTGGACTATAGGCCTGAGCCACTGTTCTCAGCCAATAATAACTATTAATGGGCTGGGCTCCCTGTGTGTGACACACGCCCTTGTAATCTGCTGTCTACTTCATGTAGGATGTAGTTACATCTATAATCTTCATTGTTTTACAGATGGGGAAACTGAGGCTTGAATGATTTACCCAAAGTTAGCAAATGGTAGAGCTCAGACTTGAAGCAATCTGACTCTAATATGTTCATCTTAACTCCCTGGGGACAAGGAGCTCAGAACCCAATGGCCTGGCTGCCTCCAGGAGTGAGGAATGGGGAAAAAAATTGCAACCTGGCTCACTCTTGTCTCCAGTGGCAGGGACAAGACAGAAATAGATATTTCAAGATGTTGTTGTTGTAATTATTGAGTCAGGGTCTCACTGTCACCCAGGCTGGAATGCCATCGTGGTGACTCATTGCACCCTCCCCCTACTGGGCTCAAGCGATCCTCCCACCTCAGCCTCCCGAGTAGCTGAGACTGCAGGCACGTGCCACCATGCCTGGCTAATTTTTGTATTTTTTTGTAGAGATGGGGTTTCACCATATTGTCCAGGCTGGTCTCGAACTCCTGAGCTCAAGTGATCTGCCCGTCTAGGCCTTCCAAAGGGCTGGGATTACAGGCATGAACCATCATGCCCAGCCAAGACATTATTCTTTTGTGAAGTAAACCTAGTTGCTCTTAGCATATGATTCTCAATTGATATGTGTGTGTGTGTGTGTGAGAGAGAGAGAGAGAGAGAGAGAGAGAGAGAGAGAGAGAGAGAGCGAGCGAGAAGTTCTCTCTGGAAAAGTTTTCTCTGGGAGAAAATTCCACATTTCACTGTTTTACATTTCAAAGTTGCCAGTTTGTTCAAAAATCATGCTGAGAAGGAACATGTCAAGACAAAAATGTGAAAGTCTGTTGTTAAAGGAAGCAAGACCGACGACATCATTTTACAGACTTTGCAGAGAATTCTTGGATCAACCCCTGGACGTGCTGGCTGATTTTAACAGGAGCTGCAAAGAGTCTAATCCCTTTCATCACAAATGCATCTGGGGCCAGAGCCTGATTTCCTGCTGCCCTTGGGGGACTTTTTTTTTTTTTTTTTTTTGAGATGGAGTCTCACTCTGCAGCCCAGGCTGGAGTGCAGTGGCATGGTCTTGGCTCACTGCAACCTCTGCCTCCTGGGTTCTGGTTCAAGCAATTCTCCTACCTCAGCTTCCCAAGTAGCTGGGATTACAGGCATGAGCTACTGTGCCCAGCAAATTTTTGTATTTTTTAGTAGAGACGGGGTTTCACCACGTTGGACAGGCTAGTCTTGAATGCCTCACCTCAAGTGAGTCCTTCCGCCTCGGCCTCCCAAAGTGCTGGGATTACAAGCATGAGCCACTGCACCAGGCCTACTTTTGTTTTTGAAGTGGGTTGGGGTGGTCCTGGCTTGCTCAAATCCCGGTACAGCACTGCCATAGGATATATATATATATATATATATATATATATATATAATATATTTTATATATATATACTTTATATATCATATATATATCCTCAGTTCTCAGAACATGGGTTTCCTCAGCTGTGAAAAGCGATAGTGATAATAGTGGCAATCACTGGTTTGTTGAGAGATACTCAAGATTTCGTAGAAACACCCACACAGGCTGAGCGCAGCGGGAGATCTTGTCACTACAAAAAATATATAAATTGGGTGGGCATGGTGGTGTGTACCTGTAGTCCCAGCTACTCGGGAGGCTGAGGTGGGAGGATTGCTTGAGTCTGGGAGGTGGGAAGTGGAGGCTGCAGTGAGCTGTGATTGTGCCACTGTCTCAAAAAAAAAAAAAAAAGAAGAAAGAAAAAGAAATTAGGACTTCAAGACCCAAGGAAAATTGCCTGTTAAAAAACGTTTTAAATAATCTTTAAAATAAAAAATTTAAAAAGGAAACACCATGTATTGTGTGCATTGAATGGTGCCTGGCACCTGCTTTGAATCATTTCTGCCAGGATGTTGCCATCAAATCCCGGTGAAGGAGGAGCAGGCTCCTGCATGGCCACCAGGGGGTGCCACTGCCACAGCTCTGAGTCGTGGCTGGGCCAGACTGGCATCTCTACCTCCCATCACCTCCCACCATTTTCCCCCTCTGTCTTCAGGCCTGGCCTCCACTTTTTCCCCTCACCCACTCTGCTATTACCCCACGCTCACATCCTCCTATGTTCTTACTTTCACCCAGGATCAGTAAGTGTCCCACAGTGTCAAGGCCACATCACCTTGTCCTGTGACCTGCCTCCCTTCCTTCCCAAGGGAAGCCCCAGCACGTACCATGGGCCATTTACCTGGCCCAAGGGCTGTCCTGCTGCAGGTAATGACCTTTGCCCCTTTTCCCTCTGATGGTCAGGTGAGGTCACGTGTGGGGAAGTCCCTCATAGACACATACCAGGGTCTGGTGCAATGGCTCACACCTGTAATCCCAACACTTTAGGAGATCAAGGCAGAAGGATCTCTGGAGGCCAGGAGTTCAAGACCACCCTGGGAAAAATGACAAGATCCCATCTCTACAAATAACTTAAAAATGAGCCAGGTGTTGAGGCATGAACTTGTAATCCCAGGCCGGGCACAGTGGTTCATGCCTGTAATCCCAGCACTTTGGGAGGCAAAGGTGGGCGGATCATCTGAGGTCAGGTGTTCAAGACCAGCCTGGCCAACATAGTGAAAACCCATGTCTGCTGAAAATACAAAAAAAAATTAGCCAGGCATAGGGGCAGGCTCCTGTAATCCCAGCTACTTGGGAGGCTGAGGCAGGAGAATCGCTTGCACCCGGGAGGTGGAAGATGCAGTGAGCCGACATCGTCGTGCCATTGCACTCCAGCCTGGGCAAGAAGAGCGAAACTCTGTCTAAAAAAAAAAAAAAAAAGAAGAAGAAGAAGAAGAAGAAGAAAGAAAGAAAGAAAAGAAAGAATTAAAAAAAAAAAAAAGAACTTGTAATCCCAGCTACTCAAGAGGCTGAAGTGAGAAGGTCGTTCAAGGCCAGGAGTTTGAGGCTGCAGTGAGCTATGATTGTGCCATTGCACTCCAGCTTGCGTGACAGAATGAGAACCTGTCTCAAAAATAAACAAATAATAAAAAGATAAATAAAAATTAGCCAGGTGGGATGACACAAGTCTATAATCCCAGCACTTTGGGACACTGAGGCAGGAGGATTGCTTGAGACCAGGAGTTCAAGATAAGACCGGGCAACATTGCTTCAAAAATAATTTAAAAATGAACCAGATGTGGTGTTGGGCACCTATGGTCCCACCTACGCAGGAGGCTGAGGCAGGAGGATCACCTGAGCCCAGGAGTTGAGGGCTGCAGGGAGCTATGTTGGCACCACTGCACGTCAGCCTGGATCACACAGCAAAACTGTGTCTCTAAAACCAAACCAAACCTAAACCACATGCTGGCGGTGGTGACAGCGTTGGGACAGCCGATACGAGCCTCAGGCCGGGGCCCCACGCCTTCCTCGGGAGCTCTGAGGAGTCCTTCCTGCTCAGAACACACTTTGGGAATTGCACTTTTCCAGTAGGGCTGGCGCATTTGGGTGTCCACAGGCCTGAGCAGACCCGGACCCTGGCAGA
Organism: Callithrix jacchus; assembly: GCF_049354715.1. Lineage (NCBI taxonomy): Eukaryota > Metazoa > Chordata > Mammalia > Primates > Cebidae > Callithrix > Callithrix jacchus. The sequence continues at coordinate 15,563,536 of NC_133503.1, read as the reverse complement.
GGGGCCTGTGGTCACTGAGGCCAACTTTAAGGGTGTAGCTGCATTTGTAGGCCAGCTCCTGGGCACTTAGCCAGAAAGTGGGCTCCAGGTGACCAGATGTTCTTATTTTGCAAGAGAAACGGAAAACACAGATTTTTTTCATGGGAAATCTCCAAATGTTTGAACATTGGCAGTTAGTTAAAATTCTTTTCAAACTCTTCGTGGGCCAATCAAGATAAGCTACAGCTGGTCTTGGCCTATGCGTACCATTCTGCAGCCTCTGATGGAAGCTTCTTAAAGACACTGGTCTATAATCCCAGCACTTTGGGAGGCCGAGGCGGGTGGATCACGAGGTCAAGAGATCGAGACCATCCTGGTCAACAAGGTGAAACCCCGTCTCTACTAAAAATACAAAAATTAGCTGGGCATGGTGGCTTGCACCTGTAGTCCCAGCTACTCGGGAGGCTGAGGCAAGAGAATTGCCTGAATCCAGGAGGTGGAGGTTGCGGTGAGCCGAGATCGTGCCATTGCACTCCAGCCTGGGTAACAAGAGCGAAACTTCATCTCAAAAACAAAACCACTGGTCAATGTTGATGGTCACTGCCTTGTAGCACTGACCACAGGGATAACCTGAGTTTGAAGCAGCCCAGGTGATCTTTATTTTATTTTTATTATTAATGTTTTATTCATTTAATTAATCAATTAATTTATTGAGAGAGTCTTGCTCTGTCACCAGGCGCTGGGCTGGAGCACAGTGGTGTGATCTCGGCTCACTGCAACCTTCGCCTCCCGGGTTAAAGTAATTCTGCCTCAGCCTCCTCAGTAGCTGGGACTACAGGCATGTGCTACCACACCCAGCTAATTTTTGTATTTTAGTAGATACGGGGTTTCACTATGTTGGCCAGGATGGTCTCGATCGCTGGACCTCATGATCCACCTGCCTCTGCCTCCCAAAGTGCTGGGATTACAGGCATGAGCCACTGTGCCTGGCCTTAATTAATTAATTAATTAATTATTATTATTTTTTAAATTTTTTATTGGATTTTAGGTTTTGGGGTACATGAGCAGAGCATGTAAGACAGTTGCGTAGGAACACACATGGCAGTGTGCTTTTCTTTCCTTCTCCCCTTCACCCACATTTGGCATTTCTCCCCAGGCTATCCCTCCCCATCTCCCCCTCCCACTGGCCCTCCCCTTTTCCCCCCAATAGACCCCAGTGTTTAGTTCTCCCCTTTCTGTGTCCATGTGTTCTCATTTTTCATCACCCACCTATGAGTGAGAATATGCGGTGTTTCATTTTCTGTTCTTGTGTCAGTTTGCTGAGGATGACGTTCTCCAGATTCATCCATGTCCCGTTTGCGGATTCAACGAGAGCTCCAATCCTGGGTTGTTCTCACAGCGCCATCTTGAGTCCTCCCCCCAGTTAATTATTTTTTTAGGGGCAGGGTCTTGCTCTGTCACCCAGGCTGCGGTGCAGTGATATTATCATAGCTCACTGCAGCCTCGACCTGCTGGGCTCAAGCAATCCTCCTGCCTCAGCCTCCTGAGTAGCTGGAACCACAGGCACTTGCAACCATCTATGCTAATTTTTTAAATTTTTTGTAGAGAGTGAGGTGTAGGTCTTGCTGTGTTGCCCAGGCTAGTCTTGAACTCCTGGCCTCAAGCAATCCTCCCATCTCTGCCTCCCAAAGTGCTGAGATTACAGACGTGAGCCACTATGCCTGGCTGAATTTCACTCCTTCTTATGGAAGATTTTTTGTCTGAGCATTGATAGACACTTAACCCCATTACAGCATGGACTCTGGGCTCTTACAGACAGGGGGACATCATATTCTCTCCTTGGTCACCGGGGGGCATTTCTGGGTGCACATAAGAAATATCAACTGCACTGGGTATGGTGGCTCATGCCTTGGGAGGGGGCAGTGAGAGGATCGCTTGATCCCAGGAGCTCAGCATCAATTGGTGACCTCCAGGGTGCCTAAGGAGAGGTGAATCGACCCAGGTCAGAAATGGAGCAGGTCAATACTCCCGTGTTGGCCAGGTGCAGTGGCTCACACCTGTAATCCCAACACTTTGGAAGGCTGAGGCGGGCAGATCAGGAGGTCAAGAGATCGAGACCATCCTGGCCAACATGGTGAGACCCTGTCTCTACTAAAAATACAAAAATCAGCTAGGCATGGTGGTGCACGCCTGTAATCTCAGCTACTTGGGAGGCTGAGGAAGGAGAATCACTTGAACCTGGGAGGCGGAGGTTGCAGTGAGCAGAGATTGTGCCACTGCACTCCAGCCTGGCAACAGAGCAAGACTCTGTCTCAAAAACAACAACAAAAAAAAAATCCCGTGCTGATCAGTAGCGCGATTATACCTGTGAATAGCCACTGCACTCCAGCCTGAGCAACATAGTTTCTATTTAAATTAATATAATATAATGTAATAATGTATGTCAACTGCAAATTGCACACTGATTCTTCAACCATCCCAGGAAAGGCTGACCTCACCCTGCACACAGATGGCTTGACAGTCCTGAATGCAGGGAGAGCGAGCTTGTCCTCACAGCTACATTGATAGAAGCCAGAGACTGGGGCTGAGAAGACCCTATGGGGTTGGGTTGGAAAGTCCAGGACGCCCAGCTCTTCACACCTACTCAGTGCATGTGATCACGGCTGTAGGATCTAAAATAGATGCGCTTGGCAGATGGCCTCTGAAGGTGTTGAAACGGGACTTCAGGTGCCCAGCTGATATCTGCATGCAGTAGGAAGCCAGATGCTGCCACCATCCTCCCGGTTTGTATCCAGGGGACAGGACTTCTTGTGGAGGTCCCGGTTTGTCTTTGCTTCCAACCCCAAGTCGGCAGCTGGATCAAGCTGTCCTGAGAAGGTGATCCATTTCCCTAATTGGGGGTGTGCAATGCTGAATGCAGCTATCCCAGACACATTTATACCACATACACCCTCTTCCCCAAATTTCATGGAATGAACGAAGTCAGATTTCAGCAAGGATGGCTACAGTCCAGAGCAAAATAACTCTGATGTCCCCTCTTTGTAGCTCCCCAAACTCTTTCATTTTTTTGAGACAGAGTCTCACTCTGTTGCCCAGGCTGGAGTGCAATGGTGCAGTCGTGGCTTACTGCAACCTTCACCTCCCAGGTTCAAGCAATTCTCCTGCCTCAGCCTCCTGATTAGATGGGATTACAGGTGCCCTCGACCACACCCGGCTAATTTCTGTATTTTTAGTAGAGACAGGGTTTCACCACATTGGCCAGGCTGGTCTTGAACTCCCAACCTCAGGTGATCCACCCACATCGGCCTCCCAGTGTTGGGATTACAGGCATGAGCCACTGTGCCTGGCTCAGTTATACTCTTAAGTTATTTTGATATGTACAATTAAATTCCTATTGACTAGTCACCCTGTTGCCATCAAATACAAGGTCTTATTCATTCTTTTTAACTATTTTTTGTACCCATTAATTGTCTCCTCTTTCTCCTGCCTCCCCATCCCCACCACCTACCCTTCCCAGCCTCTGGTAATCATCCTTCTATTCTCTACCTCTATGAGTTCAATTATTTTATTTTGTTTTACTTACTTAATTTTTTTAGATGGAATCTTGCTCTCTCACCCAGGCTGGAGAGCAGAAGCACGATCTCAACTCACTGCATCCTCTACCTTTCAGGCACAAGCGATTCTCCTGCTGCAGCCTCTCAAGTAGCTGGGATTACAGGTGTAAGGGTTATTGTCTTGTGAGGTTTATTGCTGAGTTTAAAATGAGGAAACTGAGGCCTGCATGAGAACAATTAGATGCCAATTTATTCAGCTTCCAGGCGAGTTTCCGTGGTCCCGGGGAAAGGGGCCAGGGAAGTCATGCCTGACTCTTCTCAGGCGTGGGGTTTTATAGGGAGGGAAGGCATTCCGATTGGCTGTGGAGAAACAGGACGTGGACATGGCAAGCTGCTATATAGGTAGGTAGGCAGGATTTCCAGACAGGGCAATGTGCTGTTGGGCAGGTTTTGGCGGGGCTTTCCAAGGGTGGGCTAGGTGCCGAGTGCAGAGGGGATTTCCAAGGGCAGTGTTGAGTGCTGAGTGCAGAGGGGATTTCCCAGGGCGGGGTTGAGTGCCGAGTGCAGAGGGAATTTCCAAGGTGGAGCTAGATGATGGGCATATTCCGGTGACCTAATTTTCAGGCAAGGAGAGGGATGGGCGTGTCCAAGCGCCCGGCGAGGCAAACAGTCTTACAACAGGCGCAAGCTACCATGCTCTGCTAATTTTTGTATTTTCGGGAGAGACAGGATTTCATCATGTTGGCCAGGCTGGTCTTGAGCTCCTGACCTCAAGTGATCCACCTGCCTCAGCCTCCCAAAGTGCTGGGAATACAGGCCTGAGCCACCACGCCTGGCCTGAGTTCAATTAGTTTAATATTTAGCTCCCTGGAATAAGGAAGAACATGCAAAGGTTGTCTTCCTGTGCCTGGCTAATTTCACTTAACAGAATGACCTTCAGTTCCATCCCTGTTGTTGCAAATGACAGAATCTCATTATTTTTGGTGGCTGAATAGTACTCTATTTTCTATAAGTACCATGTTTCCTTTTTTTTTTTTTTTTTCTGCAACAGAGTTACCCAGGCTGGAGTGCAATGGGTGCAATCTCGGCTCACTGCAACCTCTGCCTCCCGGGTTCAAACAATTCTCCTGCCTCAGTCTTCCCAGTAGCTGGGACTACAGGTGCATGTCACCATGCCTGGCTATTTTTTTTGTATCTTTAGTAGAGATGGGGTTTTACTGTGTTACCAGGATGATCTCAATCTCCTGACCTCATGATCTGCCCACCTCAGCCTCCCAAAGTGCTGGGATTACAGGCGTGAGCCACCGTGCCCAGCCACCACATTTTCTTTATCCATTCATCTGCTGATGGACACCAAAGTTGCTTCTGAATCTTGGCTATTGTGAACAGGGCTGCAGTAAGCATGCGAGTGCAGAGATCTCTTTGATAGACTGATTTCCTTTCTTTTGGGATAAATTTAGCAGCGGGATTGCTGGATCGTATCATAGCTCTATTTTAAGTTTTTTGAGGAACCTCCAAACTGTTCCCTATAGTATATACACTAATTTACATTCCTACCAAGAGTTTTGAGGGTTCCCCCTTCTCCACATCCGTGCCAGCATTCGTTACTGCCTGTCTTTTGGATAGAGCTGGAATTTTTTTTTTTTTTGAGGTGGAGTTTCACTCTGTCACCCAGGCTAGAGTGCAGTGACGTGATCTCGGCTCACTGCAACCTCTGCCTCCCAGGTTCAAGCGATTCTCCTGCCTCAGCCTTTCAAGTAGCTGGGATTACAGGTTCCTGCCACCACGCATGGCTAATTTTTGTATTTTTAGCAGAGATGGGGTTTCACCATGTTGGCCAGGCTGGCCTCAAACTCCTGGCCTCAAGTGATCTGCCTGCCTCGGCCTTCCAAAGTGCTGGGATTACAGGTGTGAGCCACCATGTCCTGTCTCTGTTGAGAACTTCTACATAGGCAGCTAGAGTGTCTTTTCGTGGCATAAACATCATGGAGCCTTAAAATAGAGTGAGATACGGTTTAATTCCAGAAGGCTCTCTTGCGTAACTGAGGCCATGGCGGTGGTCACAAGACCTTGTGTGTTTTGCCTTTGGGCCCTCAGTGGTCTCCTGCTGTGCCTGTGACTACAGCAAGAGGCATGAAGGAGAAGGATGGGGAAACTGACATCCTACAGAATTTGATGTCTTATTTGTGTCCCTGGATTAGAGGCTTAGAGCTGCCGCTTTACAACTGTCCCCTGGCCACCTGCCCCTGTCCATAAAAACTCCTACCGGCCAGCCACAGTGGCTCATACCTGTAATCCCAACAATTTGGGAGGCCAAGACAGGTGAATCACTTGAGGTTAGGAGTTTGAGAAAAACCTGGCCAACTTAGTGAAAACCCATCTCTACTAAAAATACAAAAATTAGCTGGGCATGGTGGTGTATGACTGTAATCCCAGCTACTTGGGAGGCTGAGGCAGAAGAATCCCTTGAACCAAGGAGGCAGAGGTTACAGTGAGCTGAGATTGTGCCACTAAACTCCAGCCTGGGACAGAGAGAGACTGTCTCAAAAAACAAAACAAAACAAAACAAAACAAAAACAACTCCTGCTAAGACAAGTGTATTCATTAGCCCCTAGAATGCCTGCCTGGCCAGGTAGGGCCAGCCCCGGGCTCACAGTCTGTCCTCTAGGCATGCATGGGGACTTCCCCCAGAAGAGCAGGGAAACTTTCCCACCACACCACAACTAACCTCCATGTGGCTCTGAATCTTCCCCATCCCAGGATGAAGTAAGGATTGAGAGGCAAAAGACAGGGTTGAAGCCAGCTGTGGTAGCTCACACCTGTAATTCCAGCACTTTGGGAGGCCAAGGCAGGAGGATCTCTTGAGGCCAGGAGTTTGAGACCAGCCTGGACAACATAGTGAGACCGCCATCTCTAACAAAAAATTCAAAACTCAGTCCAGCATGGTGGCCGCACTTGTAGTCCCAGCTACTCATGAGGCTGAGGCAGGAGGATCACTTGAGTCCAGGAGATCGAGGCTGCACTGAGCTATGATTGCACAGCTGCACTTGAGTCTGGGTGACAGAGTGAGACCCTGTTTCAAAAAAGAAAAAAACATAAAACAAGGTTCACTGTGGACCAGCTGTAGAACTCCTACCTCTCCACGTCTCCACACTTCTCCACCTGCCCCCTCAAACCCCGAAGTCTGTTTTATGAGGCCATGATGTTAAAGTTCTAGAGGGAAAAAAAGGGGCTTTAAAAATCTAAGTATTTGGCTGGGCTCGGTCATGTCTGTAATCCCAGCACTTTGAGAGGCCGAGGCAGGCCGATCACCTAAGGTCGGGAGTTTGAGACCAGCCTCACCAACATGGAGAAACCCCATCTCTACTAAAAATACAAAATTAACTGGGCATGGTGGCGCATCCTGTAATCCCAGCTACTCGGGAGGCTGAGGCAAGAGAATTGCTTGGACCTGGGAGGTGGAGGCTGCAGGAAGCCGAGATTGTGCTATTGCACACCAGCCTGGGCAACAAGAGTGAAACTCCATCTCAAAAGAAGAAAATCTAAGTATTCACTTCTCCAGGGAGCTAGGCCACAAGCTAAGAAACAAATGATCATTATTCTTCCCAGCCAAGGTCCAGTTTGTGGCTAGTTGCAATCTGGTACAATAAGTTAATGTTTTGGAGTTGGGCATGGTGGCTCACGCCTGTAATCCTAGTACTTTGGGAGGCCGAGGCACGTGTATCACTTGGGGTCAGGAGTTTGAGACCAGCCTGGACAACATGGCAAAACCCCATCTCTACTAAAAAAAGAAACATTAGTCTGGTGTGGTGGTGGGCACCTGTAATCCCAGCTACTCAGGAGGCAGGAGAATTGCTTGAACTCGGGAGGCAGAGGTTGCAGTGAGCTGAGATCATGCTACTGCACTCCAGCTTGAGTGAAAAGTGAGATGCTGCCTCAAAAAAAAAAAAAAAAAAAAAAGTTAATGTTTGGGTCCCTGGAGAGAGAAAAGTGTCACAGACCTCTCTGTTAGAGTGTCAGGGCTCATCTGTCACAGTGTGAGGCTGAGAGCCCTGAATCTCACCCTGAGCTGCATGTGAAAACTTTCTAATAAAAACTTGGGGCTGGGCATGGTGGATCACAGGCCTGTAATTCGAGCCCTTTGGGAGGCCAAGGCGGGAAGATTGCTTAAGCCTGAGAGTTCAAGACGAGTTTGGGCAACAGAGTAAGACCCTGTCTCTACCAAAAATAGAAAAATTAGCTGGGCATGGTGTTGCACGCCTGTGGTCCCACCTACTTGGGAGGCTGAGGCAAGAGGATGGCTTGAGCCCAGGAAGTTGAGGCTGCAGTGAGCTGTGATTGCACCACTACGCTCCAGCCTGGGTGACAGAGTGAGACCCTGTCTCCAAAGCAAAACAAAAACCAAACGACGTGGACTGCATCATGGTACCCTCAAAACCTTTTGGGAGAGGTGCTACTGTTATCCCATTTTGTAGACAGGTACACTCGATCAGCCTCAGACAGTAGATGCCCTGTGCAAAGTTACGACAGTCACAAAGGCAGATTGAGCATGGGAACCCAAGGTTTCAGATCTCAAGTCCCAACTCTGTTCTGTAATGATTCTATACCTGTGATGGATCAACATGTTTTGATCTATCACACTGGGATCTATGGTGTTTTTATGCAAAGCTCACTTGGGCTTCAGACCTCTGTCACACAGGCTTGAGCCCAGGAGTTTGAGAGCAGCATGGCAAAATGCAATCTCTATTTTTTTTTTTTTTAATTGAGACGGAGTTTCGCTCCTGTTACCCAGGCTGGAGTTCAATGGCGCAATCTAGGCTCACTGCAACCTCCGCCTCCTGGGTTCAGGCAATTCTGCTGCCTCAGCCTCCTGAGTAGCTGGGATTACAGGCGTGTGCCACCATGCCCAACTAATTTTTGTATTTTTAGTAGAGACGGGGTTTCACTATGTTGACCAGGATTGTCTTGATCTCTTGACCTTGTGATCCACCCGCCTCAGCCTCCCAAAGTGCTGGGATTACAGGCGTGAGCCACTGCGCCCAGCCATGCTATCTCTATTTTTAAAAAATACAAAAATTAGTTGGAAGTGGTGACATGTGTCTGTCATCCCAGCCACACAGGAGGCCGAGGCAGGAGGATTGACTGAACCTGGGATTTTGAGGCTGCAGTGAGCCATGAACACAGCACGGCACTCCAGCCTGGACGACAGAACGAGGCCCTGTCTAAAAAAATAATAATCATAAATAAAAATTATGTGTTTTAATTTTGTAACCCTTCTTTTTGCTTATATAAAAGAATGTATTTTTTTTGTGGTGCGGGGGTGGGGGGCGGGAGTTGTTTTAGAGACAGAGTCTTGCTCTGTCACCCAGGAGGAAGTGCAGTGGCAGTGGTGTGACCATGGCTCACTGCAGCCTTGAACTCCTGGGCTCAGGCAGTCCTCCTGCCTAGAGTCCCTAGTAGCTGGGACTACAGGTGTACAGGTGTACACCACCACACCCAGCTAGTTTTGTTTGTTTGTAGAGATGGGGTCTTCCTATGTTGCCCAGGATGCTCTCAAACTCCTGGGCTCAAGCAATCCTCCAGCCTCATCCTCCCAAAGCGCTAAGATTATAGGCATGTGGCAACACGCCTGGCCTATATAAAATATCATGTTTTAATTTTGGAACCAACCACTGATGCCAAAGTAGGAAAGGTGAGACCAACTCCTTCACATCTTCTCGCCTCCCTCCCTTCCCCAGGATTTTTTACTTGATAAAGTTTCTTCCATTTACATCCCATCCTGCTGCCATGATTTCCCCAGTTGCTCGCTTGGTTTTAATTGCACTACAGCCTGGGTGACAGAGCGAGACTCTGTCTTAAAAAAAAAATCCCTTCACATTCACTTAGAATGGATATATATATATATATATATATATATATATATGAAATGTATGTTTTAATATATGTATTAACATATATTAAAATGTACATTTTGATGAAATTTTTCATCAATAGATTACATATATCAGGATATCAAACATTTTCATTACCCTAGAAAGTTCTCCTTATTTCAGCAGTTTCAATAACCAACTTTTCTTCTAATAATATTTTGCAATTGGTGGATTTTCACAGAATAAGAGTTTACATTCTAAAAAAATTGAGTGGGCACCATGGCATGTGCCCGTGGTCCCAGCTACTTGGGAGGCTGAGGCAGGAGGATTGTTTGAGCCTGGGAGATTGAGGCTGCAGTGAGCCATGACTGCACCACTGCATTCCAGCCTGGGTGACAGAGCGAGACCCTTTCTGCAATACTCCTTCTTTTTTTTTTGAGACGGAGTCTCGCTCTTTTATCAGGTGCCAGGCAGCTGGCGTGCAGGGGCACGATCTTGGCTCACTGTAACCTCCGCCTTCTGGCTTCAAGCAATTCTCCTGCCTCAGCCTCCTGAATAGCTGGGACTACAGGCATACGCCACCACGCCCAGCTAATTTTTGTATTTTAGTAGAGATGGGGTTTCACTATGTTGGCCAGGATGGTCTCAATCTCTTTACCTCATGATCTGCCCACCTCAGCCTCCCAAAGTGCTGGGATTATAGGTGGGAGCCACTGCACCCAGCCTCTGCAAGACGCTTTCTAAAAAAAAAAAAATTATATATATATCTCCATCCTAAGTGAATGTCAAGGGATTTTTTTTTTTAAGACAGAGTCTCATTCTGTTGCCCAGGCTGAAGTACAGTAGTGTGATCTCAGCTCTCTGCAACGTCCACCTCCCAGGTTCAAGCAATTCTTCTGCCTCAGCCTCCCAGGTAGCTAGGATTACAGGCGCCCACCAACATGCCTGGCTAATTTTTGTAGTTTTAGTAGAGACAGGGTTTCACCATGTTGATCAGGCTGGTCTTGAACTCCTGACCTCAGGTGATCTGCTCCCCTCAGCCTCCCAAAGTTTTGGGATTACAGGTGTGAGCTATAGCACCTGGCTGGGATTTTTTTTTTATAGGAAGGTTTATATATATTCAGGAGGAGATAATATCAAATATCCTCTTCCATTGAAGTCAAAGTATCTATGTCTAGCATAGTCATCACAAACAGGCTTTTTTTTTTTTTTTTTTTTTTTAAAGAAACAGGATCTCGCTATGTTGTCCAGGCTGGTCTCAGACTCCTGGACTCAAGCTGTCTTCCCACCTCGACATCCCAAAATGCTGAGATTACAGGCATGAGCCACAGTACCTGGCACAAACAAGTTTTTAAATAAATCTGTACAGTATCTCTAGGCACAATTGAATGCTAATAGCAAGCCAAGGCAACCCTTTGGATTTACAAGCCTGGCCACAAATAGCAAAGAAGTGCTCTCAATTTCTTCCCCAACCTGTAAACTTGCTGTAATTCACAAAGAGACCCCAATAAAAGATGTCAACATTAATAACAATAATATCTAGAATTTATTGAGCGCTTCACTGCGTATCAGATACTGGGCCTCCAGTGTGTGAAACAGCTTCTGTTTTTATCTATTGTATGAATGGACTCTCTGCAGCCCAGTAGCTACTAAACGGAAGCTAAATGGCTGTTCAGTGTCCTGGGGTTGGTAAGCGGCTGAGCCTGGGCAGTGTGAGCCTAGGACCTGTGCTTTTAACTATGTGCCTGAGCTGCCTATTGAGGTGACCCATTCCCTGATATCCTGTGGTCTCTGCACCAGGGAAGAGGGTCTGGGAGTCTGGAAACCCCGCTGTGGCCTCAGATAAGTCCACCTCACTTCTCAGCCTGTCTCCTCATCTGAAAGGAAGAGGGTGGGTCTGAGTGACCTTAGAGCATATCGGCCGAGATACCCCGGGACCCCCCAATTTTTTCATTTTTAGAGACAGGGTCTGGCTATATTGTCCAGGCTGGCCTTGAACTCTTGTGCTTAAGTGATCCTCCTACCTCGGCCTCCCAAAGTGCTGGGATTATAGGAATGAGCCACTGCATTCAGCCAACCCTCCAAATTTTGGAGCAAGAGCTGACCCCTCACTTTGCAGCTGACCAGAATAGCTTTGATGGCCTTTGGGAAGACCATATGGGTCACCGCCATGGCTGGGCTGAAATGTAACTAAGGAAGAGTGAGTCTCTGCCCTGGAGTCCCCAGTGTGCCTCTGGTGACACTTAAAACTCAAACCAGGCTGGGTGCAGTGGCTCACGCCTGTAATCCCAGCACTTTGGGAGGCCGAGGTGGGCAGATCACCTGAGGTCAAGAGTTCGAGACCAGCCTGGCCAACATAGTGAAACCCCGTCTCTACTAAAAATACAAAAATTAGCTGGGCGTGGTGGTACACACCTGTAATCCCAGCTACTCAGGAGGCTGAGGCAGAAGAATCGTTTGAACCTGGGAGGTAGAGGCTGCAGTGAGCTGAGATCGCACCACTGCACTCCAGCCTGGGCAACAGAGCAGATTTCATCTAAAAAAAAAAAACCCCCAAAAAACCAAAAACCAAAACAAAACACATGCACACACATACAACAAAAACCCAAAGCAAGCTGGAGGGGCATCCTGGGGTCTGAGAATGAGGAAGGCATCCTTAGAAACAGGCCAGGGAAGGAAGGAAGGAAGCCCCACAGTTTGGGCCAATTCTCAGCTCACTCCATCCTCACTGTGCATCCACGAATTAGATCTGGGGACAGGAAACGCGTTCTTGGCCGCCACACCAGGTGCTGACTTGCACTGCTGCCCTGCTCAGGGGGCCCTCCAGCCTGAATCCAGTCCAACACCAAGCCTGGAATTGTACCTTCCGGAAGGCAAGGGCATTCTCAGTTTAATCAAGAAAAGTGAATATCTGGACTCGGTGCCACCTCATTGAGCTAAAGCTTTTGAAAATAGTGATGAGGTTCACAGCCAGTCGTTGGGGAGGGTCAGGCAAAGGCTTCTTGCCTCATCATTACGGCTCTTTTCAAATGAAGCTTGGGATATTCACGCAGGGAAGGAGTCTAGCCTGGAAATAGGAGGGGTGCCCCAGAGAGCAGGTCTCAGGGTCAACAGGGGATCCTTCTGTGGAAATCAGAAAGAATGCATCTGGCCGGGCGCAGTGGCTCATGCCTGTAATCTCAGCACTTTGTGAGGCCGAGGCAGGTAGATCACTTGAGGCCACGAGTTCGAGAACAGTTTGGGTAACATGGTGAAACCCCATCTCTACTAAAAATACGAAAATTAGCTGGGTGTGGTGGTGGGCACCTGTAATCCTGGCTTCTTGGGAGGCCAAGGCATGAGGATTGTTTGAACCCAGGAGGTAGATGTTGCAGTGAGTTGAGATCATGCCATGCACTGTAGTCTGGGTGACAGAGTGAGACTCTGTCTCGAAAAAAGAATGCTTCAGGTCAGAGAACTTACAAATCTCTTTGCATTTGGGTGGGTCAATTCCTTTTTTCTGCTATGAACTAGCACATTTCTCTGGGATTCAGGCAGCACTGGAGAATGGGTGGGGTCCCTCTCAAAAACTGCTTCAGAGAACCCTCATCTGTGATGTTTCACATTCTGTTAAAATTTTTTTAATCAATTTTATTTTTTTTGAGATGGGATCTTGCCATGTTGCCCAGTCTGGCCTTAAACTCCTGGACTCAAGTGGTTCTCTCTTCTCAGCCTCTCAAAGTGCTGGGATTATAGGTGTGAGCCAGTGTGTCTGGTCACATGTATCATTTCTTCATGTTACAAACATTCCAGTTACACTCTTTTAATTATTTGTATTTTTTTTGACAGAGTCTCATTCTGTCGCCCAGCCTGGAGTGCAGTGGTATAGTGTTGGCTCACTGCAACCTCCATCTCCCGTGTTCAAGCGATTCTCCTGACTCAGCCTGCCTAAGAGCTGGGATTACAGGTGCTGGCCATCACGCCTGGATAGTTTTTGTATTTTTAGCAGAGACAGGGTTTCGCCATGTTGGCCAGGCTGGTCTTGAACTCCTGACCTCAGGGGATTCACCCACCTTGGCCTCCCAAAGTGCTGGGATTACAGGAATGACCTATCCCACCCAGCTTCTTTTCAGTTATTTTTAAATTTATGGTAATATTAATTTAATTTTTTTAGTTATTTTTAAATATATGCTAATTAATGTTGACTGTAGTTACCCTGTTGTGTTACCGAATACTAGATCTTATTCATTCTACCGAACTATATTTTTGTACCCATGTCACTCAAAGGAATCATTGTTCCCTCTCCATGTTTCTGGAACACTTTAACTTCAGGCTTCCCTCTAATTTTTTTTTTTTTTTTTTTTTTTGGAGAGAGACAGGGTCTTGCTCTGTCACCCAGGCTGGAGTCCAGTGGTGTGATCATGGCTCACTGCAGCCTCAAACTCCTGGGCTCAAGCGATCCTCCCACTTCAGCCTCCTGAGTAGCTAGGACCACCATGCTTGGCTAATTTTCAAAAATTTTTTGTAGAGCTGGGCTCTTAGTATGTTGCCCAGGCCGGTCTTGAACTCTTGCACTCAAGTGATCGTTCCACCTCAGCTTCCCAAAGTGCTGGCATTACAGGGATGAGCCATCACACCCGACCCAGGCTCCCCCTTGAGATAGGTAGTTGGAGCCCCAGGCTTAGCTTCGGGAGCCAGGTGGGTCCCTGAGGGTGGACAGGAAACAGGTGGCCTCCTGCAGGACATCCCCTTTTTGTACCCTGTGTTTGGTCCACACACAGCACCTCGGACTCAGCATCTGAACGGGGCTGGTGTTAGATAAACCCACCAAATCATCCCTTTGTGCTGTTTATATCTCAAGAGAATAGATCGGATATTTGCAAATGAAACCAGATAAGTGGCTAAATCTGGGGAAAGTGCTTGGCCAGATCCAATTTCTTATGATTTAAGCAGAAAGTGTAAACATCTTCTCGAGCCCAGGGCCAAGGACAAAGACAAGGGCTGGGCTCTGCCCCAGGATGTGGGATGAGCCAAGCTGACACATGGGCGGGTAGCGCAGGGGAGCACGGAGCATTTGCACGTGCTAACTCCTTCCTGCTGTGTGCAGACAGAACCCGCCGACAGACCAGGCTCGCCCCACCAGTGTCTAGGCAAGAGATTAATCCTGCAGAATGAAGATTGTGTTTTGGCAAATGAAGAGGAACAGTGTATTGTGTCAGGATCCTTTAGAGAAACAGAACCAATAGGAGATATAGACAGACAGTCAGGTAGACAGGCAGACAGTGATACAGTTAAGTGAGGAGAGGATGTGCTATGGGAATTGACTCACAAGATTATCAAGGCTGACACTCTCACCCACACTATGCCATCTGCAAGCTGGAGAAGTGGTGAAGCCAGTAGCATGGCTAAGCCCAGTTCTGAAAGGCTGGACAACCTGGAATTCTGATGTCCAAGGGCAGGAAAAGATGGGTGTCCCAGGTCCGGGAGAGACGCAGGGAATTTCCCTTTCCTCCGCTCTTTTCCCCTCGCCAGGCCCACCGACCACTGGATGGTACCTGCCCAGATTGGGAGAGGGGAGAACTTCCTTACGCAATTCACGGATTCAAATACCAGTCTCGGCCAGGTGCGGTGGCACACGCCTGTAATCCCAGCACTTTGGGAGGCTGGAGTGGGCAGATTGCTTGAATCCAGGAGTTCGAGACCACCTTGTCACTACCAAAAATCGAAAAATTAGCCAGATGTGGTGGTGTGTGCCTGCAATCCCAGCCATTTAGAGGGGTGAGGTGGGAGAAGAAGGAGGTCTTGCCCCCAGGGAGTCGAGGCTAAAGTGAGCCATGTTCACACCGTTGCACTCCAGCCTAGGTGACAGAGTGAGACCCTGTCTCAAAAAACGACAAAAACAAAACCCACGAATGTCAGTCTCTTCTGAGATTACTCTCACAAGCACACCCAGAAATAATGCTTTACCAGCTATCTGGGCATTCCTTTACCCAATCAAATTGACACCTAAAACTGGCTGACTGTCTGAAAGAGAAGGGGGTTGGGCGAGGTGGCTCATGCTTGCAATCCCAGCACTTTGGGAGGCTGAAGCAGGTGAATCACCTGAGGTCAGGAGTTCGAAACCAGCCTGGCCAACATGGTGAAACCCTGTCTATACTAAAAATACATTTAAAAAATTATCCAGGTGTGGTGGTGGGCACCTGTAATCCCAGCTACTCAGGCAGCTGAGGCGGGAGAATCGCTGGAACCCGGGGGGCAGAGGTTGCAGTGAGCCGAGATCACATCACTTCCTTCCAGTGTGGGCAACAAGAGCAAAACTCCAATTCACACACACATACACACGCACACACACAAAAAAAAAAAAAAGAAAAGGGGGTTGTATTTCCATTGTTTGTTTCCTTCTTATCAGCCGAGGGGGCCTGTATCCCAGGCAATTGGGGATGACTTGTGAATGTCTGACCCAGAAGGTGCTCACTTACCCATAGATTGGCAGATTTCTAGATGTTTCCTGAATTTATGGAAGGGAATCCTGTGGTTTTTTCTTTTTATTTCAGTAGTTATTAAAACATGCTTAATTAATTAATTAATTAATTAATTTTTTGAGACAGAGTCTTGCTCTATCGCCCAGGCTGGAGTGCGGTGGCGTGATCTTGGCTCACTGCAACTTCCACCTCCTGGGTTCAAGCGATTCTCCTGCCTCAGCCTCCCCTGTAGCTGGGATTACAGATGCGTGTCAAACACCTGGCTAATTTTTGTATTTTTAGTAGAGACAGGCTTTCACCTTGTTGATCAGATTGGTCTTAAACTCCTGACCTCAGACGATCCACCTGCCTTGGCCTCCCAAAGTGCTGGATTACAGGCATGAGCCATCGCACCTGGCCTTACAACGTTTTCAAAAATAGTTTTAAGATGGCCATAACATAAAATGTGCCATGTTAACCATGTTTAAACGGACGGTTCAATGGCACGCGATGCTTTCGTCACACTGTGATGCCACCGTCATCCACCTCCGTCTTCAGAACTTTTTCATCTTCCCAAATTAAAACTCGGTCCCCATTAAACACTCACTCTCCACCTGCCTTCCCCTACCTCCCGGCACCTGCGATTCTGCTTTCTGTCTTTATCATTTGGAGACTCTCGGTAACTCATGTAAGTGGAGTGAGGCAGTGTTTGTCCTTTTGCAATTGGTTTATTTTGCTTAACACCACGTTCTCCAGGCGTATCCATGTCGTAGCATGTGCCAGGATTTGTTTCCTTTGAAAGCTGAATAATATCCCGTTTTATGGAAACCCACATTTGGTTGACCCATTCCTCTGTTGGTGGACACTTGGGTTGCATTTCTCTTTTAGCTATTGTGAATGATGCTGCTGTGAGCATGGTGTGCAAATATGTCTGCATTCCTGCTTTTAGTTCTTTGGAATGCTAGCTCATAAGGTAGTTCTATGCTGCCCAGGCTGGAGTGCATTGGCATAATCTTGGCTCACTGCAAACCCCACCTCCCGAGTTCCAGTGATTCTCCTATCTCAGCCTCCCGAGTGGCTTGGATTACCAGTGTGTGCTACCATGCTTGGCTAATTTTGTATTTTTAGTAGAGACGAGGTTTCACCATGTTGGCCAGGCTGGTCTTGAACTCCTGACCTCAGGTGATCCGCCTGCCTCAGCCTCCCAAAGGGCTAGGATTACAGATGTGAGCCACCACACCTAGCCCAAAAATTCTTTTTTTAGAGACAGGAACTTACTGTGTTGCTGAAGCTTGAGTGCAGCTCCCTGCAGCCTCCAGCTCCCGGGCTCTAGCAATCTTCCTCCTGCAGCCTCTCAGTGGCTGAGACTACAGGTGCACACAACCAATTGTTGTATCTTTGTATTTTTTTTTTTTTTTTGGTAGAGGTGGCTAATTTTTGTGTTTCTTGGTAGAGATGGGAATCTCACTGTGTTGCCCAAGCTTGTCTCAAACTCCTGGGCTCAAGTATTCCACCTGCCTTGGTTTCCCAAGGTGCTGGGATTATAAGCATGAGCCACCACACCTGGCCTTATTTTTAACTTAATTTTTTGAGGGGCTGTCAAACTGTTTTCCACAAAAGCTGCGCTATTTTCCATTCCCCCCAGCAGTGAGCAAGAGTTCCAGTTCCTCCACATCCTTATCAACACTTGTTTTCAATTCTTTTCTTGAGCGTGACCATGCTAATAGGTAGAGTGCTAGCTCATTGTGGTTTTAACTTCCATTTCCTGATGATAAGTGACGGTGAACATTGTTTCATGTGTTGATTGGCCATTTGTATGTTTTTGGAGAAATGTCTGTTTGAATCCATTTTTATCAGGTTAAAGAAAAATTGTTGAATTGTAGGTGTTCTTTATGTATAATCTGGACAGCAACTGTTTATCAGAAATATAACTTGCAGGCCAGGCTCAGTGGCTCATGCCTATAATCATAGCACTTTGGGAGGCCAAGGCAGGTGGATCACTTCAGGTCTAGGACTTTGAGGCCAGCCTGGTCAACATGGTGAAACCCTGTTTCTATTAAAAATACGAAAATTGGCCAGGCGAGGTGACTTACGCCTGTAATCCCAGCACTTTGGGAGGCTGAGGTGGGTAGATCACGAGGTCAGGGGTTCAATACAGTCCTGGTCAACATGGAGAAACCCTGTCTCTACTAAAAATACAAAAATTAGCTGGGCATGGTGGTGAGCCCCTGTAATGCCAGCTACCCAGGAGGCTGAGGCAGGAGATTCGCTTGAACCCAGGAGGCAGAGGTTGTGGTGAGCCAAGATGGTGCCACTGCACTCCAGCCTGGGTGACAGTGCAAGACTTTGTCTCAAAAGAAAGAAAAATTAGTTAAGCATGGTGATGGGCACCTGAAATCCCAGCTACTCAGGAGGCTAAGGCACAAGAATCACTTAAACCTGGTGGCAGAGGTTGCAGTGAGCCTCGATCTCGCCACTGCACTCCAGCCTGGGTGACAGAGCAAGACCCTGTCTCAAAAAAAAAAATATATATATATATATATGCAAATATTTTTTCACATTCTCCTGGATTGCCTTTTCACTATGTCAATAGCATCCTTTGATGCGCAAAAGTTTTTCATTTTGATGTAATCCAATGTATCTATTTTTTGCCCCTGTTGTCTGTAGCTGTGCTTAATTTGTAAAAAGCCGTTTACTTGGAAACCACCAGACTTCGCTCCGGCAAGCCTTAGAAACATCCCGCTATGCAGATCACCGTGTTTTCACAGTAAGATCTTCCTTCCAAGTGATTGCTGTGGCTTCTGCCTTCAGTTCATCCTGGGAGATGGATTTTTTTAAAAGCCAGGCCGTAGAGGTGGGCTTCTGCGTGAAGGGGGCAGTTCGTCTGTACCCCCCATGGGACCCACACGATCCTGAAGTCCCCTAGGTATCCCCTTTTGTAGACCGAATGCTGGTGTGCCCCCTAGAAGGCCTCGAAACTGGCTCATTTTTGGCCACTTTTCTCCATTCTGGCTCCAGGTCATTTTCTGCGGTAGACAGAATCTATTTTGAACCGCCTTTTTTTTGGTCTCCTGCTTCATACGTGTGGGTCTCCCATGGGCTTCACATCTGAGAGGCTTCTTTCTCTTGCAGAAATAGAGCCAGCCACGTGGGGGGAGCCGTTCTTGGACACAGATGGCACCGTGGGGGAGAAGCCTGCTCTAGTTCTCCCACCCGTGCCTGAGGAAGAAGCCAGCTTCTTGGCCACCCTTTGGAATCAGAAAGAGGTGGCTACAGAGTTCCTCTTAGTTTTATTAATTACCTAATTAATTTATTTTTGAGATGGAGTCTTGCTCTGTCACTCAGGTTGGAGTTCAATGGCGCTATCTCGGCTCACTGCAACCTCTGCTTCCTGGATTCAAGCAATTTTCCTGCTTCAGCCTCCTGAGTAGCTGGGATTACAGGCATGCGCCACCACACCCAGCTAATTTTGTATTTTTAGTAGAGATGGGGTTTCGCCATGTTAGTCAGGCTGGTCTTGAACTCCTGACCTCAAGTGATCCACCTACCCTGGCCTCCCAAAGTGCTGGGATTTCAGGCCACTGTGCCTGGTCCCTTTTATTTATTAATTATTTTTTTTGAGATGGAGTTTTGCTTTTGTTATCCAGGCTGGAGTGCGATGGTGCAATCTTGGCTTACTGTAACCTCTGCCTTCTGGGTTCAAGTGATTCTACTGCCTCAGCCTCTGGAGCAGCTGGGATTACAGGTGCCTGCCACCACGCCCGGCTAATTTTTGTATTTTTTGTAGAGATGGGATTTCATTATGTTGGCCAGGTTGGTCTCGAACTCCTAACCTTAAGTAATCCACCCGCCTCAGCCTCCCAAAGTGCTGGGATTACGGGCCCCTTTTACTTTTTTAAATGATAATTTTTTATTTTTTTGGGACAGATTCTACCTCTGTCATTCAGTGGTGCAATCATAGCTCACTGCAGCCTCCACCTCCTGGGCTCAAGCCTCCCGAATAGCTGGGACTACAGGAGCACATCACGTACCTCGCTAATGTTTTAAATCACTATTTTTTTGTGGGGTAGAGACGGGGGTCTCTGTGTTGCTATGTTGGTCTTGAATCCCTGGGCTCAAGCAATCCTCCTGCCTCGGCCTCCCAAAGTGTTGGGATTATAGGTGTGAGTCACCGTGCTTGGCCTCAAAGTTCCTTTTAAAGCCCATTGCTGGAAGTCCTGCGCCTTGTTAATATATCACACACCTGCTGTCTGTTCCCTGGGCCAAGATTTTGATTGTTTATGGACTGAAGGCTCTATAAATCCAGATTTCTACAGGTGTAGTCTCTCTTTAACTAGCGTCACTTAGTGATCCTGCTAAATGGCCAATTGCCTTGGTGGGAATTTCAGAAGCAAAAGTAATTTGCTTTGTCTGTGGTGAGGATTTGGGGGGAAGGGATGGGGTAATTGAGCTTAAGATTCTCAGGCATCAGGGGCTCTGCTGTAAAGGTGGTATCATGGCCTTCTTTAAGGGGCTACCACCCTCCCAAGGACCTGGGGTTCCATGACTCCTCCTCATCCTGCAGTCACTGTTTTATTTTCTTTTATTCTATTGTTTGTTTTGAGACAAGGTCTCACTCTTGGCCCAGGCTGGAGTGCAGTGGCGCTATCATAGCTCTCTGAAGTCTTAACCTCCTGAGCTCAAGCAATCCTCCCACCTCAGCCTCCCAAGTACCTGGGACTACAGGCGTGCACCACCACACCCAGCTAATTTTTGTATTTTTTGTAGAGTCAGGGGCTTGACATGTTGCCTAGGCTGGTCTGGAACTCCTGGGCTCAAGTGATCCTCCTGCCTCGGCCTCCCAAAGTGCTGGGATTACAGGCATGAGCCACCACACCTGGCCTGCAGTAACTATTTTAAATCCCCTTCTCTTCTCTCCTCAGCCCTGTGATCCCTGCCCTGTCCCTTCCCTCTCACTCAGATGGTGGCCTCACCTCCCCCTCATAAGGTTCCTCAAAGTCTTCAGCCAGAAACTCCAACACCCATTGGCCAGGCACGGTAGCTCACACCTGTAATCCCAGCATTTTGTCAGGCTGAGGTAGGAGGATTACTTGAGGTCAGGAGTTCAAGACCAGCCTGGTCAACATAGTGAACCCCCTGCCCAACATAGTGAAACCGTGTCTCTACTAAAAATACAAAAATTAGCTGGGCGTGGTAGCAGGTGCCTGTAATCCCAGCTACTCAGGAGGCTGAGGCAGAAGAATCGCTTGATCCTGGGAGGGGAAGGTTGTGGTGAGCCAAGATTGCACCACTGCACTCCAGCCTGGGTGACAGAGCAGACTCTGTCTCCAAAAAAATGAAAAAAAAGAAAAGAAAAGAAAAAAAAGAAACACCCCTCTTTCAAACACACAGACCTGCCCTCCCCATCATCCCTTCCTCTCTGCAAGCCTTCTCTCTGTCCATGACTTGGAACCCTCCCTACCTCCCTCCCACCGCCTGTGCCTGTCCACTGGGCCCTCCCCATCACTTTTCAACAGGCTTTTAGGCTCTCTCTTAGAAACAGAACAAAACACTCAAAACCCTCCAGGATGCCTCGCCCCCCTCCAACCGTCCTCCCTCTTTCTCTCTTCTCCTTTTGCAGCCAAACCTTTCCCGAAGATGTCTCTAAACTCACTGTCTCCCATCTGATCTGCTCTCTGGAACCCTTTGCTCTCCCCATCCCTCCACTCAGGTCATGGATTCAGGGGGCATGTCAGTCTTCTCACCAGTCCTCTTGGCAGGAGAGATTCTGGAAGGTTCTTTTCTCTCTCTCTCTCCCTCTCTCTCTGTTTTTTTAGATAGGGTCTCTTTCTGTTGCCTGGAGTGCGGTGGTACAATCACAGCTCACTTCAGCCTTGACCTCCTGGGCTCAAGCAATCCTCCCACCTCAGCCTCCCGAGTAGCTGGGACTACAGGTGCCACCACCACTACCAGCTAATGTTGGTATTTTTGGTAGAGTCAGGGTCTTGCCATGTTGTCAAGGCTGACCTCAAACTCCTGGCCTCAAGTGATCCTCCTGCCTTGGCCTCCCAAAATGCTGAGATTAAGGCATGTGCCACTGCACTCAGCCTCTTCTCTTTTTTTTTTTTTGAGACAGAGTCTCACTTTGTCACCCAGGCTGGAGGGCAGTGGCATGATCTCAGCTCACTGTAACCTCCACTGCCTGGGTTCAAGAGATTCTCCTGTCTCAGTCTCCCACGTAGCTGGGATTACAGGCATGCACCACCATGCCCAGCTAATTTTTTTTTAGTAGAGACAGGGTTTCACCATGTTGGCCAGGCTGATCTTGAACTCCTGATCTCGTGACTTGCCTGCCTCGGCCTCCCAAAGTACTGGGGTTACAGGTGTGAGCCACCATGCCCTGCTGCCTCTTCTCTTTTCATAAAGGACATCAGTCATGTAATTTAGGGTCCTCCTTTATCCAGTCTGACTTCATCTTAACTTATATCTTAACGACAGCTACCAAGACTTTTCTAAATAAGGTCACACTCACAGTACCGGGGTTGGGTCTTCACCTTATTTTTTGGGGGGACACAACTCAACCCACAGCAGATAAAGAGCACCTATCTCCCCTGAGAAATTCCCCACTGGCAGCCATGCCAGACCCTGGAGACCCTGTGTAAAAAGAAAGTTTATTCATGTTGGATGGTTGAGAAAGCAGAGTGAGTCACAGGTGACAGGTGACTTACCCAAGGCTACCTGGCCACGGAGAGGCAGGGCTGCAGGTTACAGAGCCATATTTTTTTGTTAGGGAGGTCTGCTTGTTGGGTATTAAGGGAGCAGAGAGAGAGAGAGAGACAGGTGGGAGTGAGTGTGGCCATGCAAAAGGGACTCCTTGCCTGGCCAAAAGCACACCCAGGCTGCGTGACTTGACACCCACTTCCTTGAGTCCTCTGAAAGATTCGAACCCCAGATCTCCCAGGGAAAGGAGGATGATGATGGGGGGAGGACTGCCTGGTCAGATGGTGTCCTGGGAGGACTTAGTCCTTCCCTGTACCCACTCCCCCAAGGAGTGCAGCCCAATCGCCAACCCCTGATGGCAACCCCCAGACTCCCGGTAGGAGGGAAGGACTGACTCCCCTCACTGCTGGAGCACCGCCCTCCACCGCTGGCCCTCTGCAGGTGTTACCTTGGCTGCAGAGAGTCCTCGGGTCGCACAGAAGCCTGCTGCTTCCCAGGGCAACTGCATTCAAAGCTTGACAACAAAGGGTTCTGAAGACCCAGTTTCCTGTCTCAACTCCAGCCTACTCAGATGAGCTCTCCCGGTTGCAGTGTCCCTATAGTCAGCTGAGGCCTTCACCGACACTGCATTAGCTTTCCCCACTGTTCAATCCTACTTCCTTCCCAGCCTGCCTTCCTGATCACCGCTCTGCAGGCTCATCCCCATCTGCCATGCATCCTCGACTGGAACACTCTTCAGAGCATCTTCTACTGGTGCAGATGGGCGTTGAGGAGGGCAGCTGTGAACAGCTCCCAGTCAGCATTGGGTGCTCACTCGGAAGGGTGTACATTTTCACTCTGCACTCCTTGCTTTGGGTGCAGCTAACGTGCCATTCCCCATGTAAAGTGATGCATTTTATTTTATTTTATTTTATTTTTGAGTTGGAGTCTTGCTCTGATGCCCAGGAGTGCAATGGCATGATCTCAGCTCACTGCAACCTCCACCTCCTGGGTTCAAGAGATTCTCCAGCCCCAGTCTCCTGAATAGCTGGGATTACAGGTGTCCGCCACCATACCTGGCTAATTTTTGGTATTTTTAGTAGAGACGGGGTTTTATCATGTTGACCAGGCTGTTCTTGAACTCCTGACCTCAGGTGATCTCCTGGCCTTGGCCTTCCAAAGTGCTGGGATTACAGGTGTGAGCCACCACGCCCAGCCTGAATTGTGCACAGTAATTGAACTATATGGTATGTGAATTATATCTCAATAAAGTTATTCTTTTAAAAAAAAAAAGGCTTATTTCAGGTCAGTGACCTGCAGTGCTGAAATCTTAACCTGACTAGGCCTTCAGGGATCTGCCACCCCCAACACCTCTCTGTGAGCTCCTCCCCCTACTCCTCACTCCCTTCTCAAGCCACTTGGGGCACTTTGCTCTTCCTCCAGTGTGCCAAGGACACCCTGACCTCAGGGCCTTTGCATGCACTGTTCCTTCTGCTTGGAACTCTTTTCCTGACACCCACATTTTGCTTCCTTCATCTTTCTCCCCAGATGTGCTTCGAGATCCCTTCCTTGACCCACAGAATAGCACACACTCAGTCTCAATGCTTTCTCTTCCTTACCCTGCTTTATTTTCCTTCTTAGCGCATTTCACCACTTGACTATTACAAATATTTAGAACAATTTCCTGTCTTCTCCAACTCGAATCTTAGCGTGGTGAGGGCGAGACTGTTTTAGTCCTCAGCCCCTTAAATAAGGCCTGGTTATGGTAGGCTTCAGTCATACTTGTTGGGAAGATGACAAGGTGCAGAGAATTCCAGTTTATGGTTACATATAATGAATTTTTTTTTTTTTTTTTTTTTGAAACAGAGCCTCTCTCTGTGGCCCAGGTTGAAGTGCAGTGGTGCGATCTTGGCTCACTGCAACCTCTGCTTCCCAAGTTCAGTGATTCTCGTGTCTCAGCCTCCCCAGTAGTTGGGATTACAGGCACATACCAACATGCCTTGCTTATTTTTGTATTTTTAGTAGAGACGGGGTTTCACTACATTGGCCAGGCTGGTCTTGAACTCCTGACCTCAAGCGATCTGCTCGTCTTAGCCTCCCAAAGTGCTGGGATTACAGGTGTGAGCGACTGAGCCTGGCCCTCTCGTATAATGTATTTAACCAGCCTTAAATACATTAGTTAATAGCAACTAATATATTAGTAACTTACTACTAAGTAACTTGCTACTTAGTAACTTACTACTAAGTAATTTACTACTTACTATGCTGGTAACGTATTACTTAGTAACTACTCCTAGGCATGTGGCAATGAACATCCTTGTATTTAGATCTTTGAGTCCCTGCTAAGGTGTATACAGGTTCTCTAGAGTGTATACACATGATCGGAAATGGAACTGATGTGTCAAAGGGCTTATCCATTGGTGGTTGATAGATATTGCCAAATTGTCCTACACATACAGCATCAACTACTACTGCGTAGTTGACCATCTGTCAACTACATAGACTCTCCCCACACCTTAGCAATAATGTGCTACCTTTTTTTATCTTTGCCAATCTGAGGTGTGAAACATACTATTTCCTGTGGTTTTAATTTATATTTCTTCTTCTGAGTAAGGTTGAGCGTGTCCTACAGCCATTTCTTTGATCTGAAGATTCAGCACAATAGCAATGAATTATTCAACCAATCTCTTCCTTGTTAATTAATACACCTGTTTTTACTGGCATTTCAAGATTTGAAATTAAACAAACTATTTTTTTTTTTTTTTTGAGACGGAGTCTTGCTCTGTTGCCTGGGCTAACATGCACTGGTGCAATCTCGGCTCACTGCAACCTCTGCCTCCCGGGTTTGAGCGATACTCCTGCCTCAGCCCCCCGAGTAGCTGGGATTACAAGTGCCTACAACCATGCTTGGCTAATTTTTTGTATTTTTAGTAGAGAAGGGGTTTCACCGTGTCAGCCAGGCTGGCCTCAAACTCCCGACCTCAGGTAGTCCACCCGCCTCGGCCTCCCAAAGTGCTGGGATTACAGGTGTGAGCCACTGCACCCAGCCAAAATGAAACTTCAGTATGCAAATTGTATGGCTTTGCACTCTTGTCTGATGATCCCTTCAGAAAGAGTGGAAACGCTGTTTCAAAGAATACTCTCATTTACATTTTGGGTGGTTAAATAAGCCTTCCAAGTAGGCTTCCAAAGTCTGTTCCCGTTTATTCCCACCAATGAAGCGTGAGAACATCGATCCGCCTTCTGGAGAGATGATAATCATTGACACCCCCGAAACAGAGCATGAGAAGGCCGGTCTCCTTGTTCCCTCACTACTCTGGGTTTTGTTAGTCTTTTCGGTTTCCTAGAAGTATAATTTATTGTGCAGTACAGAATTTTATCTCGGGCTGGGAGCAGTGGCTCATGCCTGTAATCCCAGCACTTTTGGAGGCCAAGGCAGGAGGATCACTGGAGCCCAGGAGGTTGAGACCAGCTTGGGCAACATGGCGAAACCTTGTCTCTACAAAAAATACAAAAATTATCCAGGTATGATAGTGCGTGCCTGTAGCCCCAGCTACTTAAGAGGCTGAGGCCAGAGGATCGCTTGAGCCTGGAAGTTGGAGATTGCAGTGAGCCATGATTGAACCAGTGCACTCCAGCTTGGGAGACAGAGCAAGACCCCGTATCAAAAACAAAAAATAAAAGTTATGGTACATCTTCCAAGTGGAATGTTATACAGCTCTTCAAAATAACGACCAGGCCAAGTACAGTGGCTCCCAGCACTTTGGGAGGCCGAGGTGGGAGAACTGCTTGAGTCCAGGAGTTTGAGACAAGCCTGGACAACATGGTAAAATCCTGTTTTTTGTTTGTTTGTTTGTTTAAAGCACAAAAATCAGCCAGGTGTGGTGATGTGCACCTGTAGGCTCAGTCACTTGGGAGGCTGAGGTGGGAGGATCGCTGTAGCCCGGGAGTTGGAGGCTACAGTGAGCCGTGATTGTACCACTGTACTCCAACCTGGGCAACAGAGCAAGACCCTGTCTCCCCTGCCCCACCTTCCAGAACACACACACACACACACACACACACACACACACACACACACACTGCAGCAATAAATGTCTACATAATTTTAAGCAAAACAAGCAGAATCCAAAATTGTATCTATGCTGACTAGAACTGTGTAAAAATACACCTGCAGGGGCCGGGCACAGTGGCTCATGCCTGTAATCCCAGCACTTTGGGAGGCCAAGGCCAGTGGGTCACCTGAGGTCGGGAGTTTGAGACCAGCCTGACCAACATGGAGAAACCCCGTCTCTACTAAAAATACAAAATTAGCCAGGCGTGGTGGTGCATACCTGTAATCCCAGCTACTCAGGAGGCTGAGGCAGGAGAATTGCTTGAACCTGGAAGATGGACACTGCAGTGAGCCGAGATTGGGCCACTGCACTACAGCCTGGGCAACAAGAATGAA
Source organism: Callithrix jacchus (assembly GCF_049354715.1). Lineage (NCBI taxonomy): Eukaryota > Metazoa > Chordata > Mammalia > Primates > Cebidae > Callithrix > Callithrix jacchus. Next base: position 15,536,565 of record NC_133503.1, on the reverse strand, counting down.
ACTCCGCCTCAAAAAAAATAAAAAATTACACCTTCAGGTGACTGGATACCAGACAGAAGGTCGAAGAGTGTACAGATTGGTATGAATGGTTTTTCTTGGTTTTGTCCTTGGTATTTGGTGGGTGGATGAGGTAGAGATTGGGAAGGGGAATGAGTAAGAAGCCTCCCAATGAAAGAGACAGGAGTACAACTCTTGCCTCTGCACTGAAGGATGGTGTGGTCAGGGAAGATGCAGCTTCCCTGCAAACGCTGTCCTTCCTGCAGCACTCTGCACACCAGGGCTGCTGGGCAGTTTGCAGGTGATCATCTCGAGGTGCTCACAGGACCGCAGATGCTCAGGGCTGCTGTCTGGACACGTATGCCCCAGTTTGAAATGCGTCCCACCTGATTTTAACAGAAGCAAAATTTTTTTTTTTTTTTTTTTTTTTTTTTGAGACAGAGTTTCGCTCTTGTTGCCCAGACTGGAGTGCAATGGCACGATCTCGGCTCACCGCAACCTCCGCCTCCTGGGTTCAGGCAATTCTCCTGCCTCAGCCTCCTGAGTAGCTGCGATTACAGGCATGCGCCACCATGCCCGGCTAATTTTTTGTATTTTTAGTAGAGATGGGGTTTCACCATGTTGACCAGGATGGTCTCGACCTGTTGACCTCGTGATCCACCCGCCTCGGCTTCCCAAAGTGCTGGGATTACAGGCTTGAGCCACCACGCCTGGCCCAGAAGCAAATTTTTTGTTCGTTTGTTGTTCATTGATTTTGGACATCTAGCTTCCAGAACTGAGAGAGCAATGAGAATGCCTGTTGTCTGAAGCCACCCAGTTTGTGTCACTTTTTTTTTTGGAGTTAGAGTCTCGCTCCGTCTCCCAGGCTCAGGTGTAGTGGCACAATCTTGGCTCACTACAACCTCAGCCTCTGGATTTCAGCAAGTCTCCTGTATCAGCATCCTGGATAGCTGAGATTACAGGTGTGCACCACCACACCCAGGTAATTTTTGTATTTTTAGTAGAGATAGGATTGGCCAGGTTGGTCTCAAACTCCTGACCTCAGGTGATCCGCCTACCTCAGCCTCCCAAAGTGCTGGAATTGCAGGTGTGAGCCACCGCACCCAGCCGGCACTTTGTTATAGCAGCTGCAGTGTTACAGGCCGAACTGTGTCCTGCCCCCCCACCACATTTCCTATATTGAAGTCATATTTATTTATTTACTTATTTTGACAGTGGCGCAATATCCACTCACTGCAATCTCCACCTCTTGGATTCAAACGATTCTCCTGCCTCAGCCTCCCAAGTTGTTGGGATTACTGGCAGGCACCACCATGCCTAAGTTTGTATTTTTCGTAGAGACAGGGTTGTCCATGTTGCCCAGGCTGCTCTCAAACTCCTGGCCTCAAGGAGTGTGTCTGCCTCAGGCTCTCAAAGTGATGGGATCCCAGGTGTGAGTCACTGTGCCTGGCCCATATGTTGAAGTCCTAAGAATGGGACTGTGCTTGGAAACAGGGCCTTTAAAAGGATAATTAAGTTAAAATGATATACCCAAAGGGTTATAAATTGTTCTATTTTAAAGACACATGCACACGTATGTTTACTGTGGCACTGTTCATAACAGAAAAGACTTGGAACCAACCCAAATGCCCATCAATGATAGACTGGATAAAGAAATGCGGCACATATACACCATGGAATACTATGCAGCCATAAAAAAGGATGAGCTCATGTCCTTTGCAGGGACATGGATGAAGCTGGAAGCCATCATTCTGAGCAAACTAACACAAGAACAGAAAACCAAACACTGCATGTTCTCACTCACAAGTGGGAGTTAAACAATGAGAACACATGGACACAGGGAGAGGAACATCACACACTGGGGCCTGCTGTTGGGGGGGTTAGGGGAGGGATAGCATTAGGAGAAATACCTAATGTAGATCATGGGTTGATGGATGCAGCAAACCACTATGTTCTGCACATGTACCCCAGAACTTAAAGCATACTAATAATTTTTTTTAAATGAGGTCATTAGGTGGGCCCTGATCCCATCTCACTGCTGTCCTTATAAGAGGAGCAAGGGACACACAGGGGCACACCATGATGTTTACATACAGAGACAATGTCATTGGAAGACACCGTGATAAGGTGACCATCTGCAAGCCAGGGAGAGAGGCCTCAGGAGAAACCAGCCCTGTCTACACCTTTCTCTTGGACTTCCAGCCTCCAGAGCTGTGAGAAAGTAAATTTCTTTTGTTTAAGCTGCCCAGTCTGTGGTATTGAGTGATGACAGCCCTCTAATACACAGGAGAAAATGAATACAGGAAGAATCTTTTGTTACTAGTGACAGAACACATCACTGAATTTCCGCAGAAAGGAAATGCATTGCAGAAAGAAAATCTATACGACTCACATTTCAAACATACATGTATTCATTTTTAAAATAAACTGTCTATCACTACCATAAATAGAATCCAGGAACCATATCTGTGAAATCCTGTGAACTCACAGGAGTCATTTTGGCTTCAGGTAGAGCTTGGTGAAACATACATGCAACTTACCAACCACCATCCACATCTCAGCTCTGCATTCCAGGATTCTGGCCAGAAAACAAAAAAGCTTTTTTCTGTGTGTGTGTGTATGTGATCACAGACAAATACAGCAAGCAGCTCATGAAGCTACACTCTCCTGGGTCTTCAGCCAGCAAGAAGGAAAATGCCCTTGACCACCAAACAAATTCAAGGCTTTGCTCCGATTGGACCCTTGGAGGTCACAGGCTGTCTCCGAACCAGTTGCTGTTGCCAGAGAGCGTGATGTCTCAATGAGCTTAGTCCTTGATCACATGTTCCTCCCTAGTACGGAGGGGTCATGAGAGTGAGAAGGAGATTGCTTTCCTCAAACACATTGGACTGATACCTTTGGGTAAATATCTTCAGAAAAGTTGGGGTGTTTGTTTTTTTAAATTTATATACACACAGTACACATATATAGACATATATGTTTTATATATTATATATTAGGCATATAATATGTTATATATTATATACAATGTTAGGCATATTATATATACATATTTAGTTATATATACACATATATAAATAGACATACACATATATGCCTATATTCACATATATACATATATGTATATATATGTCTTAAATATACACACATAAATATATATATGTATATATATAATATATCTAATATACATACATTAGACAGGGTCTTGCTTTGTGACCCAGGCTCTGCAGTCCAGTGATGTGATCATAGTTTTCAAATTTTTTGCAGAGATGGAGTCTTGTTATGTTGTCTAAGCCCGTCTTGAACTCCTGGCTTCCAGCAATCATCCCACCTCAGCCTTCCAGAGTGCTGGGATTATAGGCATGAACTGCTGCCCCCAGCCAGGATAGTGTTAAGAAGGAGAAATTACAAACAAAGAAAACAGGAAGAAGAAGAAAGAAAGAAGAAGAAGAAGAAGAAGAAGAACAAGAACAAGAAGGAGGAAAGAAAGAAGGAAAGAAGGAAGAAGGGGAAGAGGAGGAAGACGAAGAAACAAAAAAAAATACAAGAATAAAAAAAAAGAAGGAGAAATTGATATGAGCGGTCAGTTGCCAACTGCTATTGCAACTGTCCCAAATTTCATCCCCAGAGTGACCCAATGAAGCAGGGATTGTTAGTGTCCCTGTTTCCTTTTCTTTTCTTTCTTTTTTTTTTTTTTTTTTTTCCTCTTGTGTCTGGCTTATTCTGCTTAGTGTAATATGTTAGTAGTTAATGTTTTAATGCTTTTATTTTTTTTATTTTTTAGAGAGAAAAAGAGAAAAAGAAGGGGAAAAAAAGAAAAAGAGGGAAAAAGGAATATTACTTCATTCCTAAAATGGGTTTCAATAATGGCCGATCAATATTTTGAGTGTTTAAAGTGGTTAATGCATATTTTATGTGTTTAAAATGGAGACCTCTATTGTGTTTATTTGTTCTGGCTCTGAGTTCAAGTCCTGGATATCGTTATCAATTTGTTGTCTCGTTGAATCTAAATCTCATTATGTGTCTTATGTATCTGGGTGTTAAGATCTCTTATTGTTACATTAATCCTTTTACCCTTGCATCCTTGTAGCTTTGAAATCTATTTTATTAAGTGTGAGAATTGCAACTCCTGCTTTTTATTTATTTATTTTTGCTCTCCATTTGGTTGGTGAGTTTTTTTCCATCCCCTTGTTTTGAGTCTTTGTATATCTTCAGATATATCGTTAGATTTTGTGGATAATGTATATTTTGTGTGTTTAAAATGGAGACCTCTATTGAGTTTATTTGTTCTGGATCTTAGTTCCAGTCCCGGGTATCGTTATCAATTTGTTGTCTCGTTGAATCTAAATCTCATTATGGGTCTTATGTATCTGGGTGTTAAGATCTCTTATTATTACATTATTCCTTTTACCCTTGTATCCTTGTAGCTTTGAAATCTATTTTGTCAAATGTGAAAATTGCAACTCCTGCTTCTTATTTATTTATTTTTGCTCTCCATTTGGTTGGTACATTTTTGTTTTTGTTTTTTTTCCAACCCTTTATTTTGAGTCTATGTATATCTTTGGATATACCGTTAGATTTTGTCTGTATCTTTTGATTGGGAGATTTGGTCGATTTAAATTTAGGGTTGCTGCCATTTGTTATTAACTGGCTATTTTGTCCTTTCGTTGATAAAAATTCTTCTTTATGTTAATGCTCTTTACTTTTTGGTGTATTTTTAGAAAGGGTCATACTGGTTGTTCCTTTCTGTGTATAATGCTTCTTTTAGAAGTTCTTGTAAAGCAGGCCTGGTGGTAACAAAATCTCTGAGTACTTGCTTGTTCCTAAAAGATTTTATTTTTCCTTCAAATGTAAAACTTAAATTGGCAGGATATGAAATTCTGGGCTGAAAGTTCTGTTGATTAAGTATATTGAATATTGGCCCCCACTCTCTTCTAGCTTGTAGGGTTTCCGTTGAGAGATCTGCTGTAAGCCTAATAGGCTTACCTTTATGGGTGACTTGATCTTTCTCTCTGGCTGCCCTTAATATTTTCTCCTTCGTTTCGATCTTGGTGAATCTAATGATTATGTGCCTTGGGGTTGGTCTTCTTGAGGAATATCTTTGTGGTGTTCTCTGTATTGCCTGGGGTTGAATAGTGTCCTGCTTTGCTAAATTAGGAAAATTTTCCTGGATAATGTCCTGGAGAGTATTTTCCAGCTTGACTTCATTCTCTCCGTCACATTCAGGTACACCAATCAAGCGTATATTAGGTCTTTTCACATAGTCCCATATTGCTTGGAGACTTTGCTCATTCCTTTTTATCCTTTTTTCTCTATTCTTGTCTTGTCGTTTTGTTTCATTAAGTTGGTCTTCGACCTCTGATACCCTTTCTTCTGCTTGATCCATTCGGCTGTTTAAGCTTGTACATATTTCACTAAGTTCTCGTGTTGTATTTTTCAACTCCATAAGTTCATTTGTATTCCTCTCTATATTGTCTATTCTTTTCAACATTTCATCTAACCTTTTTTCCAAGTTCTTAGTTTCTTTACATTGGGTTAGAACAAGTTCCTTTAACTCCCAGAAGTTTCTTATCATCCACCTTTTAAAGCCTACTTCAGATAATGGAACACAGTCCTTTTCCATCAGGGCTTGTTCCATTACTGATGAGTCCTCTTCCATCAGGGCTTGTTCGGTTGCTGATGAGTCCTTTTCCATCAGTGCTTGTTCCGTTGCTGATGGGTTCTGATTCTGAGTATACTCGGCCTTCTTAGGCTGTTTTTTTCCCTTCATTGTAGATGAACCGCCTTTCTAATTAGTTTTCTGAGTCGACGTCCGACTTATTGATTCCCAGTGCTGGGATCCGAGCCACCCACTGTGGCAGCCTAAATAGCAGCGATAAGACTGATGGTGCTCTTCTGCCCGGGAATCTCTGGTCTGGCTTCCCTCTTGAGTCCGCAACAAGCGGCTCTGACTTCCCGGAGCTCCAAACTCCGGTCAGTAGGGGAAGCGGTCCCGTTGGCTCTGCATGAAGAGCTGCTGCGCCGAGACGCCGGCAAAACTGCTGCGGTGGCCACAAGAGTCGCGCTGGCGACCCGTGGGGCTCCTCCACTGGGAATCGGCTGATCGGTGAGTGATGAAAATTCGTCTAATGATGTGGCGTCGTCTCGTTCTCTGAGCTTTCACTGGGAGCTACAATCCTGAGCTGTTAGTGGTCGGCCATCTTGGATCGAACCTCTTCTTTTCTTTTTTGTGTGGGGGAGCAGATGGAGTCTTGCTCTGTCACCCAAGCTGGAGTACTGTGGTGCAATCTTGGCTCATGGCAGCCTCCACCTCCCAGGTTCAAGTGATTCTCCTGCCTCAGCCTCCTGAGTAGCTGGGATTACAGGTGCCCGCCGCCACACCTGGCTAATTTTGTATTCTTAGTAGAGACAGGGTTTCACCATGTTGGCCAGGCTGGTCTTGAACTCCTGGCCTCAAGTCATCCACCTGTCTCAGCCTCCCAAAGTGCTAGAATTACAGGTGTGAGCCACTGTGCCCAACTAACTTTTGTATTATTAGTAGAAATGGAGTTTCGCCATGTTGGCTAGGCTGGTCTCGAACCCCTGACCTCAAGTTATTCGCCCTGGCCTCCCAAAGTGCTGGGATGACAGGCATGAGCCACCACACCTGGCCAAGTGTCCCTGTTTTCTTTTCTTTTCTTTTTTTTTTGAGCCAGAGTCTCATACTGTCTCCCAGGCCGTAGTGCAGTGGCGCGATCTCGGCTCACTGCAATCTCGCCTCCTGGGTTCAAGCAATTCTGCCTCAGCCTCCGGAGTAGCTGGGACTATAGTGGTGCACCACCAAGCCCAGCTATTATTATTATTATTATTATTTTTGTATTTTTAGTAGAGACGGGGTTTCACCATGTTGGCCAGGATGGTCTCCATCTCCTGCAAGTGTCTCTGTTTTCTATAGGAGAAAGCTGAGCCTTTGGGGGAAGAAATGATTTGTCTCAGTGGGCAAGTGGGAGAGCTTGGATGCAAACTTGTCTCTGGGTCTGTCGCCAAAGTCTCTTTCTTTTCCCTGACATTCACTCTCTTCCCCTCTAACTTTGGACAAAGAACCTTTGCCTGATTCCTGTCTGACTTGTTATCTACTTGATATTGGCCACCGTGAGAGTATTTACACTGTGGAAATTAGAAACTGCTACAGATCGGGGCTTTTCCCCCAAAGAGCCAGTGAACCTTGAGACACAACAGCTCTCATTGCAACTCCAATGGGGTTTCCCACTGGGAGTCCCCATCTTGAATCTCACAAATGGATCCCTAATGCTTTAATTTTGTCTGAAGAGATTTCAGTATAGTGTGAGACAGAGAGGCTTAGAAAAGCCCCCGGCTATGGCAGAGTAAGTGTGAAAACAGCAGCCACTTCTTGAGAGGGTGGAAATTCACATCCATGAGAAAGATTTTGGCATCTCACAGCAGTTGAGTTCTCTGGCAACCTGCATTCCTGGGCAGTTACTCACTCCTGGGCCTGGGCAGGTATTGATGGGGCTCCGCCCCCCTAGCATGGGTAGGGCTGCCCTGGCCTGCCCATTCCCTTCCTTGGCAGATCACCTATTTGCTAAGTTACCCTGGGATTCCTCCATCAGTGCCCTGCACTGGAAAGACTAGGGAATAGGGAAGTTGGGATGGGGGGCTGAGCTGCAGCCTAGATTTGGGCAGGAGCTGAGGATCAAATTTATTCCTGGGACCGGTCACAGTGGCTGATGCCTCTAATCTCAGTACTTTGGAAGGCTGATGTGGGCAGATCACTTGAGGTCAGGAATTCAAGACCAGCCTAGTCAACATGGCAAAACCATGTCTCTACTAAAAATACAACCAAAAATCATCTGGCTCCTTGCCTGGCCAGTTTGTTTGTTTTTAATTAAAGATAGGATCTTGCTATGTTGCCCAGGTTGGTCTCGAACTCCTGCGTTCAAGAGATCTTCCCACCTCAGTCTCCCAAAGTGCTGGGATTACAGGCATGAGCTACTGCGCCCAGCCTAGCATTTTGAACAGCACTTTTTTCTGCTTTTTGAACAAGAGGTCTGTATTTACATTTTGTACTAGGCTCCACAAATTATGGAACTGACCCTGTAGCAGAGTCTTCACCCCCAAAGACCCAGAAGACTTTTGGAAACTGAAAAGAAACCCAATAATTTCTCATGTGATAAGAGGACTGGCATGTTTGCTTGGAGGCCAATTTTACCAGCCAGTCCTCTCCAGTCCAGACTATTGCCCCGAGAGCACTGGTTTATCTTCCCCTCATCCTAACTGGTTGACCTAATCCATTTTTACCGATTTTCCAAAATGATCCAGGGCTAAGAGAAAGAAACATAAACCAAAGACTGGGAGAAAATATTTGGAAAACACATATCAGATAGAGGATTTGTATTCCAAATATACAATGAACTGTTAAAACTCAATAAAAACATGGTGTCTGGTACGGTGGCTCACGCCTATAATTCCAGCACTTTGGGAGGCTGAGGTGTTTGGATTGCCAGAGGTCAGGAGTTCAGGACCAGCCAGGCCAACACAGTGAAAACCCATTTCTACTAAAAATACAAAAATTAGCTGGACGTGGTAGTGGGCGCCTGTAATCCCAGCTACTCGAGAGGCTGAGGCAGAAGAATCACTTGAACCTGAGAGATGGAGGTTGCAGTGAGCCAAGATCATACCACTGCACTCCAGCCCAGGTGACAAGAGTGACACTCTGTCTTAAACAAAACAAAACAAAACAAAACAAAACAAAAAACAAATCACTAACGTATAAAGCTTTTTTCTTTTTCCTGCAGTCTGTCTACTGACTTGTCACAATGGTTTTTTATTTGCTCCCTAATCTAATTCTAAGTAAAGAATACTCAGAAATATAAATTAATAGCATGAATTTACCATTCTTCTTTATATTGTGTAATGCCAACCTTTTTTTTTTTGAGACAGCGTCTCACTTTTGGCGCCCAGGCTGGAGTGCAGTGGTGCGATATTGGCTCACTGCAAACCTCCACCTCCTGGATTCAAGCGATTCTTGCACCTCAGCCTCCCGAGTAGCTGGGATTACAGGTGTGTGCCACTAAGGAAGACTAATTTTTGCATTTTTGATAGAGACAGGATTCCTCCTTGTTGGCCAGGCTGGTCTCGAATTCTTGACCTCAAATGATTCACCCACCTTGGCTTCTCAAAGTGCTCGGATTACAGGAATGAGCCAGGTGCCTGGCCCACAAAGGGGGTTTCTGAAGATCAAAATCAGAAACAATGCCAAGCAAAAACGTGAACATATATTAATTCTAGGTGGAGGGTACATGAGTGTTTATTTTACTCCCTAGAATTTTTTAGGGTTTGAACAATTCCACATTGTTTTTAAAGTAGGGCTGCTCTTTTTGCTTGCCAACCCACTGTTCCCCAGTTCCTGCCTTTTAAAGACAAAGAAAACCTAAGCCTGCAGGGAGCAGGGGGAAAGAGACAGAATTGGAGGCCACCAGGTGTGAGGAGGGGAGCAGGCGGGTGGCGGGAAGATGAGATCGGCTACCCACTTCCGGTATCCGGTTTGGCTCCGCCCCCGCCCTGCAGTATCCATGGCAACCAGGTCGCCTTTGCAAGGCAGGACCGGTCGCCACGCCGGGCTCCGAGGAGCCACCGGTGGCCTTTCTGATGGGCCACTTGGGGAAGGGTCCCCAGTTGTGAATCAGAGGGGGCATTTTTTGAATATAAAGAACAGCCTTGCCCTGTCCCGCTGGGTCCCTTGTAATTGCATCTGCCACCAGGAACAAGAGCAAGTCATTTCAGAAACTTCACCTGCAGCCATTAGCCATCAAGGGCTTGCCAGGCGCCGCCTGATGTCACACCCTGCTTGTCGTATTTTTTAAGGGTGTGTGTCTTTGTGGGGACCCCCAGATTCTGCTGGGATAAGTCACTTGGTGACTCGAAGAGAGGAGACAGCCTGATAACCTGCCCGTGTGGACGTCTATCTAGCTATATGCCCACCCTTTTATAATTCTTTTTTTTGAGACGTAGTCTCGCTCTGTTGCCAGGCTGGAATGCAGTGGCATGATCTCTGCTCACTGCAACCTCCGCCTCCCGGGTACAAACTATCCTCCTGCCTTAGCCTCCCAAGTAGCTGGGACAACAGGCGGGTGCCACAATGCCCAGCTATTTTTTTTTTTTTTTTTTTTGTATTTTTAGTAGAGACAGGGTTATGTTGGCCAAGATGGTCTTGATCTCTTAACCTCATGATCCGCCCACTTCAGGTTCCCAAAGTGCTGGGATTACTGGAGTAAGCCACCATGCCCAGCCTATAAAATGCTTTATAAAATGGTCTTACTCTATGGGAAATGTGAAAAATCATCTCACCAACCATAGATAACCACAGCTAGTTTTTTTTTTTTTTTTTTTTTGAGACAGTGTCTTGCTCTGTCGCCTAGGCTGAAGTCCAGTGGCATGATCTCGGCTCACTGCAACCTCTACTCCCTGGGTTCAAGTGATCACCCTGCCTTAGCCTCCCAAGTAGTTGGGATTACAGGTATGTGCCATCATGCCTGGCTAATTTTTGTATTTTCTGTAGAGACAGGGTTTCGTCATGCTGCTCAGGCTGGTGCTGAGCTCCTGTGCTCAAGTGATTCGCCTTCCTTGGCCTCCCAAAGTGCTGGAATTATAGGTGTGAGCCGCCTCACCCGGCCAGGGAAATAGTCAAATGCATGTAATACACTTAGCACGGTGCTTAATGCCTAGTAAGCAGTCAGTAGAACCACAGCCCCTTCTTCAATTACAGCAGCAAAGTATAGTGTGGTATAATTGCAGTATTCTGCAACCTCACTTAAAAAAATTTAACATAGCACGAGCATTTTCCTTATATCCTTAAATATTACCTAAGAGTATGATTCTTAATTATCACATGACCATTCAACATAGCGATGTATCCTATAATTTATTTAGCCAATTCTCTATCGTTGGACCTGGGGAAGGCGGGAAATTCTTTATCTTTTCTCTTTCTAGACAATACTGCAGAGGAAATTCCTTAGTGAGTGTTTAATGTTACTTTAATGCCTTTATGTTCATGAAAACCTTCCTTTCTCAAAGATCAGATCAACATTCTCCTAAATATGTTTCGTTCTGGCGAGGTATGGTGGCTCATGCCTGTAATCCCAGCACTTGGGAGGTTGAGGCAGGTAGATCACAAGGTCAGCAGATCGATGAAACCCTGTCTCTACTAAAAATGCAAAAAATTAGCCAGGCATAGTGGCATGTGCCTGTAGTCCCAGCTACTTGGGAGGCTGAGGCAGGAGGATTGCCTGAACCCAGGAGGCGGATCTTGCAGTGAGCTGAGATCATCCCATTGTACTCCAACCTGGGTGAAAAAAAGCATGTTTAGTTCCTTTTTGGCTTCATTAATTTTTGTAATTTTATTTTATTTTTTTAAAGAAACAGAGCCGAACTCTATTGCTCAGGCTGGAATGCAGTGTTGCAATCATAGTTCACTGCAGCTTCCAGCTCCTTGGGCTCAAGCAGTCCTCCTGCCTCAGTCCCCCAAGTTAACTAATTTTATAGACACACACCACCATGTCTGGCTAATTTTTAACTTCCTCGTAGACACAGAGTCTTGCTATGTTGCCCAGGCTGGTCTTAGACTCCTGGTCTCAATCAATCTTCCCACTTAGGCCTCCCAAAGCACTAGGATTCCAAGCCTGAGTCACCATGCCTGGCGTGGAATTTATTTTGATCATTCTTTCCTCCTTGGTTTTCTTTTCCTTCCTTCCTTCCTTCCTTCCTTCCTTCCTTCCTTCCTTCCTTCCTTCCCTCCCTCCCTCCCACCCTCCCTCCCTCCTTCTTCTCCTCTCTCTCTCTTTCTTTCTAACAGAGTTTTGCTCTTATGGCCCAGGCTGTAGTGCAATGGTGCAATCTCAGGTCACTGCAACCTCTGCCTCTTGGGTTCAAGCAATTCTCCTGCCTCAGCCTCCCAAGCAGCTGAGATTATAGGAGTGTGCCACCATGCCTGGCTAATTTTTGTATTTTTAGTAGAGACAGGGTTTCACCATATTGGCCAGGCTGGTCTTGAACTCCTGGCCTCGAGTGAGCCTCCGGGCTCGGCCTTTCAGAGTGCTGGGATTACAGAGCTGAGCTACTAGGCCACCTTTATTGGATTCTAAACTTGTCTGTGTAACTGTTTTTTTGTTGGGCTCTTGGCTCTGGCGCCCAAAGACATGTGCTGGATTTATATGTGGCAGTGTTGGTCACAAGCTGTCACCTTGTAGAGTCCCATGGAAACTTAACCTCACGGTGCTGGTCGCACGTGTGAAAAAGTAGTTGCCACACCTTGGGCTTTTCTCCAGCTGGCGCTGGCTGTCTCTGCTCCTTTTCCCTACCATGTAAAACCCCATATTCTTACTAATCCCCGATTAGCGTTGTCCATGATCAGCCACATCTACCCATGGCCATTTCTTTTCTTTTTTTTCTTTTCTTTTTCTCGAGATGGAGTCTCACTCTGTCACCAGGCTGCAGTGCAGTAGCACAATCTTGGCTCACGGCAATCTCCACCTCCCAGGTTCAAGTGATTCTCCCGCCTCAGCCTCCTGAGTATCTGGGACTATAGGCACCTGCTACCATGCCTGGCTAATTCTGTATTTTTAGTAGAGACTGGGTTTCTCCATGTTGGTCAGGCTGGTCTTGAACTCCCGACTTCAGGTGATCCACCTGCCTCAGCCTCCCAAAGTGCTGGGATTACAGGCGTGAGCCACCGTACCCAGCATTTTTTTTTTTTTCTTGAGATAGAATCTTGCTCTGTCACCAGGCTGGAGTGTAGTGGCGGGATCTCAGCTCACTGCAACCTCCGACTCCCTGGTTCGAGAGATCCTCTTGCTTCAGCCTCCCGAGTAGCTGGGACTACAGGTGTGCGCCATCACGCCCAGCTCATTTTTGTTATTTCTAGTCCAGATGAGGTTTCACTATGTTGGTCAGACTGGTCTCGAACTCCTGACCTCAGGTGATCTGCCTGCCTTGGCCTCTCAAAGTGCTAGTATTACAGGCATGAGCCACCACATCCAACCTACCTATGGCCATTTCTATGACTGGGAAATGTCTCAGCACTTATATATTCAGCCTCCTCATCTGTAGCAGATTGTATTTTTCAAAGACGCCCTCATCAATATATTTCTTTATCCTACATGCCCTTTTTACAGATTGACTGATAGACCTCTCCTGAAATTGGAGTCTGTGTGCCCTCTGAACCCTTAGTGAATACAGAGTTCTTATTTGGGATGATGAAAGAGTTCTGGAAATGGATGGGGGTGATGGCTGCACAAATTCTTCTCTTATTTTTAAATTTTTGTTTAGAGATAGGATCTTGCTCTGTTGCCCAAGCTGGAGTGCAGTGGCACCATCAGAGATCACTGCAGCCTCCAACTTCTGGGCTAAAGCAGTCCTCCTGCCTCAGCCTCCCAGAGTGCTGGGACTACAGGCATAAGCCAACACACTTGGCTGGTTGGGCAAATTGCGAATGTACTTAATGTCACTGAACACCGTACACTTAAAATGGTTAAATTTTTATGTTAGGTACATTTTACCGCAATAAGAATTACTAAAAAAAAAAAAAAAAAGTAAGCAAAAACCAAGTTATCTCTGCTTTGCTCTCTCTAAATGCCTGAGCTACAGAAATCAGCTCTACCATTTTGGGGTATTTTCTTTTTTTTTTTTTTTTGGCTTTTTTCCCCCCTTTTTGTGGAGTATGGCGTCGTGCTATATTGCCCAGGCAGGTCTCGAACTCCTGGGTTCAAGCTATCCTCTCGCCTCTGCCTCCCTAAGAGCTGGGATTACAGGTGTGAGCCACAGCGCCTCGTGAGGTAATTTCTTATATAGCAATAGCTAGCTTATAGGACATGCTCTCCAGCCTTTCAAGGAACCCTAGGGAATAATAAGTGTATTTTCCAGAAATAAATTATTACAATTTTTAAGGAGAGGCATAACCTCTCCTTAAAGCACCTAAAATACTGCTAAGAATACAGTAGGTGTTCAATAAATGCTTATAGGGTTGAATTGAGGATATTGTAAGCTACAGATGTGATTTTCAATTTTTTTTTTTTTGAGACAAAGTCTTGCTCTGTCACCCAGGCTGGAGTGCAGTGGCCTGATCTCAGCTCACCACAACCTCCACCTCCCGGGCTCAAGCGATTTTCCTGCCTCAGCCTCCTGAATAGTGGGGACTACAGGCGCGTGCCACCAGGCCCAGCTAATTTTTGTATTTTTAGTAGAGATGAGGTTTCACCATGTTGGCCAGACTGGTCTCTAACTCCTGACCTTATGATCCGTCCACCTTGGTCTTCCAAAGTGCTGGGATTACAGGCATGAGCCACTGTGCCCGGCCATAATTTTCAATTTTTGAGTTATTTACTTACTTATTTTTAGAGACAGGTTTGCTCTATTCCACAGGCTGCAGTGTGGTGGCGCTATCATAGCTCACTGCAGCCTCAACCTCCTGGGCTCAAGTGATCCTCCCCGCTCAGCCTCCCGAGTAGCTGGGATCACAGGCATGCATCATCATGCTCGGCTAATTTTTAAAAATTTTTAGTAGAGATACGATCTTGCCATGTTTCCCATGCTGGTCTTGTACTCTTGCCCTCAAGCAATCCCCTATCTCAGCCTGTCAACGTGTTGGGATTATAGGTGGGAGCCACTGTGCCTGGCCTTCTATTTTTTTAGTGGTGAATAGTAACTTACTAGTGTATTGTAAATAATAGAACTAACAAGTATCTCCTTGTACATAAGAGCACCATATACCTACCTGTGGTTAAAGACCCGGGTTTTGGAGTCAGGCAAACTTGCATTCACATTCAGCACCAAACATCTGGTCTATCTCATTTGCTCTTTGCAGCAGCTCAATAAAGTAGAGGCAGTCTTAGCTCCATGTTACAAATGAAGAATAGGACCCTCGGGGAGATGGGGCTACCTCCCTAACAGTGCTGAGTAGTGAGGGGTTAGAGGCTAGGCTGGCCCCTGTGCTAGTTCCCTGGGGCTGTGATCACAAGACATCACAGTCCAGGTGGCTTCAGCAACAGAAATGTACTGTCTCACAGTTGTTGAGGCCAGAAGCCTGAAATCAAGGTGCTGGCCCTTGTTGCCCAGGCTGGAGTGCAATGGCACGATCTCGGCTCACCACAATCTCTGCCTTCCGGATTCAAGTGATTGTCCTGCCTCAGCCACCGCCTGTGACCCCAACACTTTGGGAGGCCGAGGCGGGCAGATCACCAGAGGTCGGGAGTTTGAGATCAGCCTGGCCTACATGGAGAGACCCGGTCTCTACTAAAAGTACAAAATTAGCTGGGCATGGTGGTGCATACCTGTAATCCCAGCTACTTGGGAGGCTGAGGCAGGTCAATCACTTGAACCCGGGAGGCAGAGGTTGTGGTGAGCCGAGATCGCGCCATTGCACTCCAGCCTGGGCAACAAGGGTAAAACTCTATCTCAAAAAAAAAAGAAAAGAAAAAAAGGTGTTGGCAAGGTTAGTGCCCTTTGGAGCTCTGTCTCCTTGCCTTGCAGATGGCTGACTTCCTCCTGAGTCTTCCTATGTCATCCCTCTATGTGTGTCTGTGTGCTAATCAATTCTCCTCCTCCTTCTCCTCCTCCTCCTTTTTTGAGACAGAGTCTCTCTCTGTCACCCAGGCTGGAGTGCAGTGGCGCCATCTCAGCTCATGTCAATCTCCATCTCCCGGGCTCAAGCAATCCTCCTGCCTTGGCCTCCCAAGTAGCTGCAACTACAAAGTGCATGCCACCATGCGTGGCTAATTTTTGTATTTTTAGTAGAGACAGGGTTTCACCATGTTGGCCAGGCTCATCTTGAACTCCCAGGCTCAAGTGATCCTTCTGCCTTGGCCTCCCAAAGTGCTGGGATTACAGGTGTGAGCTACCATGCCTGGCCACTAAATTCTTCTCATAAGGACACCAATTGTATTGGATGAAAGCCCACCCTGACTGCCTCATTTTTACTTAATCACCTTTTTAAAGGCGCTGTCTCCAAATAGAGTCCCACTCTGAGGCATGGGGGTTAGGGCTTCAACGTACTGAATTTGGGAGGAACATGATCAGCCTTCCCCTGTTATCCTGGGGTTCTAATTCTAATTCTGAAATAAGTGGTGGCTTAGATTTGCTGGAACCTCGGCCCCCGCTCTGGTTCCAGGGTTACATCTAGACCACAGGGAAACACCCAGTCAGGGAGGTTGTGCTCAGAAGGAACGGGACAGCCTCAATAGCTTGTTCCAACGCAAGGCTAGGCAGGCTGTCTTTATAGCGACTCTCACAGCCTTGGCAAGACTAGAGAGCGCCAGTAAAACCACATGGAATGATGCTTGTTCAGACAGGTCCGAGCCAGCGGCTCTCACCTTCAGAAGGAGATGTAGGAGAGGGGGAAAAATATCTGTTGGCTACAAGGAAAGAACAAACCTTCAATTAATGACTCCCTGGGGGTGGTGGAGGTGAGGACAGGGCGGGGATGGATAGACAGTCATAATTTCCATCCACAGCGGCCGGAAAGTCTTCTGGGATGTCTTGGGGAGGGCTGGGAGCAGGGAGACAGACAAAAACAACAAAAAATAAATAAGCAGGATGGCTTCAAATGATGATGAGGTCATGAAGAAAAGGAAGCCCGGCCGGGCGCTGTATCTCATGCCTAGAATCCCAGCACTTTGGGAGGCCGAGGTGGGAGGATTGCTTGAGCCCAGGAGCTTGAGGCCAGCCTGGGCAATGTAGTGAGACCCCCCCCAATCCCTTAAAATAATAATAGTAATAATGGTAGATGAAAATGAAACTTGGGCCGAGCACGGTAGCTCACACCTGTAATCCCAGCACTTTGGGAGGCTGAGGCTGGTGAATCACGAGGTCAGAAGATCGAGATCATCCTGGCCAACATGATGAAACCCCATCTCTACAAAAACACAAAAACTTAGCCAGGCGTGGTGGCACACGCCTGTAGTCCCAGCTACTTGGGAGGCTGAGGCAGGAGAATCGCTTGAACCAGGGAGGTGGAGCTTGCAGTGAGCCAAGATCAGGCCACGGCACTCCAGCCTGGCGACAGAGCAAGAATCTGTGAAAGAAGAAAGAAAGAAAGAAAGAAAGAGAGAGAGAGAGAGAGAGAAAGAAAGAAAGAAGAAGGAAAGAAAGAAAGAAAGAAAGGGAGGGAGGGAGGGAGGGAGGAAGGGAAGGAAGGAAGGAAGGAAGGAAGGAAAGAAAATGAAGCTATGAAGCTTGGCTGGGCATGGCGGCTATAATCCCAGCACTTAGGGAAGCAGAGTAATCCTAGCACTTTGGGAGGCTGAGGCAAGAAGATTGCCTCCCAGCACTTAGGTAGGCAGAGATGGGAGGATTGCCTGAGCCCAGGAGTTCAAACCAGCCTGAGCAACATAGTGAGACCCCATTCTCCAAACACACACAAAAAGAGAAGGAAGACAGGTGATGGGGAGGAGTGCTGTTTTACAATGGATAGGGAGAGAGTGTCTCTTGGAGAAGGTGGTAGCTTTTGAGCTGACTCCTGAAAGGCAAAAAGGACTGAATTAAGGAGAGGTGTGAACTGGATTTCTTTTTTTCTTTTTTTTGACGGAGTCTTACTCCGTCGCCCAGGCTGGAGTGCAATCTCAGCTCACTGCAACCTCAGACTTCCGAGTTCAAGTGATTCTCCTGCCTCAGCCTCCTGTGTACCTGGGATTACAGGCAAGCACCATGGCGCCCGGCTAAGTTTTTGTATTTTTAGTAGAGACTGCCATGTTGGGCAGTCTGGTCTCGAACTCCTGACCTCATGATCCACCTGCCTCGGACTCCCAAAGTGCTGGGGTTATAGGCCAGAGCCACCGCGCCTGCGGAAACTGGATTTCTCAGCCTGGGCGCTGTGGATGTTTTGAGCCAGATAGTTCTTTGCAGTTGCGGGACGGGGCTGTCCTGCGGTCCCAGTGCCCAACAGGGTGTTGAGCAGCATCCATGGCCTCTGCGCATTGGATGCCGGTAGCCCCCTTCCCATTCCCCAGACCGCAAGTCCCCACAACCAAAATGTCGTCAGGCCACGTGTCCCACAAGAGGAAAACTCCACCCTGACTGAGCCACAGGAAGGACATCCCTTAAGACAGAACAATAACCGTGAAGGATCTGATGTGGGAACGTGCTTGGAGACTTCAAGCAGATGACAATTGATGGGTGGAGTCCAGTGTGGGAGGAGAGGAGAGGAATGGGAAGAGGTGTAGGAGAGGGGGCTGGCAGGGTGCCTGGTGCTGTGGGAGGGAGGTGGATTTCATCCTGCACGGCAGGGGAGGACGGGAGGGACGTGACCTAAAAGACCCCTCCAGCTGCTGGAGTAAGGGCTGGGGGACAGATTGGGGTTTACAAGAGCATTAGTTTTCTGTGGCTGCGGTAACCAGTTACCACAGAGGTGGTGCCTTAAAATAACAGAAATGCGGCAGGGCACGGTGGCTCACGCCTATAATCCCAGCACTTCGGGAGGCCCAGGTAGGCGGATCACCTGAGGTCAAGAGTTCGAGACCAGCCTGGCCAACATGGCAAAACCCTGTCTCTACTAAAAATACAAAAGTTAGCCCAGCATGGTGGTAGGCGCCTGTAATCCCAGTTACTCCAGAAGCTGAGGCAGGAGAATCACTTGAACCTGGCAGGCAGAGGTTTCAGTGAGCTGAGATTGCCCCACTGCACTCCAGGCTGGGCAACAGAGCAAGACTCCATCTCAAAAAAACACAGAAACCAAAACAAACAACAGAAATGCATTCTCTCATTCTGGATGCCTGACGTCCAACATCAAGGTGTTGGTGAGGCCACACTCTTGATTGGAAGTTCTAGGGGAGGGTGCTTTTGGTTTCTGGGGGACCTAGGTGTCCCTGGCTTATGGCAACATTATTCCAATTTCTGTCTTGGTCTTCTTTTTTTTTTAAAAAAAAAAAAAAAAGGCAGTGTCTTGCTCTGTTGCCCAGGCTGGAGTGTAGTGGTGCCTTCACAGCTCACTGTAGTCTCAACCTCATGGGCTCAAGTGATCATCTTACCTCAGCTTCCTGAGTAGCTGAGACCAGGTGCATGGCAGCATGCTGGCTATTTTTTTTTTTTTTTTTTGAGACGGATTTTTGCTCTTATTGCCCAGGCTAGAGTATAATGGCATGATCTTGGCTCACCGCAACCTCTGCCTCCTGGATTCAAGTGATTCTCCTGCCTCAGCCTCCCAAGTAGCTGGGATTACAAGCATGCGCCCCCATGGCTGGCTAATTTTGTATTTTTAATAGAGAAGGGGTTTCTCCATGTTGGTCAGACTGGTCTCGAATTCCTGACCTCAGGTGATGGCCCATCTTGGCCTCCCAAAGCACTGGTATTACAGGCGTGAGCCACTTCACCACGCCCCATGTTGTTTAATTTTTAATTTTTTTTTGTTGTTGTTGTTGTTGTTAGAGATAGGGTCTCACTTTGTTGCCCAGTCTGGTCTCAAACTCCTATGCTCAAGTGATCTTCCCACCTTAACCTCTCAAAGTGCTGGGATTGCAGGTGTGTGCCACCGCGTCCAGCCTCCTGCCTCCCTCTTCACACGGCCTCCCTGTTTCTCTCTGTGTCCTCTGCTCTTAGAAGGGCACCAGTTACTGGATTTAGAGCCCATGCTGAAGACAGAATGATGATGACTGCCGGCTCCAGGTAAGAAATGGTGGGGAGTGGGCCACGGGCCACCATGGAGATGGAGAGCCATGGGCAGGCTGGGAGGTTTACACAACAGACAGACTGTGTTAAGGCCTGGGGCTGTCAGAACTCTGTCTGGGTTTGGCACACAGGTCGGGGCCTTAACCCCCACCCCACAATGTCTCTTCTGTGGGAAGGGGCCAGCCCTTCCAGGGCCGGAATCCAGGCTGTCTCAGTGCCATGACCACCCTTCTCTGCATAACCAGTGATGGTGCTGGGTTCAGAGCTCCCTCTCTCTCCCTTCCAATGTACTGGGAAGTTTTTGAGAAATCACAGGTTAGCCCTTGGCTCATGCCCTCCTCCTAAGGATCTCGTGTGAACTTTCTTCAAGAACTGAGATTGGGCCGGGTGCCGTGGCTCCCCGCTGTAATCCCAGCACTTTGGGAGGCTGAGGCGAGAGGACTGCTTGAGGCTAGGGGTTTGAGAACAAACTGGGCAACATAGGAAAACCCCATCTCCACAAAAAAATACAAATCCTAGCTGGGCATGGTCAGGAGGCTGAGGTAGGAGGATCACTTGAGCCTGGGAGGTAGAGGCTGCCGTGAACTATAATTGCACACTACTGCACTCCAGTCTGGGTGACAGAGTGACACTGTCTTTAAAAAAAAAAAAAAAAGAACAGAGATTAGCCACCACTGTCTCTGAAGCCAGGGCCAAAATAGAAGAATGTTCCTGGGATTCCACCCTCCTAATTGTGGCGCTGGGCTTGTTTTTCAGGTTTTGCTCAATAGAGAATTTTTTGGCCTTCACAGTAACTAAACCAAGGACCTTGCGTCTACTGTTCAATTGGGGGCTATTGGGCATTGCTGGCCCATCACATATAGGGGAACCCTCATCTTTTTCCTTTAATTAATTTATTAATTTTTGAGACAGGGTCTCGCTCTGTCACCCAGGCTGGAGTGCAGTGGTGCCATCATAGCTCACTACAGCCTTGACCTCCTGGACTCAAGCGATCCTCCGGCCTCAGCCTCCTGAGTAACTGGGACCACAGGCATGCACCACCATGCCCAGCTCATGCTCCTATCTTTCAGCTCCCTCTATGGGGGCCCATTTATTCTTGGTGACCCCTTCCTTCCTTCCACACTCAGAGCCTCAGGACCCCTTAGAAAGGGGAAGTCTCATGGTTTCTGGGGTGACTGCTCCAGGACAGAATGTTCCAGTAACAGGAAGCCGAGCTCCCACTCTGGGCCATGTTAGTGGTGATAATTAGAGCTTGTGGTGGGTGGTAGCCACATGGACATTACTGCAGGCAGGTCCTGGCAGGTGAAGACGTAGAAAGCATTGAAAGGCAGGGGGAGGGGTGAGGAAGGGAGAGGCAGGAACAGGAGGAGGCGCAGATCCCTGATAGCCTACGAGTGGGTGTGTTTTTGTCACCAATTAGACCCACAAACACATGTGTCCATGGAGCTGATACTCACAGTTCACATTCAGAGCCCAGGCACAGTGACTGACACCTGTAATCCCAACACTGAGAGGCCTAGGTGGGAGGACCATTTGAGGTTAGGCATTCCAGACCAGCCTGGGTAACATAGCAAGACCCCACTCCTTAAAAAAAAGAAATTAAAAATTATCAGGGTGTGGTGGCATGCGTCTGTAGTCCCAGCGATTTGGGAGTTTGAGGTGGGAGGATTCCTTGAACCCAGGAGTTTAAGGCTTCGGTGAGCTATAATGGCACCACCGCACTCCAGCCTGGGCAACAGAGTGAGACCCTTTTTCCGAAAAAGAAAGAAAAGAATCCACATTCTTGGACACAGACACATGCACTTGGATAATTGAGCTGCTCCTCCGTGTCACCTTGCCTTCGTGATGCTGTGTAAGGAGAGATGTGTTTACTGCCTGAGTCTCCCTCTGAGAGACTGAATTTATAAAAAGCCAGCAGCTGGCCAGGCGCGGTGGCTCAAGCCTGTAATCCCAGCACTTTGGGAGGCCGAAGTGGGTGGATCACGAGGTCAAGAGATTGAGACCATCCTGGTCAACATGGTGAAACCCCGTCTCTACTAAAAATACAAAAAATTAGCTGGGCATGGTGGCGCGTGCCTGTAATCCCAGCTACTCAGGAGGCTGAGGCGGGAGAATTGCTTGAACCCAGGAGGCGGAGGTTGCGGTGAGCCGAGATCGTGCCATTGCACTCCAGCCTGGGTAACAAGAGCGAAACTCCGTCTCAAAAAAAAAAAAAGAAAAGCCAGCAGCCACACCATACATGATAATAGAACTCACCCCTGCAGCAATCACTCTAGGAAGTCCAAAAACAATCTCTGCAGCCATCAGCACCAGTTGACCTGAATTTAGTCGATGACTCTCAGCTTCCCTGTTTTTACCCCTGCTTCCAATTTAGGACCCTTTCACTCTAATGCTTTTGCGTTTTCTTTCATTCTAATGCTTTTGCCCTTTCACTGCCTACATTTGCGTTTCTGCAAAAGGGTCAATTCCCTTGCTTTAGCAAGCTCTGAGTGAATAGCCTCTGTTTGCTCTCATTTGGGTGATCTTCAGGCATTGCCACCAGCTCCCATATTTGAGCTGATTTGAGTGTATTTCCTGTTACTTGCATCCTAATGGAAACACCTTTCCTCAATCTCCTCCACCACAATTTGGGATTAATTATGTCCACTTCACGTGGTGGTCCTCAGGACTTGTCTCCCTTGCCCTTGCCTTGAAACCTGACACACTAGAATGTTGCAGAGGGTTTTTTATTATTAAAAATTAAAGGCCGGGCGTGATGGCTTACTCCTGTAATCCTAGCATTTTGGGAGGCTGAGGTGAGCGGAACACCTGAGGTCAGGAGTTTGAGACCGGCCTGGCCAGCATGGTGAAACCCCATCTCTACTAAAAATACAAAATTTGGCTGGGTGTGGTGGTGTGTGCCTGTAATCCCAGTACTCAGGAGGCTGAGGCAGGAGAATTGCTTGAACCTGGGAGGTGAAGGTTGAAGTGAGATGAGATCAAGCCATTGCACTCCAGCCTGGACGACAAGAGCAAAACTCTGTCTCAATAATAATAACAATAATAAATTAACAAAGGCTTGTGATGGGACACCAAAAAAAACAGAAGGAAGAAATTTGATGGGAGGGAGATCTCATCTTTAGCCTCAAGCATTTTTCTTAATGGTGTGTGCAGAATGCAATGCTGATACCTCTTTCTGGTTTATTGTGGTTTTTGTCTTCAAAGAGTGGAAGCTCATTTTCGCTGCAATCAGGTGAACATTTTGTTGCAATGCTGTCAATGATTGCTGTGCTCTCACTAAATAGCAGGCCTGAGTGCTTGAATTCCCAGGCCTCCAGAACCCAAGCCCATGGCCCTACCAGCTTCCCCTTGGAGGGAGGAGGCCGCCGTCTTCTCTTATCTCAGGTGCCCGGGGCTCAGGGATCCTATCTCTGAGCAGCTGGTCACCATCTGGGTGTTCAGACACAGGCCAGAAGCCCGTGGAATTGTGAATTTCACCATCTATTTAACACTAGCTATGTTGACCCATTTCATATCTCTTTTTTTGGAGATGGAGTCTCGCTCTGACACCCAGGCTAGAGTGCAGTAGTGCAATCTCAGCTCACTGCAATCTCTGCCTCCCAGGTTCAAGCAATTCTCTCACCTCAGCCTCCTGTGTAGCTGGGATTACAGGCGTCTGCCACCACGCCTAGCTAATTTTTTTGTATTTTAGTAGAGATGCGGTTTCACCCTGTTGCCCAGGCTGGTCTCCTGACCTCGTGATCCGCCTTCCTTGGCCTCCCAAAGTGCTGGGATTACAGGCGTGAGCCACTGCTCCTGGCCACATTTCATATCTTATTGCATTTAGTCCTTAAAATAATCCAGAGATGGGTCTCAATAGTCCCTGTTTATAGATGAGGAAGCCAAAGCTTAGAAAGAGACCCAAAGTTGCAGCTTGAAGGATTAAGGAACTTTACAGATGAATCCTTAAAGTTGATTATTTTTGGTGACGGCAGTATTGTGGCTATATTTTTGTGTGAAAAAAAAATTTTTTTTAATATTTCTTGGCCAGGTGTGGTGGATCATGCCTGTAATCCCAGCACTTTGGGAAGCTGCAGTGGGAGGATCACTTGAGGTCATAGTGAAACCCTGTCTCTACTAAAAATATAAAAATTAGCTGAATGTGGTGGCACACGCCTGTAATCCCAGCTACTCTGGAGTCTGAGGCATGAGAATCACTTGAACCTGGGAGGTGGAGGTTTCAGTGAACCCAGATCAAGCCACTGACTCCAACCTGGGCGACAAAGCAAGACTCTGTCTCAAACAAACAACAAAAACCCCTTACTTTATAAGGGTTCTATTATTGTGACTTTTTTTCTAGCATTGCATTTGCTTCATCATCATATGGGTGGGCACAGGAGTTGGAGGTTGCAGTGAGCTCTGACTGTGCCACTGCACTCCAGCCTGGGTGACAAAGTGAGACTCCATCTTTAAATAAATGAACAAACAAATAAATAAAATGGGTGAGCAAAGGGGCGGGTGGAGGTGAAACCAGGCTGGCCTTAAGTTGAAGGTTTGCTTAAAGCTGGAGGAGGGTAACGGAGAGCTAGCCTTGTTCTCTTCCATATATGTTGGTGTGTTTGAAACATCCTGCAAAAAGCTAAATGAAAAACGAAACAAAACAAAACCAACCCTTCAGGATTTGCTTCCTGCATCTGGGCAGAGTCTAAATGCCTAGGGCTGGCATTCTGTCACCTCACAGCCCAGTCTTTCCTCTGCTCCCTGTCCCCCAACCCCCATTTCCCCGGGGCACTAACTGAGGTCCTAGAACACATGGCACCCAGCCTCCAGCGTTTCCGGTCATCTTCCCCATTAAAGGAACACTCCGAGGCCGGATGCAGTGGCTCATGCCTGTAATCCCATCATTTTGGGAGACTGAGGCAGGTGGATTACCTGAGGTCAGGAGTTCAAGACCAGCCTGGCTAACATAGTGAAACCCCTAAAAATACAAAAATTAGCCGGGTGTGGTGGCACAGGCCTGTAGTCCCAGCTACTCGGGAGGCTGAGGCAGGAGAATTGCTTGAGCCCAGGAGGCAGATATTGCAGTTAGCCAAGATTGTGCCATTGCACTCCAGCTTGGGCAACCGAGCAAGACTCTGTCTCAAAGAAAAAAGAAAGAAGGAAGGAAGGAAGGAAGGAAGGCAGGAAGGAAGGAGGGAAGGAGGGAAGGAAGGAAGGAAGGAGGGAAGGAAGGAAAGGAAAGGAAGGACCCCTGTGTCCTCAGGACCCTTCCCAGAATTAAACTCGTCTCCTTTGCCCAGTACCCCGGGGCTGGCTGGCTGCCTCCAGATCTCCATATATTTGCCTCCTCTATAGCCCAAATCATATTGTATTTTTTCTGATACCTGCTTTCTTATCTCTCATTCATTCATTCATTCATTCAATAAATATACTTTTTTTTTTTTGACGGAGTGTCACTCTGTCACCCAGGCTGGAGTGCAGTGGCACAATCTCTACTCACTACAATCTCTGCCTCCTGAGTTCAAGAGATTCTCCTTCCTTATCCTCCCGAGTACTACCACTCCCAGCTAATTTTTGTATTTTTAGTAGAGACAGAGTTTCACCATGTTTGCCAAACTGGTCTCATATTCCTGACTTCAAGTGATCTGCCAGCTTTGGCCTCCCAAAGTGCTGGGATTATAGGCCTGAGCCCCAAATCACATCATATTTCTAGTACCTGCTTCCTTATCTCTCATTCATTCATTCAAATCAATATTTAATGAACATTTACAGTGAGAATTTACAGAATCAATCCCCAGCCATTGGGGATTGATATCATTGGGATCTGTATCTCTGCCTAAATTTGTTGTCAAATTGTAATCACCGACAATGGAGGTGGGGCCTGGTGGGAGGTGATGAGATCATGGAGGTGGGTTTCTCATGAGTGACTTAGCACCATCCTCTTGGCAGTGTCAAGACAGTGAGATCTGGTTGTTTATAAGTGTGTGGTGCCAAGCATGGTGGCAGGAGCCTGTAATCCCAGCACTTTGGGAGGCCGAGGTGAGTGGATCACCTGAGGTCAGGAGTTCCAGACCAGCTTGGCCAACATGGTGAAACCCAGTCTCTACTAAAAATATAAAAAGTTAGTCAAGCATGGTGGCAGGAACCTGTAATCCCAGAGCTTTGGGAGGCTGAGGTGGGTGGATCACCTGAGGTCAGGAGTTCAAGACCAGCGTGGCCAACATGGTGAAACCCTCTCTACTAAACATACAAAAATCAGCCGGGCGTGGTGGAACACATCTGTAACTAGGGAGGCTGAGGCAGGAGAATCGCTTGAACCCGGGAGGCAGAGGTTGCAGTGAGCCAAGATCATATTACTGCACTCCAGCCTGGGTGACAGAGCAAGACTGTATCTCGAAAAGAAATAAAAGTGTGTGGTACTTCCCTTCTCTCTCTTGCTCCCATTCCTGCCACGTAAGATGCCCGCCCCCACTTTGCCTTCTGCCAAAATTGGAAGCTTCCTGAGGCCTCCCCAAAAAGCAGAAGCTGCCATGCTTCCTGTGTAGCCTGCAGAACTATGAGCCAATGAAAACCTCTTTTCTTTCTAAATTATCCAATCTCAGGTATTTCTTTATAGGCGGGCAAGAACAGACTTATACAGGGATAGGCAGGCATTGCATGTGTTTAACCAGCCCAGGCTCTGCCATATCACAGCCCAGACGATGTAACAACAGGGCTGAGATGAAGACTGTTCCATCCAAGCTGGTAGCCTCTCATTGGCTTGTGGAAATCTGAGCAGCAGAAATGGAAAGGCATTGCTGCCTGTGAGTGAACAAGTTTAGGGGCATATGCTTAAAGTGTCTAGGACAACCTTCCAACACATCCACGACCCTGCCCTGGGCTGCACTGGTAATGGAGGGAAAGCTGCCTTTTTTTCACGAGTCCCTGAACAAGGTGAATTGTTGCCTTTTCTGCAGTACTCTGCCCCATTGCTGTTGAATTAGAACTCCCAAGCAACAGCCAATCTTGAAGTGCTAAAGGAGAATCTCCCATGAGGCACATCAGACCCTCGTAATGTGGAACATAAAACTTCCAAAGACTGCCTGTCTCAGCTGTTTTAAAATCCCAGGCCTTTTTTTTTTTTTTTTGAGACAGAGTCTTGCTCTGTTGCCCAGGCTAGAGTGCAGTGGCATAATCATAGTTCACTGCAGCCTCCAACTCCTGGGCTCAAGCGATCCTCCCACCTCAGCCTCCCGGGTAACTGGGACCACTAGTGTGCACTACCATGCCCACCTAACTTTTTATATTTTTTGTAGAGATGAGATGTTGCTGTGTTGCCCAGGTTGGTCTCGAAACTCCAGGACTCAAGCGATCTGCAAACCTTGGCCTCCCAAAGGGCAGGGATTACAGACGTGAGCCACTGCACCCAATCAGGAGAGGGAGCTGCAGCATTCCCACTGACCTCGCGTTGAGGGAGGTTTACTCTCATCCTCCCTGATAGTTTGAAGAACTGGACTTGATGGTACAAGCAAAGCCCCAAGTCCTATGCTCACCTTTAGCAGCCAAAAGGATGGGTACTCTTACCCAACTTCAGAGAGACTGCAGCAAGTCCTTCTTCCTCCAGATGGCTTCAGCCTTTTTTCTCCCTCATGATGGTGAAGACCCAAACGAATGAATTCCCATGCCTCACTGTGTATGTTAGGGTCTCATTGAGGACAGAAGCTGCATCTCACCTATTTTTCTACTTCCTGTAGCAGCTATTACAGTGTCTGGCACAGAGTAGTCACTTGCTGTTTTGTTTTTTAATTTTAAAAACTTGTGTAAGTGCCAAGATTCCTGCCACCAAAGTTGAGATGGCTTCAAAAGAAAATGTGCCACAAAATAATCTTAACTCAGATAGGAAGAAGAAATCAGGGCCAGTTCAGTGGAAAAGAAGTGACAACAAGGGATGGAAGAATTCTGAAGGCAAGTCCAAGGCTGACATAGCTGCTCTAGGCAAGCCTCTTATTTGGCTCAGAGCTTCCTGGCAGGCAAAGTGAAAAGGGAGATGTGACTGATTAGTTGCATTCTTATTATCAGAGAAAAAAAACACATCTATGCCAGGTACCTCTCCTTTGACAATTCAGGCCTGCTCTCAACCCTTCTCCAAGCCATTCACTATCCTATAAAGCTGAGCTGTAGAGACTTTATCATTAGGTTCTTGTACTCTCTGGTTTCTAGCTGGGTTGAGTTCTGGCATGAGATCAGAGGGAGAGAGAACAGTGAAGTCTGGCTGTTGATCTCCTCCCTGCCCCATCTTCTTAATCCTTCAAGGTCGAGTGGTATTGAGCTGGCTGTGGTCCTTAACTGAAGGTCATCCTGCTGCACCTAGCTGTCTTCCCTCCTGGGTTCTGGCAGCCCCTCCTTTCCCACTTCTTCCAGCCTCGGGTGATAGTGACTTGCTGTTGTGATCCACACCTTTGTAAATAACTCCATTGAATAGCCCCTCCTAAAATGACGCACTCCTATTTTGAGTGCGTCATCTGAATCCTAATGGTGATGCAGGGCAGGTGAGCCCCAAATTGGGGCTTAGCCTGGGTGGGCTCTTGGCTTTACCCAAGAAAGAATTCAAGGACAAGCTAGTGGTGTTTTTTTTTTCTCCCTTCCCTTCCCTTCCCTTCCCTTCCCTTCCCTTCCCTTCCCTTCCCTTCCCTTCCCTTCCCTTCCCTTCCCTTCCCTTCCCTTCCCTCCCCTCCCCTCCCCTCCCCTCCCCTCCCCTCCCCTCCCCTCCCCTCCCCTCCCCTCCCCTCCCCTCCCCTCCTCCCCTCCCCTCCCCTCCCCTCCCCTCCTCCTCCCCCTCCCCCTCCCCTCTCCCCCTCCCCCCTCCCCCTCCCCTCCCCCCTCCCCTCCCCTCCCCTCCCCTTCCCTTCCCTTCCCTTCCCTCCCTCCTTCCTTCTTTCCTCCCTCCCTCCCTCCCTCCCTCTCTCTTTCTTTCTTTCTTTCCTTTTTTCCTGTCTTGATTGAGTTATATTGTTTTGCTTTTTGATGGTTGCCCAGGCTGGAGTGCAGTGGCACAATCTTGGTTCACAGCAACCTTCACCTCCCAGGCTCAAGTGATTCTCCTGCCTCAGCCTCCCGAGTAGCTGGGATTACAGGCACCTGCCACTGCACCCAGCTAATTTTTGTATTTTTAGTAGAGACAGGGTTTTGCCATGTTGACCAGGCTGGTCTTGAACTCCTGACCTTGTGATCTGCCCACCTCGGCCTCTCAAAGTGCTGGGATTAGAGGTATGAGCCACCGCATCTGAGTTTTGTTGGTTTTTTTTTTTTTTTTGAGATGGTATCTTGCTCTGTCACCCAGCATGATCTTGGCTCACTCCAACCTCTGCCTCCTGGGTTCAAGCAATTCTCCTGCCTCAGCCTCCTGAGTAGCTGAGATTACAGGTGTCTGCCACCACACCAAGCTAATTTTTGTATTTTTGGTAGAGACAGGGTTTCATCATGTTAGCCAGGCTGGTCTTGAAGTCCTGACCTTGTGATCTGCCCACCTCGGCCTCCCAAAGTGCTGGGATTACAGGTGTGAGCTCCAGCACCTGGACCTTGCTGGTCTCGAACTCCTGACCTCAAGTGATCTGCCTGCCTCAGCATCCCAAAGTGCTGGGATTACAGGTGTGAGCTACAGTGCTCAGCCTAGACAGCAACTTTTATTGAAGCAGCAGTGCACAGCAGCAGCAGAGGTCCCACTCCTTGCAGAGCAGGGCTACCCTGTAGGCAGTGGGCCCAGGGCAGCAGCTCAGAGGCACTGGAATTTTTGTTTTTGTTTTTTGGGTTTTTTTGAGACTGAGTCTTGCTCTGTCATCCAGTCTGGAGTGTAATAGTGCGATCTTGGCTCACTGCAACCTCCGCCTCCCAGATTCAAGCAATTCTCCTCCCTCAGCCTCTCGAGTTGCTGGGATTACAGGCACCCACCACCATGCCCAGCTAATTTTTGTATTTTTAATAGAGATGGGGTTTCACCATGTTGGCCAGGCTGGTCTTGAAATCCTGACCTTGTGATTTGCCTGCCTCCGCCTCCCAAAGTGTTGGGATTACAGGTGTGAGCCACTGCAACCAGCCTACACTGGTATTTACACCCACTTTTACCTCCATGCAAGTTAAGGGGTGGTTTATGTAGCTATTTCTAGGATGAGGATGGTAAATTACAGGTTGTGGGGTCATTGTCATGGAAAGGGGTGATCACTTCCAAGTGTTGCCATGGCGATGGTAAACTGACATGCTGCACTGGTGGGTGTCTTCTGGAAAGCTGCTTCCACCAGTCCCTGCTTTAGCAGATCTTCAATTAGGTCCAGTATCTGAACCCCGCCTCTGCAGTTGAGTCCTGCCTGCTACCTCACTGGGACCCTAACTGATACCTTTTCCATTTCCCTTCCTAGACCTAACTTCTAAAATAAACTTCTGGCTGAGCCCGGTGGCTCATGCCTGTAATCCCAGTGCTTTGGGAGGCAGAGGTAGAGGGGGGGATCACTGGAAGTCAGAAGTTCGAGATCAGCCTGAGTAACATTGTGAAACCCCATCTGTAAAAAAAATACAAAAATCAGCTGGGTGTGGGGTGCATGTCTGTAATCCCAGCTACTTAGGAGGCTGAGGCAGGAGAACTGCTTGAACTCAGGAGGTGGAGGTTGCAGTGAGTCGAGATCACGCCACTGCACTCCAGCCTGGGTGACAGAGCAAGACTCCATCTCTAAATAAATAAATAAATACATACATACATAAAATAAACTTCCTGTGTAACGATATGAGACCTAGTAAATGGCAATGAACAAATTCACCGTAGCAAAGGAGAAAGCAGCAATGAATTTCAATAGACTGCTTCCTTCAGTGAGAGCCAAGAATGTCTCATTCACTAATTTGCCAAGTCATTATTGAGCACCTGCTATGGTGACCTGCCATCATTCCTAGTTGCTGAGAATTACAGCACAGAACGACAAAAAAACCAGTGAAGGCCGGGCACGGTGGCTTATGTCTGTGATCCCAGCACTTTGGGAGGCTGAGGTGGGTGGATCATTTGAGGTCAGGAGTTCAAGATCAGCCTGGCCAATATGGTGAAACTCTACCTCTACTAAAAGTACAAAAATTAGCCAGGTGTGGTGACGCATCCTGTAGTCCCAGCTACTCAGGAGGCTGAGGCTGGAGGATCACTTGAGCCCAAGAGATTAAGGCTGCAGTAAGCCATTATCAGGTCAGCACTCCAGCCTGGGCAACAGGGTGAGACCCTGTCTCAAAAAAAAAAAAAAAAAAAAAATATATATATATATATATATATATATATATAATTACAACTTATCTGCTCCTTCTTTGTCCTTTCTTCTGTTTTTATTCAACCTGGAATGTGAATGTGGTAGCTGGAGTTTCAGCTGCCATCTGGGACCATGAGGATGAGGTCACATGCGAGGGATGGCAGAATGAGAAGTTTGGAGGAGACAAAGTACCAGAAGCCTTTGTGCTGTCATGCCAGTCAAGACTGTCCTCCCAGACTTTTAAATGAAAAAGGAACAAAGTTTTGTCTTGCTTAAGGCACTCTTGGCCACGTGCTGTGGCTAACAGCTGTAATCCTAGCACTTTGGGAGGCTGAGGCCAGAGGATTGCTTGAGGACATGAGTTTCAGACCAGCATGGGCAATGGGCAATATAGTGACTCTGTCTCAAAAAAAAAAAAAAAAAAAAAAAAAAAAAGCCAGACATGTTGGTTTATGCCTGTAGTTACTTGGGAGGCTAAGGTAGGAGGATTGCTTCAGCTCAGGAGTTTGAGGCTGCAGTGAGCTGTGACTGTGCCACTGTATTCCAACCTGGGTGACAGTGAGAATCTTTTTTCATTTTTATTTTTTTGAGACACTCTCGCCCTGTAACCTAGGCTGGAGCAAAGTGGTGCCATCGTAGCTCACTGCAGCCTCAACCTCCGGGTTTAAGGGATCCTCCCACCTCAGCCTCCTGAGTAGCTGGGACTACAGGTGCATATCTCCATGCCTGGCTGATTTTTATGTTTTTTCTTTTTGTAGCGACGGGGTTTCACCATGTTGCCCAGGCTGCTTTCAAACTCCTGAGCTCAAGCAATGCTCCCACCTTGGTTGCCCAAAATGCTGGGATTACAGGTGTGTTCCATCATGCCTGGCCAGAGAATCGTCTGTTAATGGAAGAAAAAGGCATTCCTAATTGGCCGGGAGGTGGGTCACCAGTATTTACAGCTGAATCTAATGCTAACTGATAGCAAGCAATCTGATGAATCATTCTAGGGTCTTAGTCATAACCACAGAAACTAATTCTAATGGGTCTGAGCAGAAAAAGAAATGTAATTAAAGAATACTGGTGACCAGGTGTGGTGGCTCACCCCTGTAATCCCAACACTTCAGGAGGCTGAGGTGGGTGGATCACCTGAGGTCAGGAGTTTGAGACCAGCCTGGCCAACATGGTGAAACCCCATCTCTACTAAAAAAAATTCAAAAAAAAAATTAGCTGGGCATGGTGGCAGGCACCTGTAATCCCAGTTTCTCAAAAGGCTGAGGCAAAAGAATCACTTGAACCCAGGAGGTGAAGGTTGCAGTGAGCCAAGGTCATACAACATTGCACTCCAGCTTGGGCAACAAGAGCGAAATTCTGACTCAAAACAACAACTGCTGGTCATGGCGGCTCACGCCTGTAATCCCAGCACTTTGGGAGGCCAACGTGGTTGGATCACAAGGTCAGGAGATCAAGACTATCCTGACCAACATGGTGAAACCCCGTCTCTACTAAAAATACAAAAATTAGCTGGCTGTGGTGGTGTGCAGCTGTAATCCCAGCTACTCAGGAGGCTGAGGCAGGAGAATCACTTGAACACGTGAGGCAGAGGCTGCAATGAGCTGAGATCGCACCACTGCACTCCAGCCTGATGACAGACTGAGACTCCATCTCAAAAATAACAACAACAACAACAAAAATGCTGGTTCATGCTTGTAAGCACAGCACTTTGGGAGGCTAAAATGGGAGACTGTTTGAGCCTAGGAGTTCAAGACCAGTCTGGGCAATACAGTGAGACTCCATCTCTACAAAAAAAAAAAAAAAAAAAAAAAAAAATTAGTTAGGTACACTATAGTGTGCACCTATAGTCCTGACTACTTGGGAGGCTGAGGTGACTACTTGAGCCTGGGAGGCCAAGGCTACAGTGAGCTGTGAGTGTGCCACTGCACTCCAGGCTGGGCGACAGAGCAAGATCATGTCTCGAAAAGAACAGAAAAATAAGAAGGAGGAGGAGGAGAGTGGGAGAAGGAAGAAGAAAAAGAGAAAGAAGGAGAAGAAGAAAGGAGGGGCCAGGTGCAGTGGTTCACACCCGTAATGCCAGCACTTTGGGAGGCTGAGGAGGATGGATCACCTGAGGCCAGGAGTTTGAGACCAGCCTGGGCAACATTGTAAAACCCCCATCTCTACTAAAAGTACAAAAATTAGCCAGGTGTGGTGGCTTATTCCTGCAGTCCCAGCTACTTGGGAGGCTGAGGCAGGAGAATCGCTTGAACCCAGGAAGCGGAGGTTTCAGTGAGCCGAGGTCACGCCATCGCACTCCAGCCTGGGTGACAACGCCCAACTCCATCTTAAAAAATAAAATAAAATAACGAAAGAAAGAAGAGAGAAAAAGAAGGGGAAAGAAAGGGAAGGAGAATACTGGCTAACTCAGATCTCTGGGAAGGCTAGAGATCCTGGCTTGGAGTCTATAGAGTCAGGAACGAGCCTCAAGTCACAGAACAGAACGGGTTCAGTGCAGTTATCACAGTTCATTCTGTTAGCAAACAGCAACCCAGTCGATCCCTCTCTCTAGACTTTAGATGTAGCTGTGACCACCCACTTGCAAAGTGGACATGTCTGGTACCCGCTCCTCTCTCTCCCTAGCCTCTGCTTGGTGGGGCATAGGTCACATGGCAAGTTTCTAGCTTTAAGGGAGGCTGGGAAAGTGATCATCAGTCTCCAGTGGCCAGAGCTGGACCGCCAGGAAGAATGATCCATGGCTACAACATCCACCCCAGTGTTCCCTACACCTGTTGCTGAGCCAGAATCTCAGATGATCACTGCACAGAGCCTTTGATTTATAATGTCTCCGTGTAGGAAATCCCTGACGGACAGTGGCTTATCTCCCTGACTTAGTCAGCGGCACCATTTAACACTTTACATTTCCTGTCACTTTGGATTTAATGAGACTTGTGGTGCCTCTTGAAATTCCCTGGCCCATCTCAAGGAGAAACGTGTCCATGCACCAGGCAGGTCGTGGGCAGCAGATAGTTCCTGACACAGCAGAGAATTTCCCCTACAGCTCCTCCAGATGTGCTGTTCCCTTCTGTTTTATCCTTGAGAGGATCCATTAAGCAGCTGATCCCTGGGCCCAGTCATTACCACCAGGATAGAGGAACGGTTTTGCTGCATAACTTGGACTCAATGCAGATTCTTCATAAAGCAAGGGCTTTGGACTCCAAGGCTTCTGAAGACTCCACCAGCTCAGACTGATGTTTCCGGGTTTGATGCTGCTGTGGAGTCTAAATTTCCTAGGGGCCCCTCCTGGACGTGGGTGTCGATATCATGGCTCAGGAAAGAGAGAGCTTTCCAAATGGCCTAGTTTCTATTAAAACGTCTGCTTGTTCAGCAACTCCACTTCTGGGCATATACCCAAAAGAAAAGTGAAAGCAGAGACAGGGACAGGTATTTGCACACCTGTGTTCATAGCAGCCTTCCTCATAACAGCCCAAAGGAACGAAACCCAAGTGGCCGTCGACGAGCGGATGGATAAACAAAATGTGGCAAATACAGCTGGTTGCAAAAAGACAAACGCCTTATGATGCCACTTATATGAGGTTCTAAGATTGGTCCAGTTTATAGAGACAGAAAGTACAATGGTGACGGCCAGGGGCTGGGGAATGGGATAAAAGGGGAGTGAGAACTCAACGCGACAGAGTCTCAGTTTGGGAAGATGAAAAGGTTCTGGAGCCTTTGGTGCTGGTGGTTGCACAACCATGTGAATGTGTTTGATGGAACTAAACTGTACACTTGATATTGTTGAAATGGGCCAGGCGTGGTGGCTCACGCCTGTAATCCCAGCACTTTAGGAGGCCTAAGTGGGAGGATTGCCGGGCCAGGAG
Organism: Callithrix jacchus; assembly: GCF_049354715.1. NCBI lineage: Eukaryota > Metazoa > Chordata > Mammalia > Primates > Cebidae > Callithrix > Callithrix jacchus. Next base: position 15,501,827 of record NC_133503.1, on the reverse strand, counting down.
TTCAAGACCAGCCTGGGCAACACAGCAAGATTCTATCTTTTGAAAAAAATGTTAGGGCTGGGTGTGGTGGCTCATGCCTGTAATCACAATACTTTGGGAGGCCAAGACAGTTAGATCATGAGGTCAAGAGTTTGAGACCAGCCTGGCCAACATAGTGAAATTCCAATTCTACTAAGAATACAAAAATTAGCCAGGTGTGGTGGCACGTGCCTGTAAGCCCACTCAGGAGGCTGAGGCAGGAGAATCACTTGAACCCAGGAGGCAGAGGTTGTAGTGAGCCGAGATCACGCCACTGTACTCCAGCCTGGGCAACATAGCAAGATTCTGTCTTGAAAAAAAATTAACTTAAAAAAGGTTAAAATGGTAAATTGTATGTTATGTATATTTTACCATAATAACAGTTTTTAAAGTCTGTTTCCTCTGAGCTGAGTGTCTTCAAAAGCTCTCTGCTGGGTCCTATTAGCAGGACTAAAGCCAAATAACATAGCGCCAAAATACCTCATCAATTCAGTCGATTCATTGATAATAGTAATCAACACAGAGGAAAACAACTAGCCGACCCTTTCCGCACGTGTTCTCCTATGAAGCAGCTGCCTGACTCCCTAATCAGCATGAGCTGCAGGCCTGGAGACATGGCTCCCCTGAGCCACCAAACCTGACTTGTAGAAAGGTGGAACTCCTCTTACATATTCCAAAATTGCATAGGATTTTCTGCTGTCTAATGACCCCAGCTGCCTTCTGAACACAGAAGCACATACCCAGATTAAAATAAAGAGCGACAAATGGAATTTTATTGCCATGCGTCTATACCTTGCTCAGGAACAAGGCAGAATTGCAAAACCGAAAAGCTATGAGCCATCACCAGACAGCAACAATCCTTCAAGTAAGATTTTTAAAAGAATACATGGAACGTAGCCAGCCATCCCCACCAAAAATAAAACACTCCACTTCCCTCAGCCGATTCAATTATCTCTCTAAAAAAGGGCTTTTTTAACACCTCCCAGCAGGCAGCAGATTCAGTGAGCTGGTGAGGATAACAGTGAATAATTAAGCAACCAGTGCCCAAGGTGCAAAGTAAAACACGGACTGGCTCGGCTAGGAGCAGTAGTGTCTAAGCTCCACGAATATAAATGTTTAGAAATGAATAGTATTGCCTAGTGCCATCTGGAATATTTTTCATTATGTAGAGCATGTTTTGGAAAATTCTTAATGATTTTCCTTTTCGTGTGTGTGTGAGACAGGGTCTCACTCTGTCACCCAGGCTGGAGGGCCGTGGCATGATCATAGCTCACTGCAGCCCTGACCTCCTGGGCTCAAGTGATCCTCCCACCTCGGCCTCCTGAGTAGCTGGGACTACAGATGTGCACCGCCATGCCTGGCTAACTTTTTACTTTTTTGTAGATATGGGGGGGTCGTGCTGTGTTGCCCAGGCTGGTCTTGAACTCCTGAACTCAAGCCATTCTCCCACCTCAGCCTCCCAAAGCGCTGGGATTACAGGTGTGAGCCACTGCATCCCACCAGTGATTTTCTAACTGTAAAGCTATCCTTGTGACAAAACCTCTGTCCTTGACATGATAGTGCTCTGAGTTGAAAATCTTATCTGGAAAATCTGCCAACGTAAACATAAAAACACACACACAAACAACGATCCTCCCTTTTGCTTATTAAATAATTGAGGCTCATTACAGAAAAATGAGAACCTTTGAAGAAAGAAGAAACATCCAAGGTGCTATCATTCAGAGACAATCACCGTTAGTATACTAATGTTTTGGTGATTTCCTTCCAGTCTATGAATATGCATAAGTAAAATATGCATATGAGCATGAGATCACGTGGCATCCTTTTACTAATAGGGTCATGTGAGCATTTTCTCTTGTTTACATGGTCACTCCTGGTTGGGTCACATTTGCATGGTTCCCACCTCTCTGGTTTTTACAGCCTTTCACCTCCGTCCTCTGGCCAGAATACCATCTCCTTCCTTATGCTTTCCAGCCTCTTCCAACCTCACCAGGATATGAATTCTCTGCTATTTATGCCTCTCTGAAATGTCCATTTTACATTGTGGTTTTTTTTTTTTTGTTTTTTTTTTGAGATGGAGTCTCTCTCTGTCGCCCAGGCTGGAGTGCAGTGGCACGATCTTGGCTCACTGCAACCTCCACCTCCCGAGTTCAAGTAATTCTCCTGCCTCAGCCTCCTGAGTAGCTGGGATTACAGGCACATGCCACCATGCCCTGCTAATTTTTGTGTTTTTAGTAGAGATAGGGTTTCACCATGTTGGCCAGGGTGATCTCAAACTCCTGACTTCAAGTGGTCCACCCATGTTGGCCTCCCAAAGTCCTGGGATTACAGGCATGAGCTACCGCGCCCGGCTCATTTTATATGATCTTGATCTCATGGCTGCATTGGAGTTTCTGTACTCCCAAAGGCCCCTCTGCCCTGTCCTTCCCTGGGTCTCCATTCATCTCTCTGGGCTGGACTGAGCCTCAGCCCTTCCAGAAGAGAGGCTGTAAGCCAATCACAGGGTCAGTCACTCACCACTTGCAAAGTTTCGTTAACAAGAGTGAGGTCCTGTACAAACCAAGTGGCTTTTTATTTCAAAGCTGGCTTACGGGAAGAAGTACAGGCTTCCTGCCTTAAGGGTGCCACTTCACTTTTGGAGCAGAAGGTGTGCACTTTTAAAGGGAGGGGTCTGGCATGAATGGCATGCAGGGGAGAAAGTGAGCAGGTGGGTGTCTGCCCAAATTTGTTTGGTGCTTTATTTAATGAGCAGTCAAGCTAGCACCTTTATGGGCAGAACTAGGTTGTAAACTCTCCAGGTGGGAGAGAGTTTCATAGCGGCACACTTTGGGTTGTAAATGGACCGTTGTCTCTGGAGGCAGTCTCCTGGTGGGAGTGAGTTCCACTCTGGAGCTTCTAAGCACATAGTTAGATAAGCTTGCCCTGCAGGGAGTGGCTGGTGAAGGGGAGGTAAAAGGTTATCACTGCAGTCTTTTTTGTGTGTGGTGGGGGAGGGACAAATTCTTGCTTTGTCTCCTAGGCTGGAGTGTAGTGGTGCGATTTTGGTTCACTGCAACCTTTGCCTCCTGGGTTCAAGCAATTCTGGTGCCTCAACCTCCCCGGTAGCTGGGATGACAGGCATGTGCCACCACACCTGGCTAATTTTTGTGTTTTTAGTAGAGATGGAGTCTTGCCATGTTGGCCAGGCTGGTCTCAAACTCCTGGCCTCAAGTGATCCACCTGCCTCAGCCTCCCAAAGTCCTGGTATTACAGGCATGAGCCGTTGTGCCCAGCCAAGTTATAATAGCATTTCTAAAGGGCTAAGTAGGAAATAAGGAACTGGGTAAACAGAAAAAAGACGGAAAAAAAAAATAACAACTCATTCTCTTTTTCTTAGAAAAGTAGGGGGTGCTCGGTGACCAGGTGAGCAGGTGGGGTCAGTCAATTTCCCCAAAGAGGAAACAGATGCAGGGAGAGAAACTAATAACCTCAAGGCCCAAATGAAATCAGTAGCAGGCGGTTGGCTTAGTCAAGAACCCTTCCTGCTGCTGATCAAATACAGCCCTAGTCTTTTTAGCCATCACCCACAGGAAGACAGAGGCGCCCCAATTCCTGCATCAGTAAAATGGACACAGTTCCACCCTCGGAGGACTTATTCTGAGGAGGGATAACATACCTCACCGGAGATGCCTGCATGTTAGCTCGGACATGCAGCTGTCTAAGTATCCTGAACAGAATCTGAAATTGTGTGTGGCTTATTCGTGGGGAATCAGAGAAAGGCAAACATGCATACCCTCTTAGCAGAAGAGCTGTGGTTTGTGGTTACAACCTGGGTGTACAGTATTACAGCTGGTTGGCAGAAACTGACGCAGCAGGTACAAAGGGCAGTGAAAGCCTCATTTCTTTTTTTTTTTAGATCGAGTCTCACCCTGTCACCTGGGCTGGAGCGCAGTGGCGCAATTTCAGCTCACTGCAACCTCCACCTCCTGCATTCAAGTGATTCTCTTGCCTCAGTCTCCCAAGTCGCTGGGATTACAGGCGTCTACACCATGTCTGGCTACTTTTGTATTTTTAGTAGAGACAAGGTTTCACCATGCTGGCCAGGTTGGTCTCGAACTCCTGACCTCAGGTGATCCACCCGCCTTGGCCTCCCAAAGTGCTGGGATTACAGGCGTGAGCCACCATGCCCAGCAAAAAGCCCCATTTCTAATAAACTCTGGCAATTAAATAGCCACAACTCCTTTTGCGCTTAAATAAAAAAGCTATTGAGCCTTACACAGAAAGAACCACACATTCCTGCTGAGCCTGTTGGCAGATGTTGGAACTGCTCTAATAAACAATTTCAGGTACAAGCAGGTGTGGCAGAGGGAGGTGCAGGAAGTTCCCTGGTGCCTCGCGGTCTTGGCCCCCACCCCTCCGCCTCCGCCTCCCCGGCAGCTGGAGTGGGGGCCTGCTGGTGAGGCCTGGCTTCCTGCTGGGCTCTGAGCCCGAAAAGAAGCCACACGCAGACCCAGAGAGCAATGGCAAACATCGATAAGATGGTTGATTTGGGTGACCTTGGACCCAGGATTCTAGACTGCTGGGTTACAGGGAAGTCACTTTCTCACTTCTCATCTTATGGGGTCTCATCCAGCGTTCGCTCCCCAGCGATGTGGGGCAGACAGAACCGATTCCTTAGAGTATCTTGAAGTAGGGGCTTACAATCAGACAGACACAGTAAAAGCCCTCTGCCCCATTCCTTTTTCCCTCTGCCTCTCACTGAGACTCGTGGATGAGACAGGGTGGCATTGCATGGGTTGCTGGAGAGTCCGCGGAGGGTCTTGCTGGAGGATCTCCCTTAGCTTAAAGGCTCCGAACCCAGGTTCTGGTCTAATGCCGAGGAAGAGCCAAAGGATGACGTTGCACGGACTGATTGGTCCATGGGAAGACAACAGGCCCTGCCTTTACCTGCCCACGTGGCGGTCTGAAACCTACTCGCCCCGGCCTGTTACAGCCAGTATTACAGCTGGTTGGCAGAAACTGACGCAGCAGGTGACTCCCTCGATTTTATGGGCCTAGGGCAAAGGTGCTGTGGCCAGCAGAGTGGCTGACGCAGGTGGAGTTTTCCACAGCCATCTGGGCTTTCCTCGTCCGAGAAATCTAACAAGTCATCTTCTTGTACACTCTGGTGCCTCCATGGAACATGACCTGACACATCAGGCACTTCCTGTATGTGTTGAAATAATTGTCAATGGATTGGTAAGGAGCAGATGTGAGAACGTGCCCTGCACAAGAGAAGCCCGCGGTCCCCAGAAACCTACATCTCTTTTCTTTTTTAAATTTATTGTTGGCCCGGCCCGGTAGCTCACGCCTGATTCCAGCACTCTGGGAGGCCGAGGCAGGCAGATCACAAGGTCAGGAGTTCAAGACCGGCCTAGCCAATATGGTGAAACCTCAACTCTACTAAAAATACAAAAATTAGCTGGACATGGTGGTGGGCGCCTGTAGACTCAGCTACTCAGGAGGCGGAGGCAGGAGAATTGCTTGAACCCGGGAGGTGGAGGTTGCAGTGAGCCAAGGTCTCACCACTGCACTCTAGCCTGGGAGACATACCAAGACAGAGCAAGAGACTTTGTCTCAAAAAAAAAAAATTACAGTTTTTGTTTTTAAGATAGGGTCTTGCTCTGTCACCCAGGCTGGAGTGCAGTAGTGTGATCACGGCTCACTGCAGCCTCTACCGCCAGGGCTCAAGGGATCCTCCCACTTCAGCCTCCTGAGTAGCTGAGATCACAGGCATGTGCCACCATGACCAGCTAATTTTAAAATTACTATTTTAAAATGCAGGTAATTGTATTGAGTCCATCTTCTTGAGGGACAAAGGTTTACTTGACAACTATTAGGGTAGAGTTTGTTCCCCACCTCTGCTCTTTACCCTATTCCCCAGCTCCGATCCACAGAAGGGTCTCTCACCTGAGGGGCATCCAAGGAGCAATTTGACCCCCACCTCATCTGCACAGAAAGCTTTCAGTGTTTACTTTCTTGTTTAGACAGCATCTTGCTCTGTTGCCTGGGCTGGAGTGCAGTGGTTCAATCATGGCTCACTGCAGCCGTGACCTCTTAGGCTCGGTGATCACAATCCTCCCACTTCAGCCTCATGAGTGGCTGTGACTACAGGTGTGTGCCACCATGCCTGGCTAATTATTTATTTTTTATTTTTTGGTAGAGATGGGGCCTTGCTATGTTTGCCCAGGCCAGTCTTGAACCCTTGGTCTCAAGTGATCTTCCCATCTCAGCCTCCCAATGTGCAGGGATTACAGGCATGAGCCACTGAGGTGTGTAATGGGCCTCAATGTACACTTTTGACATCATTCAGTTTTGATTCTGATACTTAGCAAGGATGCTGGCGCCAGATGACCTGAGTGTGAACGCTGCTTCTGTCACTTAGTAGCTATGTGATCTTGGCCAAGGTCCTTAACTTCTCTGTTTCTATCTCCTCATCCGAAAAATGGGAAATTAAGCCAACTGCCAAAAGCAACACATTGTATGATTTCATTTATATAAAATGTCCAGAATTGGCTGAATGCAGTGGTTCATGCCTGTAATCCCAGCATTTTGGGAGACCAAGGAGGGAGGATTGCTTGAGGCCAGGAGTTCAAGACCAACCTGGGCAATATAATGCGACCCTGTCTCTATCAAAAAAAAAAAAAAAAGCCAAGAACAGGCAAATCCATAGAAGCAGGAAGTAGATTTAGATTAGCGGTTGCCAGGGGGAGTGGATGGGGAATGACTGCTAATGGGTAGTTTCTTTTGTGGGTGATAAAAATATCCTAAAATTAGGTAAAGCTTAAGAGTTATTACTTATAAAGTGCTTACAGCCGTGTCTGACTGTAATCAAAAGTGATCTGCAAGTCATCGTCAAATAAAACTTACCTCGAAATAAAGGCATGCATACTAATGAGCTTGGAAAAGAATATGTTCATAATACAATTTTAAAATGGTATTTCAGTCCCAAATCTCACTGTCTGTTACTTTTTATAAATCCCGCTGTCATTATTTTGTGCATAGCATCATTATGTAGCTGTATAAATTATGTATATTAAAAGTGTTAATTTGTTAGACTTAACCCGTTGGCACAGGTGATTTCTGCACCCCCTCCAAAAATGGGAGGTGACTCAAGGCTCTGATAGGCAGCGGGTGAGCTGTCCCTGAGTCAGACAGGATTAGAGGCAACAACAGGTAAGGACTTTGCACAAAGGCATTTGGAAAGACAGCCAATTGTCCATCATGATATCTCACCAGTGCCCAGCCTGGTAATTGATGCATTAACGATACCACACATCATTCTGCAGATAAAGTCGGCTATCATCCAGAATGAGGCACATGACCTTGCATTGGCAGAGAACTAGGGAGAGTCAAATGACTTTCCACCTGCTTGGTCTCCTTATTTGCCTAATGCTCAATTAAAGTCCCGCAACCACAACAGGGATTCAAGTCAAGAGAAGGTGATCGTAAGTACCTGGAGGAGGGTGTCCTATGGCAAGACCACTGATGTGCTGGCTAGAGGTTAACAAGTGGCTCTCATCTGGGCACAGTGGCTCAAGCCTGTAATCCCAGTACTTTGGGAGGCTGAGGTGGGAGGATAGCTTGAGCCCAGGAGTTGGAGACCAGCCTGAGCAACACAGCAAAATCCCATCGCTACAAAAAACAAACAAACAAAAAAGCCAGGTGTGGTGGTGCATGGGAGGCTGGGGTGGAAGGATCACTCAAGCCCAGGGAGGTTGAGGCTGCAGTGCGCTATGGTCGTGCCATTCTGTACTCCAACCTAGGTGACAGAGCAAGACCCTGTCTCAAAAAAATAAAAAATTAATAAATAATAGAAAAAATAACAGGAAAAGACACCATGTATGCATGTGCCCAGAGGAAAGACCATGTGTAGTCACAGAGAGAAGGCAGCCATCTACAAGCCAAGGAGAAAGGCGTCAGGAAAAACCAACCTGGTCAACACCTTGATCTTGGACTTCCAGCCTCCAGAGCTATGAGACAATACATTTCTGTTAAGTAAGCTGCCCAGTCTGGAATGTTTTTCATGGCAGCCCATGCAAACTAATATGCTCAGAGAGCAGTTTGCCCTTAGCATAGGCAGGGAGGGTTGCTCAGGGCTCTTGTGCTGGAGATGCCCATGTATCAGAGGCACAAACAGAATTGGATGAAAGAACACATGGGTCCCCTGTCACTAGAACAATACACCCTGTCCTTAAACATCCAGGCATCCACTCTCTTTTTTAAAAAAAGTGTTTTTTTGTTTTTTTTTTTAGGGGCCAGGTGCGGTGGCTCACACCTGTAATCCCAGCACTTTGGGAGGCCGAGGTAGGCAGATCATGCAGTCACAAGTTCAAGACCAGCCTGGCCAACATGGTGAAACCCTGTCTATATTATTATTGAGTTAAAGCAGTTATTTATATTATTATTGAGTTAAAAGAGTTATTTCTATATCTGAACAAAAATCCTTAATCAGATACATTATTTGAAAATATTTTCTCATATTCTGTGGGTTGCATTTTCACTTGTGTTCTTTCAAATACAAAAGCCTTTAATTTTGATGAAGTCCAATCTTTTTTTTTTTTCACTTATGCTTTTGATGTGCTTTCTACAAAAACATTGCCTAATCCAAGGTCATAAAGATTTATACCTACGTTTTCTCCTAAGAGAGTTATTTTTTAGCACTAACATTTAGGATGTTTTGAGATAATTTTTTAAAACTGCTTCTTGTATACGCAGTGTGTCCAGGGTAGCCGAGTTAATTTTTATATGATGTGAAGTAGGAGTTCATCTCCATTCTTCCCATGTGAATTGTCCCAATGCCATTTATTGAAAAACAATTATTTCTATTAAATTGCCTTGACACCCTGGTGTTAAATAAATTGACAGTAAACGTAAGGGTTTATTTCTGGACTCTCAATTTTATTCCATTGATGTATATGTCTATCTTGACTCTTCTTATGCAGTACCACACTGTTTTCATTACTGTAGCTTTGTAGTAAGTTTTGAAATCAGACAATGTGAGTCCTCCAACTTTGTTATTTTTCAATATTGTTTTGTCCATAGTGGATCTTTTGGAATTCAATGTGAATTTTAGAATCAGATTCTCAATTTCTGCCAAAAAGGCAGCTCTTGGGGGATTTTGATAGGAACTGCATGTAATCTGTAGATCAGTTTGGAAGTATTGCTGTCTTAACAACATTGCATCTTCTAATACATGAACATGTGATGTCTTTCCATTTATTTAGATCTTTAATTTCTCCCAGTAATGTCTTATAGTGTTCAGAGTATTAATCATTCCTAAGTATTTCTTAAAATTTGTTCCTAAGTACTTAATTCTTTCTCATGGTATTGTAAATTAATTGTCCTAATTTCTTTTTTGATTTCTTATTGCTAGTGTACAGACACAATTGATTTTGTACTGAGCTGTATCTTGCAACCTTGTTGAACTCATTTCTTAGTTCAAATAGTATTTTAATGGAGTAGGATTTTCTACATACAAAAGGATATTATCTGTCAATAGAGATAGTTTTATTTTTTCCTTTTATGTCTGAATACCTTTATTTTTTTTTTCATGACTAATTGCCTGGCTATAATCTCCAATATAATGTGAAATAGAAGTAACAAGAATCTTTGTCTTATTCCTGATCTTAGGAGGAAACATTCAGTCTTAGAGCAAGTATGATGTTTGCTATGAGGTTTTCATAGATGTGCTTTATTATGTTAAAGAAGGTGTCTTCCATTCCTATTTTGTTGAGTGTTTTTATCATCAAAGGGATTTTGTCAAATGCTTTGTCCATGCTTATTGAGATGATCGTGTGTTTTTTGTTCTTTTTCTACTAATATGGTATATGTTTACATTAATTGATTTTCATATGTTAAACCAAGTTTGCATTGATGGGATAAATCTCACTTGTTCATGGTGTATAATTCTATTTTTTTTTTTCAGATGGAGTCTTGCTCTGTTGCCCAGGCTGGAGTTCAGTGGCACAATCTTGACTCACTGAAGCTTCTGTCTCCCGGATTCAAGGAATTCTCCTGCCTCAGATTCACGACTTACAGGCACACACCACCATGCCAGGCTAATTTTTGTATTTTTAGTAGAGCTGGAGTTTCACCACGTTGGTCAGGCTGGTCTCAACTCCTGACTTTGTGATCAGCCTGCCTTGGCCTCCCAAAGTGCTGGTATTACAGGTGTGAGCCACCATGCCCATCTCTAATTTTTTTTATATGCTTTTAGATTCTGTTTCCAAGTGTATTGTAAAGGATGTTTGCATCTATATCCATGAGGGATATCAGTAAATAGTTTTCTTGGGCAATGCTGGCTTCATAGAATGAGACAGGATTCCTTTTCTATTATGTGGAAAAGGCTGTAAAGGACTGGTGTCATTCCTTTCTATTAATATATGTTTTGTAGTGTTCAGTAATAAGGCTGTCTGGGCCTGGCATTTTCTTTATGGAAAATTTTGTGATGACTACTTTTGTCTCTACTGTTTATAGGTTTATTCAGACTTTCTATTTCTTTTTAAGTCAGTTTTGGTATTGTGTCTTTCTAGGAATTTGTCTATTTCATTTAGGTTATGGAGTTTTGCTCTTGTCGCCCAGGCTGGAGTGCAATGGTGCAATCTCAGCTCACTGCAACTTCCACTTCCCAGGTTTAAGCAATTCTTCTGCCTCAACCTTCCAAGTAGCTGGGAGTACAGGTGCCGGCCACCACACCTGGCTAATTGTTGCATTTTTAATAGAGATGGGGTTTCACCACGTTAGGCAGGCTGGTCTTGAACTCCGGACCTCAAGTGATCCACCTGCCTTGTCCTCCCAAAGCCCTGGGATTACAAGTGTAAGCCACACGCCTGGGGTCTTTCTCTCCGTTCCTTTCTTTCTTTCCTCTTTCCTCCCCTCCCCTTCCCTCCCCTCTCCTTTCCTTTCCTTTTTCTAGCTTTGTCACCCAGGCTGGAGTGCAGTGTCATGATGTTGGCTCACTGCAAACTTCACCTTCTGGGTTCAAGTGATTCTCCTGCCTCAGCCTCCCAAGTAGCTGGGATTACAGGCACCTGCCACCATGCCTCGGTAATTTTTGTATTTTTAAGAGATAGGGTTTCACCATGTTGGCCAGGGTGGTTTCGAACTGCTGACCTCAAGTGATCCACCTACCTCAGCCTCCCAAAATGCTGAGATTACAGGTGTGAACCACCACACCCACACCTTTGGGATTTCTTGACTCATTTATTATGTAAGAGTATGTTGCTTAATTTCTACATACTCGTGAATTTTCCAAATTTCCTTTTATTATTGATTTCTAATTTCATTCTACTCTTTTCAGAGAATACACACTTTATTTATTTTAATTCTTTTAAATTTATTGAGGCTTTAAAAGTGGCCCCAAATATGGTCTATTCTGAAAAATATTCCATATGCATTTGAGAAGAATATATATTCTTCTGTTGTTGGATGGAGTGTACTATAGATGTCTGTTGGTCTGGCTGATTTATGGTGTTGTTCAAGTCTGCTATATCCTTGGCTTTCTACCCAGTTGTTCTATCTATTACTAAAAGTGAGATATTGAAGTCTAAAGTATTATTTTAGAATTGTCTATTTCTTTCTTCAATTCTGTCAGTTTTTGCTTCATGTATTTTGAAGCTGTGTAGTTAGGTGCATGTTTCTACATAATTATAATATCTTTTTAATCGAGTGACCATCATCATAAAATGTTTTTCTTCTTCTCTCTTTTTTTTCTGTTTCAAATTATCAGTATGGCCACTCCACCTCTCTTTTAGATGCCTTTTTCCTGGTTTTCTCTTATCTTACTTTAAATCTATTATGTTTTGAATCTAAAATATGTCTCTAGTAGACAGCATATAGTTGAATGATGCTTTCCTATTCATTCTGCCAACCTCTACCTTTTGATTAGAGCAGCAAGTCCAGTTACATCTAATGTAATTATCAATAAGATAGGATGAAGATGATGATGATAATTTATTAATTTTTTTTTAGTCAGGGTCTCACTCTGTCATTCATGCTGAAGTGCAGTGGTGCAATTATAGCTCAAACTCCTGGACTCAAACAATGCTTTCACCTTGGCCTCCTGAGAAGCTAGGATTACATTTGCATGCTACCACACCCAGCTAACTTAAACAATTTTTGTAGAGATGAAGCCTCTTTATGTTGCCCAGGCTGTTCTCAAACTGTGGGCTCAAGTGATCCTCCTGCCTTGGCCTCCCAGATCCTTGGGAGTACAGGTGTGATTCACTGTGCTGGTCATCAGCAAAATAGGATTGTGTCTGTCATTTTGCTATGTATTTTCTACAGGTCTTATGTGTGTTTTATACCTCTATTCGCCCATTATTGCCCACTTTTGCATAAAGTAGATATTTTCTAATGTACAATTTTAATTCACTTGTTACTTGTTTTTAAATACATTTTTCAAGTGTTCTTAGTGGTTACCCTGGAGATTACAATTAACATAATACCCTAAAACAAGCTAGATATGATTAATACCAAGTTAATTTCAATAGTATTTAAAACTTTGCTCTAGTATAAGCTCTCTTCCCACATCCATCTTTTGTGCTATTATTGTCATACAAATTACATCTTTATACATTATAAGTCCCTCTGCCAGTTTTATAATTGTTGCTTTATGTAGTAGTCTTTTAAATAGGATAGGAGAAAAAAAAGAGTTATAAACAAAAAAAGGTTTATATTTATATTCTTATATTTAGTGATATAGTTTCCTTCTCCTGGTGTTTTTTTTTTTTTTCTTTCTTTTTTTGAGACAGAGTTTTGCTGTTGTTACCCAGACTGGAGTGCAATGGCACAATCTTGGCTCACCGCAACCTCTACCTCCTGGGTTCAAGCAATTCTCCTGCCTCAGCCTCCCGAGTAGCTGGGACTACAGGCACGCGCCACCATGCCCAGCTAATTTTTGTATTTTTAGTAGAGACGGGTTTTCACCATGTTGACCAGGATGGTCTCGATCTCTTGACCTCATGATCCACCCGCCTCAGCCTCCCAAAGTGCTAGGATTATAGGTGTGAGCCTCCGCGCCTGGCCCCTCCTGGTTTTTTTATTTCTTTATGTGAATTCAAGTTTCTGAATAGTGACTTTTTATTTCTGTTTCAAGGACTTCCTCTAGTATCTCTTGTAGTAAAAGTTGCTAGCAACAATTTCACTCTGTTTTTGTGTACTTGAAAATGTCTTGATATTTCTTTTATTTTTGAAGGTTTACTGAACGTATAATTCTTGTTCGACGGTCTTTGTCTTTCAGCTCTTTAACATGTCAGCACTTTCACTTTGTCCTCCCACAACCTTCCAGCCTCCATGGTTTCTGATGAAATGTCAGCTGTTAATCTAATTGTGGAACTTATATACATAATGAGATCCTTTTTCATGTTGCTTTCTAGATTATCTCTGTCTTTAACTTTTAACAGTTGACTATGATGTGCCCAGATGTGGATCTCTTTAAGTTTATCCTCCTTGGAGTTTTTGAGCTTTTTGGATGTGTAGCCTAATGCTTTTCATGAAACTGGGGAGATTTTCAGCCATTATTTCTTTAAATATGCATATTTTTTCCCTTTCTCTCAATCTTCTGGGTCTTCCCTGCTTTGTGTATTTTGGTATGCTCCATGAAATCCCACAGAGCTTTGAGGCTTTGTTATTTTTTTCTTTTAAAATAAGCTTTTGATAGTTTCAGATTTATAGAAAAGTGTAAAGATAGTACAGAGAATTCCTATGTACCCCACACCCAATTTTTCCTGTTATTACTTTACATTAATGTGGTAAGTTTGTTATCATTAGTGAATTGCTATTGATATGCTATTCTAACTAAAGCCCATATCTTATTCAGATTTCCTGTTTTCACCTAATGTCATTTTTCTGTTCCAAGTCCTATTTTGGGTACCGCATTATATATAGTTATTACATCTCCTTAGATTCCTCTTGGCCATGACAGTTTCTCAGACTTCTTTGTTTTTCATAACTGTGACATTAAATTTTTTTTAATTAACCAAATACTTGCAACAAATGACCTTGACATATTTGAAGACTACTGGTCAGGTATTTTGTGGAGTTTCCCTTAATTGGGATTTGTCTGATTGGACTATTGTTATTTTATTTTTTAAATTTTTTATTGGATTTTAGGTTTTGGGGTACATGAGCAGAGCGTGCAAGACAGTTGCGTAGGTATGCACATGGAGGTGTGCTTTGCTTTGCTTCTCCCCTTCACCCACATTTGGCATTTCTCCCCAGGCTATCCCTCCCCACCTCCCCCTCCCACTGGCCCTCCCCTTTTCCCCCCAATAGACCCCAGTGTTTAGTACTCCCCTTTCTGTGTCCATGTGTTCTCATTTTTCATCACCCGCCTATGAGTGAGAATATGCGGTGTTTCATTTTCTGTTCTTGTGTCAGTTTGCTGAGGATGATGTTCTCCAGATTCATCCATGTCCCTACAAACGACACAAACTCATCATTTCTGATTGCTGCATAATATTCCATGGTGTATATGTGCCACATTTTTCCAATCCAGTCTATTATCAATGGGCATTTGGGTTGATTCCAGGTCTTTGCTATTGTAAACAGTGCTGCAATGAACATTCGTGTACATGTGTCCTTATAGTAGAACGATTTATAGTCTTTTGGATATATACCCAGTAATGGGATTGCTGGGTCAAATGGAATTTCTATTTCTAAGGCCTTGAGGAATCGCCACACTGTCTTCCACAATGGTTGAACTAATTTACACTCCCACCAACAGTGTAAAAGTGTTCCTTTTTCTCCACATCCTCTCCAGCATCTGTTGTCTCCAGATTTTTTAATGATCGCCATTCTAACTGGCATGAGATGGTATCTCAATGTGGTTTTGATTTGCATCCCTCTGATGATCAGTGACGATGAGCATTTTTTCATATGATTGTTGGCCTCATATATGTCTTCTTTCATAAAGTGTCTGTTCACATCCTTTGCCCAATTTTGAATGGGCTTGTTTGTTTTTTTCCTGTAAATCTGTTTGAGTTCTTTGTAAATTCTGGATATCAGCCCTTTGTCAGATGGGTAAACTGCAAAAATTTTTTCCCATTCTGTTGGTTGCCAATTCACTCTAGTGACTGTTTCTTTTGCTGTGCAGAAGCTGTGGAGTTTCATTAGATCCCATTTGTCTATTTTGGCTTTTGTTGCCAATGCTTTTGGTGTTTTGTTCATGAAGTCCTTGCCTACTCCTATGTCCTGGATAGTTTTGCCTAGATTTCCTTCTAGGGTTTTTATTGTGCCAGGTCTTATGTTTAAGTCTTTAATCCATCTGGAGTTAATTTTAGTGTAAGGTGTCAGGAAGGGGTCCAGTTTCTGCTTTCTGCACATGGCTAGCCAGTTTTCCCAACACCATTTGTTAAACAGGGAATCCTTTCCCCATTGCTTGTTTTTGTCAGGTTTGTCAAAGATTGTATAGTTGTAGATATGTTGTGTTGCCTCCGGTGTCTCTGTTTTGTTCCATTGGTCTATATCTCTGTTTTGGTACCAGTACCATGCTGTTTTGATTACTGTAGCCTTGTAGTATAGTTTGAAATCCAGTAGTGTGATGCCCCCCGCTGTGTTCTTTTTGCTTAGAATTGACTTGGCTATGAGGGCTCTCTTTTGGTTCCATGTGAAGTTCATGGTGGTTTTTTCCAGTTCTGTGAAGAAAGTCAATGGTAGCTTGATGGGGATAGCATTGATTCTGTAAATTACTTTGGGCAGTATAGCCATTTTCACAATATTAACTCTTCCTAACCATGAACATGGAATGTTTCTCCATCTGTTTGTGTCCTCTCTCATTTCGTTGAGCAGCGGTTTGTAGTTCTCCTTGAAGAGGTCCCTTACGTTCCTTGTGAGTTGTATTCCAAGGTATTTTATTCTTTTTGTAGCTATTGTGAATGGCAGTTCATTCTTGATTTGGCTTTCTTTAAGTCTGTTATTGGTGTAGACGAATGCTTGTGATTTTTGCACATTGATTTTATATCCTGAGACTTTGCTGAAGCTGCTTATCAGTTGGACTATTGTTATATATTTTGAGGATGAAGACCAGAATTCATCACATCATATTAAAAAATACATAGTATCAACATGATTTAACATTGTTGATGCAGACCTTGGCCATCTGATTAAGGTAGCATTTGTCAGGTTTCTCTACACTTTGATAAAGCCACTTCTTTCTACACGCCCCCACCATGCTTTGTTCATTTTTGTTCTTTCCACTCCTCAGACTGGATGATTTCAATTTACCTATTTTAAGTTCACTGATGCTTTCTTCTGTCAGCTCGAATTTACTGTTGAGTCCTTCTAGTGAGTTTTAAATCTCAGTGATTGTACTTTTCAACTCCAGAATTTTTATTTTGTTCTTTTTAAAGTAACTGCTCTTTGTCAACATTCTCTTTTTTTAAGTAGTTGTGTGCACAGGTAATGAACTTCCTTTTTTTGAAGTACAATTCAATAGTTTAAAATATATTTATAGATATGTGTAGCCATGACTACAATAAATTTTAGAACATTTTCGTCATCCCCCAAAGAGATTCCATACCCATTAGCAGTGATTCCTTATTCATTTCCCACCCTGTCTAATCCACCCTGTTAGATTAGTGATTAGGCAATCACTAACCTATTCTCTTCCCTCTTCAGCCTCTGGCAAACACTAACCTACTTTCTGTCTGTATGTATTTGCCTATGTTAGACATTTCATAAAAATTGAATCATACAATATTTGGTCTTTTCTAACTGGCTTTGTTCACTAACCATTATATATTTAAAGTTTACCCATGGTGTAGCACATATCAATACTTCATTTCTTTTTGTTGGTGACTAATATTCTAAGTATATACCATATTTTGCTAATCCATTCATCAGTTGATGGACATTTGGGTTATTTCTACCTTTGGGCTATTATAAATAATTCTGCTATGAACATTTGTGGGAAATGCTTTATATAACCATACATCTTCAATACTATTAGATACACCAGGAATAGAACTGCTGGGTAATATGGTACCTCTGTGTTTCACATTTTAAGGAACTACCAGACTGTTTTCCAAAGCAGCCATACCATTTTACATCCCCATTTGTAATGCATGAGAGTTCCAATTCCAATTTTTGTACATTCTCACCAAACTTGTGTCTTATATTTTTAAAATTAGACCTGTCTTTTTAAAAATTAAAACCATCCTATTGTGTATGAAATGGCATTGATTTGCATTTCCCTGATGCCTAATGACACTGAGCATCTTTTCATTTATTGTTCTTCTGTATATCTTCTTTGAAGAAATGTGTATTCATACCCTTTTGCCTAGTTCTTAATTGGGCTGGCCAGGCTCAGTGTCTCATGCCTATAATCCTGGCACTTTGGGAGGCCGAGGCAGGTGGATCATGTGAGGTCAGGAGTTCAGGACCAGCCTGGCCAACATGGCAAAACCCTGTCTCTACTAAAAATACAAAGATTAGCTGAGCATTGTGGTACACACCTATAGTCCCAGCTGCTCGGGAGGCTGAGGCAGGAGAATCAGTTGACCCAGAAGGCAAAGGTTGCAGTGAGCCAAGATTGTGCCACTGCACTCTAGCCTGGGTGACAAGGTGAGACTCTGTCTGAAAAAAAAAATTAACTGGGCTATTTGTCTTCTTGTCTTTGAGTTGTTAAGAATTCTTTTTATTTTTTGTATTTGTTGGTTTGTGTTTTTTTTGTTTTTTATTTTTTATTTATTTACTTTTTTGAGGTGGGGTTTCACTATGTTGCCCAGACTGGTCTTGAACTCTCAGGCTCAAGCAATCCTCTTGCCTCAGGCTCCCAAGTAGCTGGAATTACAGGCATGTGCTAATGTGCCCAGCTTGTAAAAGTCCTTTATGTATTTTAGATGCAAGTATCTTATCATATATATGAATTTCACCTATTTTCTTTAATTTTGTGGGTTTTTTTTACTTTCTTGGTGGTGCTCTTTGAATCACAAAATTTCAAATTTTGAAGCCAAATTTATATATATTTTTTGTTCACTTATGCTTATGGTATCCTAACTCTGAAACAAACCTAATCCAAAGTAATGAAGATTTATGCCTACATTTTCTTCTAAGATTTTCATAGTTTAGCTTTTGCATTAGGTTCTTCATCTATTTTTAGTTAATTTTTGTACATGATTTTAGGTAGGGGCCTATCATCATCATTCTTTAACATCATTCCACCGTTCTTACAACATTGTTGAGAAGCTATTCTTTTCCATTGAATTGTCCTAGTATCCTTGTTGAAAATCAATTGACTGTCAATGTTAAGATTTATTTGTAGACCTTATTCTATTGTTTGATGTATATATGCCAGTGCCACACTGTTTTGATCACTATAGTTTTGCAATACATCTTGAAGTCAGAAAGTGTGAATCCTCCAACTTTGTCTCCTGAACCTTGCCCAAGATTGTTCTAACTCTTCTGTGTCCATTAAATTTCCATATGAATCTTAGGATCAGCTTCTCAATTTCTGAAAAGAATCCAGATGAAATGGATGGGGATCACATTAGATCTTTAGATCAATTTGGAGAGTATTGCCTTAACCACATTAAGTCTTTTGGTGCAGGAGCATGGGATGTCTTTCTATTTATTAAGGTCTTCTGTACTGTGTTTCAATCAACCTTTACTTTTTTAGACATATGTATAATAATAATTTAATTATTATTATTATAATTTAAAGTATTTGTCTATTAAGTCTAACTTCTCAGCATCTGATATGGTTTGGCTCTGTGTCCCCACCCAAATCTCATGTTGAATTACACTTCACATGTGTTGTGGGAGGGACCTGGTGGAGGATAATTGAATCATGGGGGCAGTTTTCCCCATACTGTTTTCATGGTAGTGAGTAAGTCTTATGAGATCAGATGGTTTTATAAGGAGTTTCTGCTTTTGCATCTTCCTTATCCTCTTTGCCTACTGCCATCCATGTAAGACGGGACTTGCTCCTCTTGCCTTCCAGTTGTGAGGCTTTCCCAGACATGTGGAACATGAGTCCATTAAACCTCTTTCTTTTGTAAATTGCCCAATCTCAGGTATGCCTTTATTAGCAGTGTGAAAACAGACTAATACAGAATCCTCAGGGAAAGTTTTTATTGTCTACTTTTTCATCCTGTGTATGAAGCATATTTTCTTGTTTCTTTTTCTGTCTTGTACGCATTTTTTGAAAGCTGGATATTTAAAATTGCATAATGTGGAAACTCTGGAAATCAGTTTTCCTTGATATTCCCCTTTCCCAGGGTTTGTACTATTACTGCTGCTTGTCATTGCTGCTGCTGCCATCATTCATTTTTAAAGTGACTTTCCTGGTCTAATTCTGTATTTTGAAAAATGTGTAAATGGTCACCAAAGTCTCTGTTTAGTTAGCTTAATCTTACAGAGATTTCCTTAAATTATTACCATTATTTTTTTTGATATGGAGTTTTGCTCTTGTCACATGGACTTGAGTGCAATGGCGTGATCTCAGCTCACCGCAACCTCCATCTCCTGGGTTCAAGTGATTCTCCTGTCTCAGCCTCTCAAGTAGCTGGGATTAGAGGCACCCATTACCATGCCCAGAAAATTTTTGTATTTTTAGTAGAGATGGGTTTTACCATGTTGGCCAGGCTGGTCTCAAACACCTGACCTCAGGTGATCCACCCACCTCAGCCTCCCAAAGTGCTGGAATTACAGGCATGAGCCACTGCACCTGGCTTCCTTAAATTCTTTGAGCCAATATGTCTCCCTGTTTTTGCTAAGGGTCTCTATATGTTTTGGAGCATGCATCTGATGCTCTGGCAGTTTAAAATTCTGCTCCAGCCCTCACTTTCTGCTTGTGTAGCCTCATGATTAGCCAGGAATGAGAAATAAGGGCCTTCTCATGTATGTTTCCTAGGCATGTTCATAGCCTTGTACCTGCACATGGCTTTCTAGATTTCCAAGAATATGGTGGATCTTTTCAAAGCCCCCACTGACATATTATTCCCTATATTTTTCTTTTAAGTTTCTTATCAGCCAACTGATATCACCAGCTCAGGCAACTGCAAGGTTAAACAGTTGTCACTGATTATTTTCAACAAATGGGATAGGACTGTTTGCACTGAGGGATTTCTGAATTATATCAAATGAAGACAAGGCCTGAAAATAGTACCTTTCTAGGGAGCTGCCGGATAAGTCAGATAGTCACAGTTCTTTGGGGATACAGCTTTTGGGGGAGCTCTAAACCTATTCTGCCTGCTCTGGTAGCTGCTAGGCTGCTTATTTCTACAGTTCCCATGGTGGTGAAGGTGCTGGTTCCCAAGGCTATCACAGAGGTGGGGAGAGAAGAATGGAAACAGAGCAAGTGAATATGCCATGAAGCTCATTGTTCTTATCAAGATTTGACCATTTCTCTTTTCTTTATTTTAAGGGACAGGGTTTTACTATGTAGTACAGGATGGTGCAATCATAGTTCACTGCACCCTCAAATTTCTGGGCTCAAGCAATCCTCCCACACCTCAGCCTGCCAAAGTGCTGGGACTACAGGCATGTGCCACTGTGCTTGGCTAATTATTTATTTTTATTTTTTGTAGAGATGGGGTCCCACTATGTTGCCCTGGCTGATCTCAAACTCCTGGCTCCAGGTGATCCTCCTACCTTGTCCTCCCAAAATGTTGGGATTACAGGTGTGAGCCACCACACCTGGCCTCAGCCATTTTTCTTTAACAAATTGACTCATGTTATTGCAACCCTTTGGCGAATTCCTAGAGTTCTGAAGAAGTTTATGTGGACAATTTTGCCAGCATTCTTCTTGCCTTCCATTCTTCAAGTATCTGTCCATTCTTGCATTGCTATAAGGAAATACCTAAGGTTGGGTAATGCATAAAGAAAAGAGACTTAATTGGCTTATGGTTATGCAAGTTGTACAGAAACATGATGCTGGAATCTGGCTTCTGAAAAGGCTTCAGGAAGCTTATGATGGCAGTAGGCAAAAGGAGAGTGAGGCATCTCACATGGTGGGAGCAGTAGTGTGTGTGAGAGAGAGACAGAGGGAGAGAGAGAGGGAGGAGGTGCCACACACTTTTTAAATAACTAGATCTCATCAAAACTCACTCACTATCAAAAGAACAGCACCAAGAGGACAGTGCTGAACCATTCATAAGAAACTTCCCCTACGACCTGATCACCTCCTACCAGGCCCCACCTCCAACAATGGCAATGACGTCTCTACACACGAGATTGGGTGGGGACACAAATCCAAATCATATCAAAATGCTTCTCCTCATGACCTTTGTTTTTAATATAATTTGTTTAATTATACATTTAAGTACTTTAATTTTTTTTTGAGATGGAGTCTCACTGTCGGTGTGAACCCGGCTTACTGCAACCACCGCCTCCCTGTTCAAGCGATTCTCCTGCCTCAGCCTCCTGAGTAGCTGGGATTATGGGCACCCGCCACCATGCCCAGCTAATTTTTGTATTTTTAGCAGAAATGGGGTTTCACCATCCTGGCCTGGCTGGCCTTGAATTCTGATCTCAAGTAATCCGCCCATCTAGGCCTCCCAAAGTGCTGGGATTACAGGTATGAGCCACTGTGTCTGGCCTACAACTTAAATTTTAACAATGGCTGTGTTGAACAACCAGTGTGCAAAATTCCTGAGTATTTAACAATTGGCTTTCATGAGTTGGCACCAACAGCTCCAGGACCCCATCAACAGGGCCCTCCTGGGTGCCCCATTTGATCTAGCTGAGCTCTGTGACCCTTTAGAGTCTCTGCCAGGTGCCAGAGCTCCAGAAGTGCCCATCCAATACTAAGCTGACTCCACATTCTTCAGCATCCAGCCCTCAGCCAGAGCTTGCTGGACAGATGCTGGCAGGAGGGTCTTCCAAGTGATGGCATGGTATGAAGAAAACCTTGGAAGAGGCTGAGCACTTGCCAGAATAGTTATAAAGGGCTGGGTGCAGTGGCTCACGCCTGTAATCCCAACACTTCGAGAGGCCAAATTGGGCAGATCACTTGAGGTCAGGAGTTCAAGACCAGCCTGGCCAACATGGTGAAACCCTCTCTCTACTAAAAACACAAATTAGGCTGGGCGTGGTAGCTCAAGCCTGTAATCCCAGCACTTTGGGAGGCCGAGGCGGGTGGATCACGAGGTCAAGAGATCGAGACCATCCTGGTCAACATGGTGAAACCCCGTCTCTACTAAAGATACAAAAAATTAGCTGGGCATGGTGGTGCGTGCCTGTAATCCCAGCTACTCAAGAGGCTGAGGCAGGAGAATTGCCTGAACCCAGGAGGCAGAGGTTGCGGTGAGCCAAGATCGCACCATTGCACTCCAGCCTGGGTAACGAGAGCAAAACTCCGTCTCAAAAAAAAAAAAAAACCCCACAAATTAGCCAGGTGTGGTGGTAGATGCCTGTAATCCCAGCTACTCAGGAGGTAGAGGCAGGAGACTCACTTGGGCCTGGGAGGCAGAGGTTGCAGTGAGCCAAGATCACACCACTGTACTCTAACATGGGTGACAGAGTGAGACCCTGTTTCAAAAAAAGAAAAGAAAAAGTCCGGGCAGAGTGGCTCATGCCTGTAATCCCAGCACTTTGGGATGCTGAGGTGGGAGGATCACAAGGTCAGGAGGTAGAGACCATCCTGGCCAACATGGTGAACCCCTGTTTCTACTAAAATATAAAAAATTAGCCAGGCGTGGTGGCACGTGCCTGTAATCCCAGCTACGTGGGAGGCTGAGGCAGGGGAATCACTTAAACCCAGGAGGCAGAGGTTTCAGTGAGCCGAGATCGCACCACTGCATTCCAGTCTGGCAACAGAGCAAGACTCGGTCTCAAAAAAAAAACACTGAAAGATATTGCTTCTAATCTTAGACATCTAATTCCAAATTGTGCTAATGGCTGTCCTCTGACTTCTAGGTGAAACTCAACAATGCCACCAAGTTTTTGTTTGTTTAATAACCTCTCTAACTGGAAGTCTTCAAGTACTGAGTAAAGGCATGGTGAGGTGGGTGAGTGGGATAAAGGTTGCCTTTAGACATCCTCTGAGGGACGTGCACTTGAACCTGCTCTGTGAAAGAGGAAAGGATGTTTGTTTTTTTAACTTTTGGGCTTGCTCAAATAATAGCACAATCGACTTTGGGATTGTGGTGTCATGTGCTGTTCGAATGCACCTGAGTTGTAAGTCACCACTGCCAGGATTATCAGGCAAGGTCTTGCTTAGGCCAGCACTGCTGAAACAGTCATGAGTCTCCTCCCAGTACACGGTGTGGATGTCCCTGGCTTCTTTGAACTCAAAGGGAGAAACTTCCTGATAGAAGTAGAAGTACAACAGGGTGATTATGTCTCTTTCCTAGACCTTTGTCTTCTGTACCAATTGTGCATAGAATCAGCAGAAAGCCGTAAACTTTTTTTTTTTTTTTAAGACAGTCTCACTGTGTCACCCAGGCTGGAGTGCAGTGGCGTGATCTCCGCTCACTGCAACCTCTGCCTCCTGGGTTCAAGTGATTCTCCTGCTTCAGCCTCCCAAGCAGCTGGGATTATAGGCACACGCCACCAGGCCCAGCTAATTTTTTTGTATTTTTGGTAGAGACGGGGTTTTGCCATGTTGGCCAGGCTGGTCTTGAATTCCTAGCCTTAAGTGATTTGCCCTCCTTGGCCTCCCAAAGTGCTGAGATTACAGGTGTGAGCCACCGTGCCCAGCCAAGCCATGGACTTTTTTTTTTTTTTTTTTTTGAGACAGAGTCTTGCTTGTCACTCAGGCTGGAGTACAATGGCTCAATCTTAGCTTGCTGCAACCTCCACCTCCCAGGTTTAAGTGGTTCTCCTGCCTCAGCCTCCCAAGTAGCTGGGATTACAAGTGCATGCCACTATGCACAGCTAATTTTTTGTATTTTAGTAGAGACCGAGTTTCACCGTGTTAGCCAGGATGGTCTCAATCTCCTGACCTCGTGATCCGCCAGCCTCAGCCTCCCAAAGTGCTGGGATTACAGGCAGGAGCTACCGCACCTAACTGCCATGGACTTTTAAATTCAGTGTTTCTTGTTCCAGTTGTCTCCTTAGATATTTATTGGCTTGCCTCTATCATCCAACGAATATTCCCTGGGCATTGTCTGTGTGTCCAGTGATGTGTTAACATCACCAGCAGCTGGCATTTAGGATGGACATTTGGGGAGTTTGGAGAATTGGGGAGAGTCCCCTGTTGCCAGGTGGCAAAGTCCCATCTGATAAGATTCAAATCAGCTCCTCTCATGTACACACTGAACCATAGTGTGTCTCCAGAAAAGCTTGGCATTTTCGCAACCCGCATGCCTCTGACCACTATGTTACTTGTGTCTGGAGAGTGCTTTCTCTATCCTCTCTGCAGGAATGTGACCTCACCTCACCTCTTAGTGGAAAGAACGCCAGCCCTGGGAGCTGCTTTGCCCTGGTACTTGGGACCAGGGCCATGCACCATTGCTTTAGAGAAGACCTGCTCTGACCAGGTCCTGCACCAGGGATTCCCCCAGCTGAATCAGACATAGTTGCCATCCTCAGGGAGCTTACAGTCATGGGTCAATAGGACACAGCAGCTGGGATAGCAGTCCATACAGGGCCAGGGCGGGGCGCTCAGGAGATGACAGTCATTTCTCCTGGAGATTCAGGGATGAAATTATGTCAGGTGAGTCTTGACGGATGAAAGGAAGAGTGTCTGCCAGGTGGACAAGAGGCAACAGCTTGAGCTCAGGAGGTGAGTCAGTGGGTGAAGTCGGGAGAGGCATTCTCCTCTTGATGAATCCAAGGGAAAAGCCTAAAGCTGTTTGATGGCTGAGAGGATGTGTAGGTCAACTTAAGGAGAAGAGCTCAAAATAGTTCTGACAAGTAAAAAAAAAAAGGCAGAAGACAAGATAGATCTATTTTTGCATGTTATAAAACACTGAGAAAAATATATCAGGATAATCGTCGCGGTCTTTACATTTTCCTGTATTTTTCAATTTAAAGTAATTGTCGGTGTTACCTGCGCCCACACACTCCTCCGTCTGCAGGGGGCGCACCGGCCGCCACCTCTCACTCCTTCAGGGTAATAGGCGGGGCCTCCCGGGACAGTGTGGACTGACGAGTGGCTGGCCGTCCTGTTCATCACGACGTCCCGCCCCCGCGCTACGTCACATGACGCAGCCCATCATGGCGGCGGGAGCGCGGCTGCCCGGGCCCGCCGCTCCTCAGAGCTGCTGTCGTTGCTGCTGTTGAGAGGCGGCGGCGGCGGCTCAGGCGAGCGGGAAGGATGGTGTTTCTGCGGTTGGAGCGGCAGGTTCGGACCGGGAGCCGGATCGAGGTTTGGCAGAAGCAACGTGTGCTTGGGAGCAGCCGGCGCGGGTGCCGCTAAGACAGCGGAGGGAGGCAGGACCGACTGACTGGCAAACGGACGGACGGAAAGCGACTCGAGAGCCGGCCCCGGAGCCGCGCCGTGAGCGAGATGCCGAGACTGCCGGCGTTGCGGCGGAGGCTGCTGCTGCTGCTGCTCCTCCTGGTCGCCGGCAATGCCGGGGCTGCGCCACTTCCGCAAACAGGTGCAGGTGAGTCGGCCCGCGGCGGTGTCGAGGCTGCGGGGTCCTCGGCAGCGGGGAAGGGGGCGGCAAGGCCGGGCCGGCCTCGGCGCTGAGGGATCGGAGGGCCTGCCAGGGGCGGGAGGCCCGGGGAAGCGAGTGATTAGGAAGATTTCTGCCGCAGGGGCGTGGGATTGGGGGGGCGGGCGCGAGGCGACGTCGTTGGGGTTGGGGAGGGCGGCGAGCGAGGTGGCAGCGACCGACCCCTCCCGGGATAGGCTGCGGTACCGGTTCTGGACCTGTTGCCTTAAGGTCCTCAGCTTATATCGTTTCCTGGCAGTTCTGCTTCCCTTTCCAGATGTCACCTGCCTCTTGTGCGTTTTTCTCGCATCTCATAATAAGAACCGTTTCTTAGCCCTAATCATACTTAAATGCAAATGACTTGGCCAGCAGTTCGGAGTTTCTTTCGTTCCCTTCAACTTATTCTGAAGTTGTAAATTGATTTTGGACGCTGTGCTTTTTATTCGGAATGTATCTCCGGAGATGAGAAGGAAACCACTATAAATATTTCTATTTTAGGAAGCCAGTGATTAGAGTAGCAGGCGTTGAATAACTATTGACAAACTGGCTTAAGGGTGATGGAAGTTTCTATTTTAGCTAACGTCAGTGTATGATTTTCTTTCTCACCCCTCCCCCATTTTCTGAAAATCATTTTTATTTGGGGTTTATTTTCCTAAATAAAACTTCAACCCTAGAAAACATCCCAAGTTGAGTCATTTTTCTAAAAAGGAAAAAAAAAAAATCTAGGCTAACTTGCCATTCTTGCCTGCCGCCATTATCTTTGAAATGAGGAAAGATTGAAATTTCGTATATTCATAGAATGTTAGAGTTAGAGGAGACCTTAAAGAAAATTCAGACTAATTTCTTCGCTTTGTAGTAGAAGATACTGGGGATGTTGGGTCAGATGACCTACCCAAGGTGACAGAGCTACATTGTAGGCGGAGCCCCAAACCCTGGTCTTAGATTCCCCTAGTTGTATGATTTTTTTTTCCCATTTCATTTCAAGTTTTGTAACTGTTTTGGAATACTCTAGAGGTC
Source organism: Callithrix jacchus (assembly GCF_049354715.1). Taxonomy (NCBI): domain Eukaryota; kingdom Metazoa; phylum Chordata; class Mammalia; order Primates; family Cebidae; genus Callithrix; species Callithrix jacchus. The sequence goes on along the minus strand of NC_133503.1, from coordinate 15,475,227 downwards.
AAGAGTTATTTTAGAATAATGTTAATTGGGTACAGAATGTGGATGTCCTGACTCCAGTAAAGGCATATTTTTCAAACAAATCTACGATGAAAGCTACATATAATTGCTTCCAGAGCTACATCAGGGTTATGTCATTGAGTACCCTTTAGTTGAACGTTAGATGTTCTCATTGTACCATATAATCTAGCACTAAATTTCTGTTAACTGCCTTAGGTCAGATATTTGTGAGGTGAATTCTGTTTTCTAATCTGTTAAGAAGAGTAAATGTTATCAGGTGTGTATAGGCAACCCTGGTAAGAGCCACAGAAAGTACCTGGGAAATAATGAAAGATTATATGGAAGGATGATGATGTTTAATATTTAAAGATATTGATGTTAAAAATTAGCACTAGTATAGGATAGTGGATAAAGAGTATTTATGTGATGGGGAGTCAAGAAATTTCCAGATGACTTTGCCCTTAATTGGATTTTTATATATTTTGGAAAAATCAATTTTTATAGGAACCTATATCTGCCTGTACACTTCTTACATGGTTTTTATTCCATTCTTTTACAATTTTATGGTGTAATGAATTATAAAAAACTGAGTTTTGTTGGGGTGTTGTAGAACAAAGCAGTCAGAAAAATTAATCCGTAAATAGAAATACCAAATTTTGACATAGTAAAGCATAAGGCAATATTTGGTGATGTGTAGCAACTTTTGCTACAAATTTTCCTTTCATATTCTGATCCTTGTAGGATAGGTATATCTTTAGATGTGTTGCATATGAATAATGGATACCTAGGGTTAAAGTCAGTGGAAAAGATGCACAGTCAGGCTGGACGCAATGGATCATTCCTGTAATCCCAGCACTTTGGGAGGCCGAGGCAGGTGGATCACTTGAGGTCAGGAGTTCGAGACCAGCCTGACCAACATGGTGACACTCTGTCTCTCCTAAAAATACATGGCATGGTGGCAGGCACCTGTAATCCCAACTACTTGGGAGGCTGAGGCAGGAAAATCTCTTGAACCTGGGGAGTGGAGCTTACAGTGAGCCGAGAGTGTGCCACTGCACTTCATTCTGGGCAACAGAGTGAGACTCCATCTCAAAAAAAAAAAAAAAAGAAAGATGTACAATCAGATATAGATTCAGGGATTTGTGTCTCCATTCAAAAGAGATGATTGATCCTTGTTAACTGAGATGGGTTCTTGATCAAGATATATTAGACCTCAAGACTTAAAAAAAAAAAAACAACCTTTGAGCTAATCCTGACTAGTGAGCTCAATGGTTAAGAAAGAAGAATCCCACCTGAGCATGTGGTAGATAAAGGAGCAGTTACATGCTGAAAACGTAACTAAAGCTTCTGGTGATCCAGGAGCCTGCACTCCTTATGAAGATGGAGCTAGACACTTTCAAATAAGGATAGATCCATTTCATAGGGTCTTTTGCCTCCTTGGTCTTCTTTCTACTTGAAGTCTGATCAGGCTATTCAGTTTAATTTCAGTTAACTGAAATTCAGCTTTTTTTTTTTCTTGGTTCCTTGAAATTGTCAGTTTCAGAAATTCAGCTTTTAAACTGAAGATTATTTATCCATGGTGTCTTCATCATCCAGGTTCATTTCTAGGCTCAGAAGTTGAAAAAGGTGTTTTCTCATTCAGTCATAATAAAGTTTTGTAAATATATGGATCACACTTGCCTATCGGGCAAGTAGACATTTCTTAGTTGAACTTTATTTTGGGCTCCTTCTTTGAGCTGGGATGCCCTTATGCCCCCCTGTCTAGGAGCCTCTTTTCCTGTGTGTCTGCAAGGGTCCTTGTTGTTATGTAGTCTGAGACTTGCTGGTCCTCACCAGGAGGCTTTTACGTAAAGGGAGAAAGTTCGCTGTTTTCACACCGAGTTAAATTGCCAAACTAAGATTACAGTTCAGTTCTTTTCCCCAGATCATAGTTATCAAATCATTCTTCTCTTAGAAAACATGGATGTGCCTTTTCCAAGATTCTCAGGGCTCACATCATAAACTAGGACTGGAAATAATGAAAGATCTTGTATATGTGAATGCATTTCTCTAAGCTCACACTTTGTTATTAATATTAGGATAGTAGTGAGACAAGGAAACCCAGTTCTATTGTTCTGTGGCATATTAGGTCACAGAGTACAGAGGAAGCTTTTAGCAGCTCCAGATAAAAGACCTCACGGAAGCCCATGAAGCCAGTGGGACTCAGCTACTGATTAAATGGCAGCTGGTGAAATCGAGCCTCTCAGTTTAGATTAAACAAACAGACTTGTATCTTGAAAAAGATTTCTGAAGTAAAGGAAATGCTTTCCAAAGTATGAATTCTTGTGTTTATTTTAACAGCCTCTGAGAATTAAAAATTATTTTCAACAGGCTTTCTATGCAAATTATTTTAGGATTTGTACTTATAAGGCTTGAAATTTGGTTTCGGTTGGGGTTGCTGTAATTGCTTTTACTTGGTGATATTTTTGGGCTAAGTATGCTCATTTGAACAGTAGTAAGAAGTCTGTCCAGCGGTTTTGTAGCTGATTAGCACTGAAGTTATCAGATCTGTACAGTTTTGCTGATAATCAGTGCTGAGTGTTTCTGAAAATTCTGTTAAAATTTAGAGTCCTTGGGCCCTCTGTGGCCCCTGTGTATTGGGTCACTTAGATAACAGTTGTAGATATAATTTTAAAAAGACACTGTTGGCCAGGCGTGATGGCTCCTGCCTGTAATCCCAGCACTTTGGGAGGCTGAGGCGGGCGGATCACGAGGTCAGGAGTTCGAGACCATCCTGGCCAACAAGGTGAAACTCTGTCTCTACTAAAAATACAGAAAGTAGCTGGGCATGGTGGCATGCGCCTGTAGTCCCAGATACTCCGGAGGCTGAGGCAGGAGAATTGCTTGAACCTGGGAGGCGGAGGTTGCAGTGAGCCGAGTTCAAGCTGCTGCACTCCAAACTGGCGACAGAGTAAGACTTTGTCTCCAAAAAAAAAAGACACTGTCATGTAAATAAGGGCTGTCCAGGGTTCTGAAACAGTAAACAAACGAGTTCTCAAAAAAAGTTCTTATAAATGAACAAATAGAAGTAATCCAGCTTTTTCCTTTGAAAGTGAAATTCATGAACCAGTCCTAGCAGGAACACAGTGTTGTAGGAAGAACTTGGGCTTTATAGTGAGATCTGGGTGTGAGGTCTTGGCTGCCACTTGACTAGTTTAAAGACCTTGGGTCAGTTTACTCAACCTCTGGGCTTAGAACTCAGTCATTAAAAAGGGTGGTGACAACAATATTTACCTAAAGGGGTGTCAGGGGTCACAGTGGTTTGCCCTCACACTAGATTTGTTTGTTGTTTTAGATTTTTTTGTAAATTTGGTTATCATAAAATTGACTGATGGTAGGGTGGTATGGCTTCAAAGCAGGAGCTCAGAGTGGTAGCTGCTTAACATGGCATGGCTAGAATTTACTGGATTTAAAAATCTTTGTTTCTCAAAATAATTTGTTATATGATGGATGGAGATGCTTTAGAGAGAAATTTGGTGTATTTAAGTCTAAGCTGGTATTGTTACTACTTGAAATTCGTAGTGTTGGAGAACTATGCTGGAAATTTTTAGGATGATCTGGGTTAGTCTGCTTTTATGTAATAAACCTGTTTTTAAACTTGAAGATGACTAAAGCTCTTGCATGTGAACAGTAGCTGGTTTTAATTTATTTAAAGGAACCATGAGCACTTGAAAGTTTCCCTTGATCTTAAACACAATTGTGTATTCTCAGGAGGCATCCCTGATTAACCCAGGCTGTAGTAGAACAAGCCTAGAGCTGATGCTCCCCCTTAGAAACTGGAGAGAGGAATGTGACTGATGTTTTTCTTTCTCCCTCTCCTTTTTCCTTTTTTAAGAGACAGGATCTTGCTCTGCTGCCCAGGCTGGAGTGCATTGGTGTGATTGTAGCTCACTGCAATCTCCAACTCCTGGCCTCAAAAGATTCTCCCGCTTCAGCCTCCCAAAGTGCTGGGGTTTTAGGCATGAGTCACTGCACTGGGCAAGATTTGGTTTCTTTATCTGTAAAACAGGGAGAATAGTTACAGTCTTGTGAAGGATCAAACCTGTGCTGTCTAGTACTGTAACCACTAGCTCCCTGTGGCTGCTTAAATGTAAATGTTTTAGAACAAAAGCTTCAATTCTTCAGTGGCACTGGTCACATGTTAAGGGCTTGATAACCACAGGTGACCAGTGGCTACGGCATTGGACAACACTGAAGAGAACTTCCCATTATGGAAGAAGGTTCTATGGGACAGTACTGGTATGAGGCAGGTACGGTGCCCAGTTCTTGGTTAGGACACATAAGGCCAGCTGGGATTATCATTATGACCATGATCCTGATTCTTCATGAAGTCCCAAATCTAGGCCTACTACAAGGGTGAGGGAAATGAGAAGAGGGCTTCTGGTGAGAACTTAGAAAAAAGAAGAGACAAAACAACTGTGGATTTTTTGCTGGTGAGGAGATGAGAACAGAGGTAGCCCAACCTCAGCTCCCTACTGCAGAACAGAAGAGACTTCAGGGAAAAACAGAGTCTTGCTCAGTCACCCAGGCTGGAAGGCAGTGGCGTGATTATAGCTCACTATAGCCTCAAACTCCCAGGCTCAAGCAGTCCTCCTGCTTCAGCCTCCTGAGTAGCTGGGACTACAGGTGTGTGCCACCATGCCCACCTAATTTTTTTGAAGAGATGGTGATATAGTTTGGCTGTGTCCCCACCCAATTCTCATCTTATACTTCCCATAATCCCCACATGGCATGTGAGGGACCGGGTGGGAGACAGTTGAATCATGGGGGTGGTTACCTCCATGCTATTCTTGTGATAGTGAGTGAGTTCTCATGAGATCTGATGGCTTTATACGGGACTTTTCTCCCTTTGCTCGGCACTTCTCTTTCCTGCTGCCATGTGAAGAAGGACATGTTTGCTTCCCCTTCCACCATGATTATAAGATTCCTGAGGTCTCCCCAGCCATGTGGAACTGCGAGTCAGTTAAATCTCTTTGCTTTATAAATTACCCAGTCTTGGGCGGTTCTTTATAGCAGCGTGAGAACGGACTAATGCAGTTGGGGTCTCACTGTGCTGCCCAGGCTGTTCTCAAATTCCTGGTCTCAAGTGATCCTCCTGGCTCAGTCTCCAAAAGTGGTGGGATTATAGGTGAGCCACCACGCCCGGCCCTTTCTCTTTTAAAATCATGCACTTTTATAGTCTACTAGGCTGTACTTTATTACTATTTTAAAACTTTTTATTTACTAAGATGAGGTAAGGAATATTACAAGAGGAGATGCTGGATAAGCATCTCTGATCTGGAAAGACTGCTCCATCTAGGGTTTTTAGACTCCATTATCAGCTTTTCCTTGAGTTTTGTTATGAAGATACTATTGTAGAAAATGAGGGAAATATGATGAAATTAGCATGTCTACAGAGAAAAATATTGGAGTGATGTATTTTAAAATTGCAGCAAGTGGCCAATTTGGAGCCCAGCCTTGGCATTACAATTATTTGTCACAAAGAGCAGCCATATCAGAAAAATAACCTCATTATTTAAAATTTTATTTTATTTTTTCTGAAAGTTAGCTCAGTGCAGTGATTCCAAATCTCATTTAATTGTATTGTGATTGAGGAGGGAAAAGTGAGCACTGTTTATGCCAGATGTCTCAGGTGCCCGCAGCCACAACATTGATCAGTACCTTTCATTTTCTCTGCCATTTGTTCCTTCCCCAACCACAAAAGAGAGACTCTGTACTCCTCTGCCCTTCTGGGCCTTTGCTGGGAGGGGATGATGGTGGTAAACCGTCCATTTAATTTTCGACAGTTTGGTAGGTTTTGCATTTTGTTATATGTGTTTTTTTTAAGGTTTTTTTTTTTTTTTTTTGAGACAAGGTCTTGCTCTGTCACTCAGGCTGGCATGCAGTGGTACAGTCATAGTTCACTGCAGTCTCAACCTCTTAGGCTAAAGCGATCCTCTCACTTCAGTCTCCCGAATAACTGGGACTACAGGTGTACACCACCATCCCTGACTGATGTAAAACATTATTTTTCTGTAGAGACGGGATCTTGTTATGTTGCCCAGGCTGGTCTCAAACTCCTGGACTCAAGCCATCCTCCTGCCTCAGCCTCTCAAAGTGCTGGGATTACAGGCCTGAGCCACTGCACCTAGGCAGTTTTAATATCTTACAAGGCTTGAGTTACTCTCAGGTCAAATGAGATATGCTAGAACCATGTGCTGTGGCTAAATACCCCTGGCTCCCTGCATCTGATGCCCGTTTGGTGAAGGGAGACCGTTGCATCTGGGTGTCTTGCAGTGCATCTGTTGTTTCTGTCTCCACCCTCCACAGCACTTTCTTCAGAGCTAAGTCGATCTGCCTATAGCTTGCAAAATATCCCATGCAAATTCCCATCTTCTGGCTCTCCATGTATTCTCCCTGTTTGCATTTGCCTCTTTTCCTGCCTCTGTAAGTGCTGCTGTCTTTTTATTGTTTTAAAACTTACTTGTGGACTCACCTTCCTTACTGAGTTCTTGGTCCTGGCCCAACCCTGAGAGATTCCTTCCCCTGGTGAACTTGGGAGTATATACCTGTGGAGCAAACTGTGCCATGGGGTGTCAGAGGAAAATGTTGGAACTTAACGTTTTTATTTTCATTTCATCCTTATGTGACTTTTTAAAGTATAGAACACATTTTTGGTTTATAAATGACATAGGATGGAAAGAACATAAATAAAATTTACTGGCTGGGTGCAGTGGCTCATGACTGTAATCCCAGCATGTTGGGAGGTTGAGGTGGATGGATTACTTGAGGTCAGAAGTTCAAGACCAGCCTGGCCAACATGGAGAAACTCAGTCTGTACTAAAAATACAAAAATTAGCTGGGTATAGTGGTACATACCTGTAGTCCCAACTACTCCAGAGGCAGAGACAGGAGAATCACTTGAACCTGGGAGGCGGAGGTTACAGTGAGCGGAGATCAGGACACTGCACTCTAGCCTGGGTGACAGTGAGACTCTCAAAAAAAAAAAAGGAAGAAAGAAAGAAGAAGGAAAATTTACTGTGAACAGGAAAGGTTTGGGTTTATTGTGCCACCCTCCTCAAAAAAAAAAGAAAAAGAAAAGAAAGGAAGGAGGGAGGAAGGAAAGAAGAAATTTACTGTGATCAAGAAAGGTTTGAGCTCATCGTGCCTGTTTACCATATGCATTTAACAAATATCAAATACCACTTCATATCTTCATATCATTGGTTTTTTGTTTGTTTAAGAGACAAAGTTTTGCTCTGTTGCCCAGACTGGGATACAGGGGCACAATCATGACTTTCTGCATCCTTGAATTCCTGGCCTCTAGCATTCCTCTGGCCTCGGCTTCCTGCAGTGTTGGGATTACAGGTGTGAGCCGCCGTGCCCCGCCTACATCATTGTTTAAGTCCAGTCTGTTCACCTAGTTTACAAGGACTGTGTCTTACATCCTTGGGATAGCGCAATTTTGGGATTGGCGTTTGCATGGTATGTCACAGGTTGTAGATGCTTCCTCAGCGTTTGCAACTGAGGATAATGAAGATGATACTAGAGAACTAAGTTCACCAAACCAGTACCCGTGGTGTGTGTGTGTGTGTGTGTGTGTGTGTGTGTGAGAGAGAGAGAGAGTGTATGTGATGAAAAGGAGAGGGTATGAGCTGGAGCACCTCATTCTCTTGCAGGCTTGAGTTTCCATGCAGCCACAGACCTTCACCTGGAATGCAGCCATTTATGTGGTTTTTTTTTTTTTTAGCACAATTTTAGATTTACAGAAACATTGAGAAGATAGTATAGAGTGTTCCTGTGTATCTTTTACCCAGGCTCCCTGTTGTTAACATCCTACATTAATGTAGTACATTTGCCACGACTAAGGAACAAGTATTAATATATTGTTATTAAACAAGTCCGTACTTTATTCAGTTTCTTTAGTATTTCTCCTGTGTCTTTTTTTCTCTTCCAGGATGCCACATTACATTTAGTAGTTATGGCCCTTGGGCTCCCCCAGTCTGTTCCTTGTTTGGAATGACCTTGACAGCTTTGAGGAGTACTGGTCAGATATTTTGTAGAATGTCCCTCAGCTGAGATTTGTCTGATGTTTTTCTTATGATTAGACTGGGGATGTGGGTTTTTGGGAGGAAGACCACAGAGTTAAAGTGCCATTCTCATCATATCACATCGAGGGCATTGACGGCATGTGCTCACAACATGACTTGTCACTTGGTCACCTTGCTGAGTAGTGTTTTTCAGCTTTTACCCTGAAAAGTTGCTCTGTCCTCCCTTCCCCGTGGTGTATGAGTGCAGGGTCAACTCTTAATGGGTGGCAAGCTATGCTCCACCTCCTTGCAAGAAAGTGTCTATAGACATTATTTGAAGTTCTTCTGTATAGGAGACTTAACTCCCCTCCCCTCTTGCCCTTCTTTTCTTTTCTCTCTTCTTTTCTTTTCTTTTTTGTCTCTTCTTCCCGTTCCCCTTCCCCTTCCTTTTCCTTGACAGGTCTTGCTCTGTAGTCCAAACTGGAAATCAGTAGCACAATCATGGCTCGCTGCAGCCTTGAATTCCTGGGCCCAAGCGATCCTCTGTTTACTTCTTTATTCACACATTAACTTATATCCGTGTGGATGCATGGATATTTATTCTATACTTTGGGTTGATTCCACAGTGTTATTTGTTCTTACGTTGTAACAGCTTTGACCATTGGGAGCTCTTTCAGTTGGTTCCTGAGTGTCCCACTGACATACTCATTTTTTTCTTTTTTAAGCATTTCCTTATTTTCTGGCATTTCAAGAAGCTACAGACTCATCTTGTATATTCCTTGCACCATTCCTCGAATCAGCCTTTTCTTTAAGGAGCTCTGTTTCCTATTGCTGAAGAGTGATATTAGAAACCAAGATCTGGGCTGGGCGGGGTGGCTCATGCCTGTAATCCCAGCACTTTGGGAGGCTGAGGCAGGCAGATCACTTGAGATCAGGAGTTCAAGACCAGCCTGGCCAACATAGTGAAACCCTGTCTCTACTAAAAATACAAAAATTAGCCGAGTGTGGTGGTGCATGCCTGTAATCCAGACTACTCAGGAGGTTGAGGCAGGAGAATCGCTTGAACTCAGGAGATGAATCTTGCAGTGAGCCAAGATCACCCCGTTGCACTCCAGCCTGGGTGACAGAGCGAGACTCTGTCTCAAAAAAAGAAAAGAAGCCGAGATCTGGGTGCTGGGTTCGTTCATTGTTTCTGGGGCATTTTTAATAGATTTTTGATCCTCTGCTTCCTGTACCCAATCTTTGGGATTGTGGGGAGGGGAGGAGAGAGCAACTTTGGGACCTCTTAGAGACAGATGAGTTGGAAGGACTCTGTCCATATTTTCTCCCTGTCACTTAAACTATTAAATACCACCATAAACATTCTAAATACCATGTTTGCAGTAGTAACTGCATTATAGTGGTATTGGCAAAATCTTAGTTTTCTTTTCAGGGTAATAGATATATGAAAAATAGATTTGATTTACTTCCTCCAGGAGCAGCTTAATCTCTAAGAATTTGAACGAAACCTCTTTGGCTTAAGAATTGAGTTAGAGAGGATTATTTTGGTGACGGAGGGAGGGGTGAAGGTGTCTTTCAGCATTGGAATTGCTGAAAGGGATTGTAGGCAACTCCTTGAATTGGTAAAAGTTCAAATGGAAATTCTACTGGCAAGCCTCTAGAAATGTATGGGGCTGTAGACTTATTTTGATCTGTTTATTGAGATTTGTTTTTCCTTTTATAATGGAAAATTTCAAACATACACTAAGTAGAGTGAAGTAGTATAGTGGACCCTCACATTCCCATCACCCAGCATCCACAGTATTTTAACTTATGTTTCATCTGTTTCACCTTTACCCTTCCTTCTGCCCTCGCCCTTGTTTTGACATTAATTTCAGTGACAGATCAATGCAGCAGAAAATGCTTCAGGAAGAAGTAAGGGTGTTTTTATAAAACAGGATGGCTTGCTTGAAGATCACCTAGGTATTTGAGAAATGTAGATTTCTGGGTCCCAAACTAACCAACTGAATCAGAATGCTGAAGGTTGGACTGGAAGTCTGCATTTACAATAGTTTTCTGGTTATTTCTCCTCTTGTCCCCTCACTGCCACAACATACATGTTTTATCTTCTACATAAAAAATAATATCAGTTATTTATTGGAAAACTGTTGACTTGTATAACTAGTGAGAATCAAGAAAAGAAGGAAAACATTAAATTCAATTAAAAACTTCAGATTTTAAAATGAATAATACCTGAAATCTGAAGAACTCATTCATCCTGAGCACCGTGTGTAAATATTGTTCTGAAGAATCTTCCTGTGGGTACATATGCTATCACTACAAAGGAATTCAGGCAGTCCAGGGCAGAACACAGTTAAAGCTCGAAATAAGTTTTTTTTTTTTTTCAATTTCACCTCCTTCTCTGGATGTCTGTATGAATAATAATAGCCTCTTTACATTTTCTGACTATCCTGTATATATTAGGAAAAACAGTGAGCAGGTAGTCTTGACAATCAGATGCTGGCACTGTGAGCTGAGAACTTCGGTGCCATTCCTGGACCACCAGGCATTAGCTCACTGCAACTAGAGTCAGGGTAGCAGTTGACTTGCAGGGAAATTTGGAGAGCAGGTATAAATACCATGACATTCTTAATTCCCTGGGTGATAAATGTGTGTGCTGTAACATGAGAACCCCTGATTCATGATCTATACAATAACTTGCAGGGTGTTTTGTTTTTCTAGGTTAATATGTTAATAAAATAAACTTTTAAAAAGTTTATTTTTCTAAGCTAACTTATTTAGATATATCCTAGGATTTGTAGCTTATTTTGTATTTTTAATAGGTACTTTTTTTTAAGCTGTTTGTTGTTATGTTTTGATATATTTGCTGTGGATGATTGATCTGTACAAAATTTTCTCATGATGAGCTAATAAAAGTTAACTGTCTCTGAAGCTGCTACATTATAATAATTGTATAATCATCAGTCGGGTTGGTTAAGAACACCACAGGCTTTGTACTAGTACAGACTATTTTTTTGGCAACATGTATGCCTTGGGTGGGAGAAAAGAATTTAGTTACAAACATCTACGATAGCAATTTTTGAGAGAGGAGCTGCTCTTATTTAAAAGTGAAACCACTATAATTTTAAAAGGCTCATGTCTTTTTTCCCCCTTTTGGCTCATAGTCACAGTCCATCCCAAAACTTTGTTTTTTCTGTTTTTGCTACACTGAACAAGGAACTTGAGTTTGACATGGTATAATTCCAACCTTTAATTATAGGAAGTAAAGCTCTAAGACATCTTGGACTTAGAAGATAAAGGAGAAGTTTGCAGTCATTTTGCACATTTAAAATACCTGTTTTAACCAACTAGTAAGTATAAAATTTGGTAGTTTCAGCTTCTTACTGCAAAACTAAAGTGTTGTGATCTATTGGTGGCCTCTCAGATTACCCACTAAATTTAAAGTATTTTTCTCATTACAGATTCTTCTCAGAACCCTCAATAAATTAAACTTGTGACTTTTTTTTTTTTGAGATGGAGTCTCATCGTCGCCCAGGCTGGAGTGCAGTGGCATGATCTTGTCTCACTGCAACCTCCGCCTATTAGGTTCAAGCGATTCTTCTGCCTCAGCCTCCTGAGTAGCTGAGATTACAGGTGTGTGCCACCACGCCTGGCTACTTTTTTGTATCTTTAGTAGAGATGGGATTTCACCATGTTGGCCAGGCTGGTCTGTAACTCCTGACCTCAGATGATCCACCCACCTTGGCCTCCCGAAGTGCTGGGATTACAGGCGTGAACCACCACGCATTGCTGTGCCTCTTTCGAGAGGAAAAAAATATCCTGTCCCTATTCCTACCTGGCAGTTTGCCCCTGTAGAAGGGTTCCCTATCTATAGGCAGCAGCGGTTGCTTCCCCAGATCCAGCAGAGCCCCACTTGACTCTTACCTCAGACTGTTATTAAAATGCAACACCCAGACACTGATTGCTGGTAAGGCACTGAAAAATAACCAGCCTATCAAAATAGCCCCCTGGGAACACTCTCCGAGAGGCCTGCCACAGTAGTACAATCCAGGAATCTGTCATCTAACTTAGTTTTCTGTATTGAAAAGAAAATTAACTTTAATAACGATCTGATCACCATTGTTAATCCTATATACATTCAGTAGACCTAGAAAATTTTGGAACCATAAATCCTTGTCTGTAGAATTTTATAGCTGAGATGCCAGTTTTACAGATGAAGGAACTGAGGCCCAGAGAAGTTGATCAGCGAAGTCAGTCCTGCACCGCCAGTTAAGGGTAGATTGAACAGTGAGGGGTCCTAAGTCCAGGCCACCCGTTCACCCCGGTGAACTGAGTTGTGCTTTAAAGAACCTCTGTAGTGCAACACACACACACACACACACACACACACACACACACGGAGCAGATTCAAGAGTGAGGTCCTAAGTCTAGGCCACCCGTTCACCCCAGTGAACCAAGTTGTGCTTTAAAGAACCTCTGTAGTACAACACACACACACACACCCCAACTCCATTTCTCTGGATAGTTTTCTGTTTACTCTCTGAAAGTACTGGGATAAAGTTTTCAACTATTTATCCTAAGATTGACTCAAAGTACTAAAGAAAATTCCATATTGAAATTTAGGAAACAAAAGTGCTAGCTTCCATAATTAGGCTGAAAAAAAAATCACATTCATATTGTTTTTAAATTTGTGCCAGACATGGTGGCTCAGGACTGTAATACCAGGGCTTTGGGAGGCTGAGGTGGCTGGATCGCTTGAGGCCAGGAGTTCAAGACCAGCCTGGGCAACAAGGCAAGACCCAGACTCTACAAAATTTTTTTAAAAAATTAACTGAGCATGGTGTTGTGCACCTGTGGTCATAGCTACTCAGGAGGCTGAGGTGGGAGGATTGCTTGAGACTAGAAGGTTGAAGCTGCTGTGAGCTGTGATTATACCACTGCACTCCAGCCTGGGTGGCAGAGCCAGACCCTGTCGAGACCCTGTCTTGGGGGAAACAATTGTTTAGTTTCCACCTATGAGATGACATTGTACCGTTTAATTAAAGGTATAAAAATATTTTTTGGCTTTTAAGAAATGTTATCGTAAACTTGTAAGCATTCATTTGTAAACATAGAAGATACTTTAAACATCACCATGTGAAGGTCTAGACTCCTTTTGTGAAGGTCTGGACTACTTTTTTTCTTTGCAATTTTTATTTTAGGTTCAAGGGGTACATGTGCATGTTTGTCACATGGGTAAATTGCATGTCATAGGGGTTTGGTATACAGATAATTTTGTCACGCAGACAATCAGAATAGTGCCCCATAGTCAATTTCTCAATCCTCATTCTCCTCCAACCCTGAATGCTTTTAGGAATCTACCTACTGCTGTAGATCGCAAGAATAATGCTCACTGGCAGATATTTTGTATATCCTTTCAAGAGTCATGGACAGGTATTTAAAAAAGTGTGTGGAGCAGTTGACAGACATCATTTTTTTCCTCTTCTTTCTGTCAGCTCTTTAAAATAAGCTTTGTGATCCATGCCTCTCATCCCACCCTTCCCTGGCAGCCGCAGCATCCCTCACTCATGTCCTCTTTGCTTTCTGCTGCTGGACCTTTGCCCTCTGCTTATATAATAAATAACAGTTCCGTGTATATATCTACGTGGCATGTGTGTGTGTGTTTGAAACTGGGTCTCGCTCTGTCCCCCAGGCTGGAGTGTGGTGGTGCAGTTGAGGCTCCCTGCAGCCTCAAGTGATTAAACTTGGTTTAATCAGATCCTGAGTTTCTACTATGCACGACGAGAATTTATATATTCACACACACATACGTGAGTACACCCTTCTTCACAACACAGTCACTGAGTCTTTTCTATGAAATCACTATTTATATTTTTATGGCTGCATATTTTGTTTGCAACTGACCCTATAGTGTTTGTGATTATTACATTTCTTTTACATCTTTTATTAGTTTTTTTATGAAAGCATCATTAATTCGTCCCATGCTTCTCGGCAGGAGCTTAAGTTTCCTCTCCGTGTGTTTGACTGTTGTGTCCTGGAACCCTTGTGCCCTATGCCAGTCTTGCAGTGGTGTATCTGTGGCTGCTGTCCAGCCTATTGAGAGGTCTGAAGCTTTTCCGACTTCCTCTGTGTCTAGATTCTGAACAGTTGTAAAACTGAGCCTTGGTATGAGTCTCTTTATTTTCATTACATTAACCAACATGGATACACAGTGGGCCCTTTGAACCTTGAAAGTTGTATGCTTTAGTTCTGGAAAATTTTCATATCTACACACACACACACACACACACACACACACACACACACAGAAATACACACACACAGACATACGTATGTGTCACACTTTTTGGGAAGAATTGTCTTCTTTTTGTTCTTTCCATCTAAAGCTTCTATCAGCAGATTGTTGAACGTTTTAGAATGAGCTTCTACTTCTGTTGATTTTTTTTGTCTGTTTTCTGCTATATGCAAGTATTTTGTTCAGTTTCATTTGATTTCCTGGAGGCTTCCTCCCCCTATATTTTAAATAGCATCTTCCTTCTCATGAGTATACTATCTCTTCTGATTTCTGAGAATGTTACAGTCGTTGTTTTTATTATTTTTTAACCCCTGCATTGTTTCTTTCCCTCAGGTTCCTTTGGATCTGTTTGGGTTGGGCACTGTCTTTTACAAGAGGTTTTTCAAATGTCAGGTGGTATTCGAAGTCTGTTCCTGTTTCAGAGAAGGGAGTTAATAAATAGATTGGAGGTGTCTTCCATGCCCCTTTTCCTTCCATCTTTACCTCACATCTGCCAGTAAGTCCTGGCTCCACCTGCTTTCGTCCCCTACACTGTCATGGAGCGGCAAGAGCTTGCACTCTGAGCCTCACCATGTAGTATCTGACCTTGGAGAAGTTACTTTGCCTCTTCATTGCTCCGTTTCTTCATTTTAAAATGGGGTTCATCAGGCACAGTAGCTCATGACTGTATCCCAGCACTTTGGGAGGACAGGGCGGGGAGAATCACTTGAGGCCAGGAGTTTGAGGCAAACCTGGGCAACATAGTGAGACTCCATTTCTACAAAATAATTTTTAAAAATTAGCCAAGGGCGGTGGCCCATGCCTGTCATTTCAGCACTTTGAGAGGCCAAGATGAGAGGATCAGTTGAGGCCAAGAGATAGAGACCAGCCTGGGCAATATAGTGAGACCCTGTCTCTACAAAATTTGAAAAATTTATCTGGGCCTTGTGGTGCATACCTGTAGTTGGGAGGGGAAGATTGCTTGAGCCCAGGAGTTCAAAGCTGCAGTGACCTACTATTATACCACTGACTCCAGCCTGGGTGATAGAGCAAGACTGTCTCTAAAAAAAACCAAATAAAGTAACATAAAATGGGGCTAATGATACGACCTACCTCAAAGAGTTGTTATGGAATTGGAAGAGTTTAGAGTACTGCCTGGAACATTGTAGCCACCATGTAAATATTGACTTTTTATAACCCTCCTGGGACCAAATCACTATCATTTGTTGCATGAGTTAGTTGTAATAGCAGAAATATGTTCCCTGGTCGTTTCATGTAAGATAATAGTCTCCCCAGTCCCTTGTTTTATTTTTCAATATTGGGACTTTGCTTTTTTTTTTTTTTCCCACTTCTGTACTCTCAGAACCTATAGTAGCATCTGTCTTATCAAAGATGCTTAGTAAATGTTTGTTGAATGAATGAATGTGTTAGATGTGGCTTTTTAACTGGTGGGCAGTCACAGTAGGGTGACTGCACAGCCATTTCAGTAGGTGACACCCCTGTCCCGTAACCCTCTTAACTATCTGGAGGTCTTTTATCTTGGGCTGGATACCTGAGTATCTGGAAACACCTAATTACATACTGAATTGTCTTTGGGCTTATTTTTCTGTGTGACATAAAGACATCCAGTTGCAGCATTATCAACAGGAAACAGTCAATGATCTTGCCTTTGTGCCATAGAACCTTCTCAAGGTCACAGTTGTAAGCAGTTTCTGGCTTAGTTTTGAAGATAGTACTTAAAAATTAAAACTTCATTGTAGAGAATTTTGAACATACGCAGAAGTAGAGAGAAGAGTGTAATGAATTCTGTCTCCCCAAACCCATGTTCAGCTGTCTCTCGCGGCCAGTCCGGCTGCAACACCACCACCATGTACTTTCTCTCTAAGAGAGAACTTTGAAGGACACGTTGCCTAAGATCGCATTTCAGTTATGTTCTCAAGAACTTAGGCTTTAGGAAGCTAGAAGGGCTCTGAGAACACAGACTCCATCAAGGGATTGTTGGAGATTTTAAGTAAAAAGTAGACATGTTTTTCTAGGCTATTTAAGGTCTGGTCTCCATGGGAAACAAGGAGCGGACATTTAGGGTGCCTCTTCATCCTTTGGGCTGTGTTGTACAGAAGCAGGATTGGCTAAGGGTTGTGAATCTAGTACTGCCAGTGGCTTGGCGGCACATCTCTGTAGATTTCCATGGAAGTTGTGTGGCAAAACAGAATATCCTTCCCCTAGACGTTGGTGGTCCACTGAAGGGATAGTTGTTGGGGTACAGCCTTGGGAACCTGGCTGTGTGTCTCTCCTTCCAGGACTAGATGCTTCCTGTTTCTGCATCGGCTTTCTGGACTGTGGAACCACTGTTCAAAGCTGTTACAAATATGGAAGCGCTGTGGATGACTCCACAACGTAGCTATGCCAACAGATTAACTGAGACTCCAGTTCAGGGATATCCAGCCCATCATTTCTTGGGGTGTGGGGACCCAGTGGTCCCGCAGAAGTCATTCAAGTCCGACATTCTTTTGGCCACACCGTGCTGCCTTAGATGAGCTTTTCTATGGTAGTCTCCATCCTAGTTAGTGTTTTAAAACAGGAATGAAATGACTCTTTGATAACAAATTTTAGTGGAATAGGCCGAGAGAAACCAGCAGCTTTGTATAAAATGATCTCATTCACAGGTATTTAATTAGCACTCAAATTATATAACCTTTCTGCAAGTGTGAGAGAGCAGTTGGGCTGGCTGACCTTGAAAATCACTTTTGAGCAAGAGGAACACTTCCCTGTCTATGATGAGCACACAGTGCGATCTGTTTTTCTAGGCTGTTGATATTCAGGCTTAGGGGTCTTTGTGGAATCTGATTCATCAACTGGATCATCAGTGCATTACTTTCTGTTCTGTGTAGTTGAATATATTTAGTGCCATGCTTCATTTCCCGTTTTCTTTCCAATATTAGAATATCTTAGGGAGATTCTAGGTTATTTAATGTTCTTATAAATAGATGTATTGTTAAATTATGGCAAGGAAAACATTTTGTGACTTAAAATTCTGTGTACAGGAAACCTTGATAGATGGGTTCGTAAGTTTCAGGTGTTAAGTAAAAATGTGTGATCTGCAATAATTGATTGTTCACATTTTTTTCCCCAAGTAGTGTGATGATGATTCATTTTATTAAGTCTCTGGGCTACAGTGCTACTTGTCAGGGTGTTGGAAGAGGAAGGCAGACATAGAGGTCCTAATGTGCTAAGAGAAAAAGGCCCAAATGACGTTTCTTAGAGATGGGCTTTATGTGGACCATTCGGAAGGTTGGGGCCCTGAACTTCCCTCAGTTCTGTGAGTTTTCTTTGTCTAAATAGCCACCATTGTTGACTTTTAAGTGGGCACAGAATTCTGTTATGCAAATTCCTGAGGTAAGAGGGTCTGGGCAAAACAGAAAACAGGCAACATGTGTGAGGACCTGAGCCTTGCTGTACACTTGCTTTCCCAGTGAGAAGGCAGGATGTCCTCATGCTCATGCCTGTGCTGTCAAGGATGGACCCCTGCCAGGGGTACTGGCTTTCTTTAATTAATACGCTGACCAATTGATTGTATATGTTAAGATAACTAAAGGAGTGGAATTGGAGTGTTCCTAACACAAAGAAATGATTGATGCTTGAGGTGGCGGATACCCCAAATGCCCTGATGTGGTTATTACACTTCATATCCCTGTATCAAAGCATCACACATATGCCATAAATATATACACCTATTTTTACCCTTAAAAACATAAAAGGGTGAAAAGATGAGTAAATTGACACAGTGCTAGGGGCTGAGTTGTACCTCTGCAGGTACCTCAGACTGTGACTATATTTGGAGATAGGGCTTTTAAATAGGTGAATAAGTTAAGATGAAACCCTAAGGGCAGGCCCTAGTCCATTCTGACTGGTGTCCTTCCAAAAAGGGGAAACTTAGATACACAGAGAGACACCAGGGATGCACATAGAAGAAAGACCTTTGAGAAGGCAGGGAGAAGGCGGCTGTCCACAGCCAAGGAGAGAGGCCTCAGGAGAAACCAACCCTGCCGACACCTGGTCTTGGACTTCTAGACTCTGGAACTATGAGAAAGTCAAGTTCTGCTGTTTAAGCCCCAGTCTGTATTATTTTGTTTTACCAGCCCTAGCAAACTAACACATGCAGTGTTCAGACTAAAACACATTTAAATCACATCTTAGATGGCACCAGTTAAGATTCCCGTTTTGTTCCTAAACGAATGTTGGTGTAGAGGTCCAAGGCCTGTGGCTCTGCCTGTGTGTGGGGCTTACTTCTCAGTCCTGCACCTCTGGGGGCTCCCTGGGGAAGAGGGTGCCTTTGAAAGTCTCACTTTGCTACCACTGAGTAGAATGCTCTGATGGCTTCCAGGAAGATGAGGCTATGCAAGAATGTGGTGCGTGTGGATAAACACCCATTTTTGAGAGAGAACATAAATTGGAGGAAATCCACTTTTTGAGCGAATGTATTTTTTAATAAAATACCTTAGTTATGCAGCTGAAGGAAATTGGGTACGTTTGTGGGAGTTCTTGGAGACCTGGGGAATAAGCGGTTCGCCACCCAATACAATGTATGCTAATAGTGGAAAAACAGTGCCAAGTAAGAGTAAAATTACTGAAGGAGTGCTTCTCTTATAATCTTATTTGTTTGACCCTGAAAACATAAGTTTATTATTTTTTTTGAGAGAGTCTAATTCTGTCACACAGGCTGCCACCCAAGCTGTAGTGCAATGGCACGATCACGGACCACTGCAGCCTCAACATCCCAGGCTCAAGCCATCCTCCTACCACAGCCTCTTGAGTAGGTGGGATTACAGGCTCATGCCACCATGCCCAGCTAATTTTTTATATATTTTTTTGTAGAGACCCAGGCTGGTTTTGAACTCCTGAGCTCAAGCAATTCACCTGCCTCAGCCTCCCAAAGCACTGGGATTACAGGTGTGAGTTGCTGTACTTGGGCCATAAGTTTATTCATTTTTGTTTTGTTTGGAGATAGAGTCTCACTCTGCTGCCCAGGCTGGAGTGCAGTGGTATGATTGTAGCTTATTTCAGCCTTGACCTCCTGGGCTTAGGTGAGTGTCCTGCCACAGCCTCCCAAATACACACTACAGGTGTGTGACTATGCCTGGCTAATTTTCCACATTTTCTGTAGAGATGATGTCTTACTATGTTGCCCAGGCTGGTCTTGAACTCCTGCACTCAAGTGATCCTCCTGCCTCAGCCTCCCAAAGCACTAGCACTGGGATTACTGGCGTGAGCTGCTGTGCTTAGCCCATAAGTTTATTCTGTGATCCCCTAGGTTGGTTATGGTTTCTTTCTGTTTTTTTTTTTTTTTTTTTTTTCTGTATGGTTAGCTTTCCTGTATTCCCTTGCTTGCTTATTTTCCCTCACTTGCTCATGCCCCTTTATTGCTCTCTCACTTTTTTCTCTGTTTCCTTACCCCCAACTTCTACCTGAATGCTAGGCACTGGGCCAGGCTCTAAGGAGTCATTGGTGGATTATACAGGCCCAGCCCGTGACACCATTCATCATGCAGTCTAGTAGGGAAGGCATATGGGTATTTACAACATGGACAGATTCCATGGGGTGATGCAGGGTAATTGGGGGTGGACAGGCAGGTACTCCATCCATGGGCCTCAAGGATGGTTTCTGAGTTGAGCTCTGGTGGACAGGGATGAATGGGTTGGGCGGGGTGGTGTCGTGGTAGCGTCTCTGGGTAGGGGAAGATAGGAGAATGAAGTGGCAGAAGATCCATCTGGAAGGAGGGAGAGAGGGTCATTGTAGCTTGTAATAGAGAGCTGGGGAGGAGTGATGGGAGTTGGGGCTGAGCCAGGCAATGATGGATGCTGAAGCCTTGTTAAGGAGTTTTGACATTAGGTTAAAGATGGTGAGAAGCCTGGGGTACAAAATTCAACAAGTAGGAAAGGATATAGCACCTCTGACTGTTGTCCCCCAGTCACTTCATTTCCATCCTTGCAGGTAACTCCTGTTGACAGGTGCACCTACTGGTCTCTGGCTCATCTTTGTTTTTCCTTGTTTTCATTTAAACATCTATCCTAGAGATGGTTTGGAATGTGTTCCCCCCAAATTCATGTGTGGAAACCCTAACCCCAGTGCCTCAGAATGTGACCCTGTTTGGAGAGAGGGTCTTTATGGTGATGATCAAGTGAAAATGAAGTCATGAGGGTGGGCCCTAATCCAGAGTGACTGCTGACCTTATATATATAAGAAGGGATAATTTGGACACGGACATACGTAGAGGGGAGATGATGGGAAGAGACTTGGGAAACAGCAGTGAGCTACCAGAAGCAAAGAGAGGCCTGGAATAGATATTGCCACCATAGCCCTCGAAGGAACCAGTCCTGCTGACACCTTGATCTTGGACTCTTAGCTTCCAAAACAGAATAAATTTTGGTCATTTGAGTCATGGCAGCCCTAGCACATGAATGCCCTTATCAAGAGTAGACAAGAATATGGATTATAAATTATGGTATCTGTTTTTTTATTTAAACTTTCTATTTAATGCATGGGAAGAATTATTTAATAAATGAAAGCTTCAAGCATGCAAGACATAGATACTGTAATGAATTCCCACACAGCTTCCACCCAGCCTGAATTAGCCGCGGCCCATCTTTCTTCATGCTGCCTCCGTCCACTTCCTCTACGCCTTGTGCTGTTTGGAAGCAAATTCCAGACATTAAGTAGGTCACTATCTCCAAAAAATAAGGACTACATTTAAAAACAACCGCATGACCATTATCACTCCTAGGAGAAATGAATTGCGTTTTCTTAATATGGTCAGTTATTATTTATTCGGTGTTCAGATTTCTGATAGCCTGAAATGTCATAAGTTTTAAAATAGGTTGAATCATGATTCAAATAACATCCATATGTTGGAATTGGTGGGTAGATCTTTTAAGTCTCCTAATGTTTGCCACCCTCCGTCTCTTGATCTCTTACCTTTTTTCAATTTCCTAGGTTTTTACTCCCAAAGTGTTTTTCATAGCCTGTATTTTGCTGACAACGTTCTTGCAGATTTAACATGTTTCACTATTCAAGGTGTTTTCTACACATTGACATTTGGATCTAGATGCTTGGTTTGATATTCTGTTTTTGTTTGCTTGTTTTGGGCAGTACTGTTTCATAGGTGGCGATGTGTTTTTCCATCAGGAGACACATGATGTCTTTGTTTCTGTGTTACCAGCTATTGATGTAAATTTGATGTGTCATAAAATATTATTTTGGATATCAGAATGATTTGAAAATGTGGATTCTTAATTCTTAGGTTTCATGCCATATAAAAACAAAAACTGTGGGTGGGATTTCACCCACTGGCTGTAGTTTCCTGATTGCTGTTACCCCAAGAGGGAAACTGCTTAGACCACAGGGGTACCAAGTTCAATGTTACAAAACTGTGACAAATTGTTTGCTAAGGTAGTTGTAACACCGGCAGTGAGTAAGCAGCTCTACTTCCTGAAATTTAGGTCTTTACATTGGCAGTTCACTTTAAAAGAAACCAGGGCTCTTTGGGGAAATGATTGATAGGAGGTCTCAAACAAAACTATAAAAGATGAGCCTGGAACATCCAAGGAAACAAGAATTCCACCCTGGCCTGCTGGGACTCTGTCGGAGGGCTTGGGAGGAAACCCCTTTAGGAGCCCTGCTTGCCAAAGATAGGACAATGTGAGTATCAATCAGAACAACCACAATGGGTGCTTTAAATCCATTAGCTCATAATGATATCACAGAACAGTGACAGCAGCTCTCTGAACTGCTCACTGCCAGAGGGTGCTAGTGAACCAACTCATTTTTAAAAAACCCGTAAAGAGAAAGATTTAAGTATCTAGTCTGGCTTTTCCTTGAATCACTGGGTAACCGAATATTAAGTGTGAGGAAATTTCTCTTTATAAAAGTATATCCCCTAGTGACTGAACAAGGACTGACAACATTGGAATATCCAGCATTTTGTAATCCCTCATGGATCTAGACAGTGATGATCATTTCTTTTTATCTGTGGCCTTTGAATTTTTTTTTATCGAATCCAAAAATGGTTTCGCAGACAACTCTTCAGTTAATTACATGTGGGTCCAGTTTCATTTGAGGTTCTAGAGATCATGAATCAGATAATTGGGCTGGAGTTATAATGGTTGAATTAATAGGTGGTATTTCTGGCTTACTCTGAGTCATTACTGAAAAATTGCGTTTTCTAAATTACCTGTCTCTAAAACAGATAATATGTACCTACCTTGTAGAGTTTCTCAAGTTTTCTGCTTATTAAATCAAGTTCTAGATAGCTATTAAAATGCTTTGAAAACTATTAAATGAAAACTCACAGAATGTGCTGTAGAGATGCTGGGTATTTTTTAATCAGTGTCTTGGGGGAAGCATACATAGTACTCCAGACCTCAGGTTGTGCTGGCTCTCAATTTGTGATGGGAAGAGCTGCCTAAATGTATGGCGAAACCTGTTCTTGATGTTCTTTAGTAGACGACTAGCTTGATTTTTGTACTTCTCAGTGCTGTAGGCTGCAATGTTAAAACGGCCTTTCTTCATCGGGTTTTAATGGTTGTAGTTAGGAACCATGTCAGGGCCTGGTTTCTAGTTTGACCACAGCGGTATGGGGATTTTATTTGTGGTTCCTCATGTCTAGAATTTACTTCCCCTTTGTGGTTTTTGCAAACCCATCTCACCTTCCAGCCTATATTTGATTTCCTCATTTTATGGAAGTCTTTATTTTTTTATTGCTAAATAGAGTTTTAAGCACAGTGCTTTTGGATTAATCAAAAGAAAAATACTATAAGTAAAGTTTTAAAAAGGAATAACTAAAAATGTCTACTTGAAGCTACCTAGTAAATTTCTCAGGCAGTAGTTTTAATGGGACCGTTAGATACTGAGGGTGAATAGACATGGTTCACATTGAGGAAATCTAAGTAAGGGAGAGTAGGTGCCCCCCCTGCAGCCCCTAGCAGCAGTATGTGCAGCAGAAAGCTAGGGCAAAGCTTGGCATAGTTCATTGTCCTTAACCTGGTAATGACTCTTCATGCCTATCTAGTGACTCACAGAGGACACTTTCATGAATCATATAATTGGGCTGGTGTTCATACAGTCCTTATCCAGTTTTATAATAAATGGGTAGTTCGTGATGATTAAAAAAAAAAAAAAAAAAAAAACTCCTGGTGAAAGAGAGGAAAAAGGAATTCAAGATCAGCTTTGCAGAGTTTGAAGAAGTATGAACTACCCTAATTAGTGACAGACTTGGGTTCAAAGGACAGGGGGCTGCTTTTAAGTGTTAATAGTTAACCACGTTGAGGCAGAAGAGTGGGGTTTCAAGGAAAGAGAGAGAGCTTGCACCTCACATACCTAAACTTAGACTAGCCTGACACTGCCCCACCTGGGTTCATGGGCATATCAATGTCTTCATCTGTGATGTGGAACTGGTTGTATTACCTCAAAGGTGTCGTGATGACCAAATGAAATAATACTGTATTTTATACAGTGTCAGATCAGGTTGATGATAAGTCACATCCTTATTTTTGTACCATTAAAAAGAAATGCTGCCAGTTAAAACTAATTTGGTTTGAAGTGTGAGATGCACCTGAAATTCAGAGATGCAGTGGACAAACTACGTATGATTTTTTCTTTTTATTCTCCCGTACAATCCAGATGCGTCTTAAAAAATCAATTTTTAAAAAATGTACTTGAAAGCTGTTTGCTATATAATCCTCAGGAGTCAAATTTGATTTTTATTATGTGAATTGGGAGTGAAGCACAGTTCTTCAGAATTAATCCCAGTGGTCTGTCGCGGTGGCTCATGCCTGCAATCTCAGCACTTTGGGAAGTTAAACTGGGAGGCTTGCTTGATCCCAGGAGTTCGAGACTAGCCTGGAAAACATAGTGAGACCTCCATCTCTTAATAGAAAAAAACGAAGAAGAAATTCCAGGGAAGAAGCACAGGCTTTACTTTTCTGGATGAGTGGACAGCTCATTGCAAGGAGGAAGAGAAGAAAATCGTCTCTCTTGGTCTTCAGTCATAAGAACCGGATCTCAGGGGCTCAAGCTCCTCACTTAGTTTAGGTTTTCCAAATGGATACAAGTGTGTCTGTAGTTAGGGAATTCTTTTTCTCAGTGGAAGTTGACTTGCTCCAGATTGGTTTTGAGAGGAAGCACCAAGTTACCTCCTGTGGTAAATGTATGGGCTTTCCTCTGTTTTAGACTTTGTTGATTGAGAACTTGGAGATTTCTCGACACCCCTTGGTTAACTATATTATTCTTAAGCACAGACTGAGCCCGCTTGTAACAATGGTGTTTTAGCATTGCTTTCACAAAGGGACCTTTTGTTATTGAAAAAGAACTTAGTTCTGTTTGCAGTTCATTTTAGACTTCCCGATCTTCACTGAAGCTTGTTTTAGATTCAAGAATGTGTTTTGCTCCCCTAGGAGTTTGGGTTAGTTTTTCTTTTTTTCTAGTACCCTAGCTTCATTTAAGAAAAAAGTAGCCTTGTTAATTTATTTCTCTGCCTTCCTTTTGGTGCATTTGAACACTTAATTAGCCATAGATGAGGATTTATTTTTATGTTTTGAGACAGAGTCTTGCTCTGTCACCCAAACTAGAGTGCAGTGATGTGCTCACAGCTCACTGCAGCCTCCTCCTCCTGGGCTCAAGCCATCCTCCCACCTCAGGCTCGTGAGTAGCTGGGACTTCAGGCACGTGCCACCACTCCCAGCTAATTTTTATTTTTATTTTTTGTAGTGGTGGAGTTTCACTTTGTTGCCCGGGCTGGTCTCTGACTCCTCAAGCGATCATCCCACTTTTGCCTCCCAGAGTGCTGAGATTACAGGCATGCTCACTGCCTGCCATAGATGAGGATTTTAAGGAAAAGTTTATTTTTCAGTAAAACTCCAGTAGCTGAGACTTTAACAGTTTGCTCTAACAAAGAAAAGATTGTTAACTACCCTAGTTGAATAAGATGTTTTCCGGCTAATGAAGAACTTACTAAAAATAAGATGTAAAAATCTTTATGCTCTAGATAGGGATGGGAAAAGGCCAGACGGTAAAATATTTTAGGCTTTGTGGCTCACAGGCAGTATCCCTGGCATATTCTGTTTTTTTTTTTAATAGCCTCTTAAAGATACAGAAATCATTCTTCTCTGGGGAGTTGGAGGAGGTCCCCCATGCAACAGTGGGCCGCACTCAGGCTGTAGTCTGCAGACCACCTCCCTTGCTGCTTATTATGACCAGGGCTCCTTGGAGCACTGGCTGGTCTTCAAGCAGAGTAAGGAAAATATGAGGAGGCTGGAGCTTCCTCTAGTGCCCAGAAGTAAGGAAAAGTTGGAAACAAAGGGAAGGATGGCGTGTACTAAAAAGATCCAGTGGTCACCTTGACAGAGCTCCCAGTGGACAAGGCTGGAACCATTTGAGCCATAAAATATATGATGATGGCTTTGGATTACAGCCCAGAGAATAAATATCCATGAGTCCACAAGTGTATACATGACTGAATAAAATAAATAAGGGGAGGAGAGGCAACCAATCTTCCTTACTAAGTAACAAATGTAGAAGAAACAAAGGAAATAGAAAATCTTCTTTCAGGCATCACAGTATTAATTGCTGTAGGCAAGATGCACTGACAAATGCAAAAAACTGGTACACAAGACCTGAAGGAGAAACAGGGCAGTTGCATCACCCTCAAAGTTTCTTCCTCCCGTATTACTAATTACTGGAGGGTTTGTAAGCTGTGTCTACAGACTCTAGTACTCCTCCCTCCAGCTTACGTCCCTTCCCTGTGGGCCAGCCCTGCTCTTGAGGAATAGAGTATGATAAGGGAAAGCTGGGACTGCGTCACCAGGTGACGCCTAGTGGGAGCCACCTGGCCCACAGTATCAAAGGTTACCTCATCAGGAGTAGGTCATGTGTCCTGCTGTGCAAGCAGGACAGTTCACCCCCCTGGAATTCTCTAGCTCCTTCCCAGGCAGCCACAACCTTGGTCTAAGCCTGAGAAGACATTGGGTGACCCAGATTGAGAGAAATTCTGCAAACTAACTGACCAGCACTCTTCAAAAGTGTTAAAGTTAAGAAACAGAAGGAAAGATGAAAAACTGTCATACTGGAGGAGATGAGGGGCACGTGGTGATTAAATGCAGCATTGGTAGCTTGGAGTGAATCCTGAAAAGGAAAAAGGACTTCAGTGAGAAAACAGTAAAATCTGAGTAAAGCCTGAAGTCCAGTTCATTTCATTGTTACCAGCGTTACTATCCTAGTTTTGATCAGTCTACCATGGTACTGTATGATGTTAACCTGGGCGAAGGGTGTGTGTGAACTCTATATTGTCTCTCTAACTCCACTGGAAATCTAACTTATTTCAAAGGAAACAACAACTTCTTATCCTGGATGGATCATCAGCTTTATCTCAAGCATTATTTTATTAGCCACGCACCCATTTGTATGTAGAGGAGAATTTATTGATTCACTACTTGAAGTTTATTTTGGAATGTACATGTTTTTAATATTATTTATCTCTCTTTTCAGGGGAGGCACCACCTGCTGCAGAAGTTGCCTCATCTTTTGTGATCCTGTGTGTGTGCAGTTTAATAATATTAATAGTGTTAATTGCAAACTGTGTATCCTGCTGTAAGGACCCAGAAATAGACTTTAAGGTGAGCACAGAGGGTAGGAACATTTAAAATGGTCTTCTAATATGTTTTTTAGTAGAATAACTAGGTATCATAGTCCTTTGGGAGCAGAGATCAGATTTTTTTCTCCTAATGGCTAAATACTAAATATTTTCTGCCTTAATGAATAGTAAATATTGTTGATCATATAGTTTCCAAAACAGCAGCTCATCTCTGCTAGGACAGACACTGTTCAAAATGGTCTTGGCTTTGTGCCAGTAAGATTTTCTTTACACAAATAGGAGGTCTGGATTTGGTGCACCAGCCGTAGTTTGCTGCACCTCCATCAGACAGTAACCACTTGCCCGTGGTAAGTTTAGGTTTTTGCTGAGTGAGGAGTGGAGTGTGATGATTGAATTGACTCTCCATAAGGCCTATGAGGAAGAGCAGGTTGGTTGTTCCCCTCCACCCCCAAACTTCTGTAGGCTGGTAAATTTGTGGTCATTGAGATTACTGAGGCAAAGGGATCCCCCAGTGTGTTTTGTGAAAGCAGAAGATCATCGAAACCTCGAGTTCCCTAACAGGGAGGAGAAGGCTGCGGATTGTAAAGTCCTGGCCAGGAAGGGTAATAGAGAAGATCTGGTTGTAGTAGCAGATAGTAGAGTCTACCAGTGAACTAGCCGGGAAAGCCTCTGGAACTTACTGCATGCCTGCTGGAGTGCATTCGGGCTCTGTAAATACTTGTTATAAGGAATACAGCCTGCAGAGAAAATGGTTCTTAATGTCAAGCCCTGCTGACTGCACAGGGCTGTCTCAGGAGTCTGGAGGGCCAGTGGTTTGAACTGGGGGAAAAAGAAGGTTGTCTCCTGGCTAAAGCCTTGTTTTCCCTGGACATGGGGCCCTGGTCTTTAGAACCTCATACCTGTTTTTATGTGCCGTCTTTATCCCGAGCCTTCTGGTAGCCCTGAGGAGACAGAGATGTGCTGTTTTCTTGGGTCAGCACTTGTCGTATACACACAGAAGGCTGAGAACGCAGGAGGGCGGTCGGAAAAGACTAATGTAGATCAGTCCCTTTAGAAGATTTTGCTCCAGACCTGTAGAGTTTTACTCACAACATCAGTCTCTAGGCCTTAGAACCCCTACAGACACTGCTGTGGGCAGCTGCTGACTGCACTAGTATAGGGGCACAATTGTAGGTAGATAGTTTGTGGCCCTTGCCTGTGAGTCTTACTGAGGGACTTTGCACAGAAACCTGGCCATTTCAGGACAAAGATAAAGCCTGATCAATGTTGCTGATACCGAAATCTAGTCCCCGTCTCACATTTCATGATGCCTTATTCTTGCCTTAGATCATGCGAAGCTTTTTGAATCTCAGGATTGAATGCTGGGAGTTCATTGTGAGAGCTGGGCATCTGTATTGTTACCAAGCTTTCCCTAGCGATGCTGGTGCAGGGGCCGTAGTGTGTTAGAGGACTCTCCAGCTCTAGAGTCTGTGTGACTGCGTAAGCGTTATTTCCATCTGTGGTTTGCTGATTATCTCTGGATTTACAGCTGTGCAGTTTTACAGCTGATGGTCCGTGGAAGTAATTTTACAGACCAGAAAGCTACAGTCTGGTAGCACAGGTGGCTTGCCCACGTTCATCCAGATAGCCAACGGCATAACTTTAAAAGTGACCCGGGCTTATCTCATTTTTCTTCTTTTCTTTTTTCAGACAGCGTATCTCTCTGTCACCCAGGCTGGAGTGCGGTGGCATGATCACACTTGACTGTAGCCTCAACCTCCCAGGCTCAAGAAATCCTCCCACCTTAGCCTTGCCAGTAGCTAAGGTTACTGTAGGCATATGCCATTGGGTCAGGATAATTTTTGTATTTTTTGTAGAGACAGGGTTTTACCGTGTTGCCCAGGCTGGTCTTGAACTCCTGAGCTTAAGTGCTTTTCCCTCCTCTGCCTCCCAAAGTGCTAGGATTACAGGCGTGAGCCACTGTGCCTGGACATTTTTCTTATATTTATGCTACATTACCTGTCTGAATCTTTAGAATCATCTGTTGGTATATCTAGTGGTATGTCATACTGCTGCCAAATTTTGAATGGCAGTATTTTAAGGTAGGAGTGATGGATGAAATAATTTTACAGAGAGAGCCTTATTTAGGAATATCCAAAAGGAAAATGGAAGAATTTCCTCTGTTCAAAAATACCCTCACAGATTGAAGTTACAGTACCTCATTCTTCTTGCTCCTAACTCTGTCAATACAAATAGCAATAATGTGCTTTAATGCATTGGAGAACGTATATGAGAATAATGTCTTCTCACATGCATGTGGAAACATAAGCGTTAGAGAAATCTACCACTATAACTTAGTTTCTTTCTTGTATTGGATGAGGTCTGAGGATAGGTGGTAGAAAAGAAAAACAAAAAGAAAGATATTTGTAGACCATTCAGTGCAGAACAGTCTTGTTCACCGATCTGTTCCCAGCTTCTGTTATGGTGCCTGGAGGAGTAACATGTTTATTATCTGAACAGATGACTTGATGAATGACTTGATAATTGGCCGTGTCTATGGTAAATTAACTTGGACATCAAGGTATACCAGTTCACCAGAATGGTGACGGGAAGAGTTGCGATAGCTTCCCGGCAAACATCATTTAAAAGGTTTCCACAGCTTTATTGGTGCATCCCCCCTCACTTTTTTTTCTGGGTGTTTGTTGAGACAGGGTCTTGCTCTGTCATCCAGCCTTGACTTCCTAGGCTCAAGCAATCTTTCCCCCTCAGCCTCCCCAGTAGCTAGGACTACTCCAGTAGTTCCTTGCCTTCATGCCTGGCAAATTTTTAAAAATTTTTATTTGTAGAAACAAGGACTTGCCGTGTTGCCCAAGGCTGGTCTAGAGCTCTTGGCCTCCAATGATCCACCTGCCTCAGCCTCCCAGAGTGCTGGGATTACAGCGTGAGCCTCTGCACCTGCCACATCCTCAATTGTAAAGTTGTCATCTTTGGAAAGCCAGATGTGCTTAAGTTAATTACACTTAGGCGCCGCACAGTTTTTTAGTGACCTTTGTGATTCAGATCATGATGATTTTTCTAGCTAATTTAGTAATGTTTCCATTGTCATTCTTTTCAGAGAAATAGGACCCACATAAAAATATCTTTTCTGAGTCTTTTAACATTTATTTTGATAGAAATCACATTTCAATCAGAAATGCATATACAACTTAAAAATGATTTTTTTCGATTCACTATGCAAAGAATCATGTCATGCGAGTAAATAATAATTTTAAAAGAATTGCTTGGCTAGGCACGGTGGCTCATACCTGTAATCCTAACACTTCGGGAGACTGAGGTGGGAGGATTGTTTGAGCTCAGGAATTTGAGACCAGCCTGGGCAACATAGGGAGACTCCACTTCTACAGAAAAAATCAAAAACTTAACTGGGCGTGGTGATGCGTGCCTGTGGTCCCAGCTACTGAGGAGGCTGAGGTAGGAGGCTTGCTTGGGCCCTTAGAGGTCCAGGCTGCAGTGAGCCATGATTGTGCCACTGTGCTCCAGTCTGGGCAACAGAGCAAATCCTTGGCTCAAAAAAAAAAAAGTAAATTTTTAAGCCTAAAAGAGTATGTTTGTGTAAATTCCATTGCATTTAACTTCAAACTATCAGTTTAAAAAATTACATAAAATATGTATAATTTATTTTCCTGTCTTGTATTCTGCTGTTTGGAGTCAGAGAACACAATTACATATGCTTTTTACTTGACATTAAGTACAAATAGGAAAAACAATTGTGGCAGCAAGTTTCAAGTGAGTGCATAAATATGTTCCTATTCTAAGTGTAGCCAGTAGTTTTGAATGCTTGTTCTCTTTCATTTTAGGAATTTGAAGATAATTTTGATGATGAGATAGATTTCACACCACCAGCAGAAGATACTCCCTCTGTTCAGTCCCCAGCAGAGGTCTTCACACTTTCAGTACCAAATATTTCACTACCAGCTCCCTCACAATTCCAGCCTTCTGTAGGTAAGACTGTACAACCTAATGTCATATTTTCCTGAATTATTTCTGAGATGTGAGAGTGGGAGCCTTGCTATCATAAAAATGGCACTGCCCATCTTCTCTTTGGTTTGTTTCTCTTCCTTCTGCTCCCAGTGAAGCTGAGTTCTAGTGGTCAGGCCCATTGTATTCCTGCAATAGCTTCGTCTTCTCCTTTCTGGACCCTGGGTGTAGTATGAAAAGAAAACGAATCTCCTTGATTCATTGACATTGAACACCTTGACAGAACTCCTGGGCTCTGTTCTGGAGCTGGTTTCTCTGCTAGTTCTGGCCACAGTTCACCTTGCTGAGTAGGACTTTGCTGGCTTCCACTGGGATGCCCTGCATTTGGGGAGGAGAGGAATGTTTGGATAAGTTAATCAGATTGACTTTTCTAAGCTTCTTCAGATAGAGGTTTGATTCTATGTTAATTGATGTCTTGTTAAAAAATTGAATGTAGCTAGTGGTTCAAGAAGTAGGGTTTTCTGAGATTGCCACAAGAAGACTGTGTAAGTCTGTAGGTTCTAGGACTACCTTTTCTGGTGTGACACACACTGTGGGCTCTGCTTAGGGCAGAATAAACCCCCGAACTGATAATACCACTGTGGATAGGCATGACTACAAGTAAGGGCCAGATGGAACATGACAAAGCTGGTGCATTCCATTTAAATATTTGTAAAGTAAGGTATATTTAATATTTATCGATTTGTCCAACACTAAAAAAAAAATGCCTTTAGTTTTTAGCTTTAATTTCTGAATAAAGATATCCTACTCCAACCACAATAATGAAATTTAAAGGAGGTCTAACATACTCTTGACATAACTTAAGTATGCCTACTCTAAATCAAAATATTTTATCCTTGCCTGTTTGATAATTTGCTTTCCTTTATACTTAAGAAAAACCTTGAGAGACCTCTCCAAGCTTTTATAGGCCCATAGTCTATCACCCGTGGATTAATTTCAAGTAATAGAATTCTAATTCAGATCAGCCTAAGTGGGAAAGGGAATTTTCCAACACGTGGACCCCAACCACAGGAAGAGCAGGGGTTCAGCTGACCTTGGAGACAGCTAGAACCAGGGCCTGGAACATCATCAACATTTTAATTCATTTCTGATTTTCTCTTCTCTTTTCGTATCTGCTGAACTCTCAGGCAGCTTCTCTGCTCAGTAGGAAGGCTGGCTGCCAGCAGCTCCATGCCCATTCCCTTGTTGTTTTATAACCACAGAGGAAAGGAGCTTCTTTCTCTCTTTCTTTGGACCAGAAAGAAAACCCTTTGGAGGGACATTCTGGTTGGCTTCAACTGAGTCACAGGATGCAGAGCCATCACTGGGCAGGAAGGTGGGGATAGACTGACAGTTTCTCTTCAGGATCTACTGGGGATGGATGGGAGCACAGTCATATTCGGGCAGGAGAGAAATCATGGTGACCTGGGCAGCCATTATAATTTTGTTTATATACACACCCCTTTCTGTTTTACCGAAGCCATGTACCCTAATATTCCTCTTCAAAGGAAGAAATTATTTTAAATTTCTCTGCATAGAATACTCAGAATATTTTTATCATCTTAGGATATGAGAGGCCTTTCCAAGCATGCACCAAATCCGGAATCCATAAAGGAACATTATTGCCAAATATGATTTACAAAATGAAATATTTTGTATAGAAAAAGACACCACACACAAATTGACAGAGTCGCAAAAGATACTTGTAAACAACAAACAGGATTAAAAACAGTTACATATCAAGAATATAAACAAATGTGTGAGAAAAAGTAACATGCTACTTGAATAAATAAGCTGAGGACCTGAAAGGAGAAACTCAAATGGCCAATAAACATAGTAACCTTGTTTTTAATTAAAGAAAGCAGACTTAAGCTGATAGCAGATGAGTAAAGACGAGAAGAAATGACAGCAGGTAGTGATTGGTGAGCATGTGGAGAGTCACTGGCACTGTCATCCACTATGATCAGTGCAGCTATAAATTGCTGAAGATGTTCGTTCTGGAGGGGCAGTCTGGCAACATGTATCAAAATATGAGACATGTTTACTCTTGATCCAGCAATTCCACTTTTAGTAATTTGTCTTTAGGAACTAATTGGGTAAGTGTGCAAATATGCATGTACAAAGGAATTTATTGCAGCATTGTTTGGCAGGGTGAGATGGAAACAGATTAAATATCTGTCAATATGTGCTTTGCTAAATTATAGTAAATCGATACAGTAGAGATTTATGTATTCCTATAAAAGTATCAAGGTGAACTATATTTGACTATGAAAGATATTTGTGATATATTACATGAAAAAGATATGCCACATACTCACAAGCAAGTCTACAAGTTCTACCAGGTTTTTTCTTTTTTTTTATTTTTAAAATGTATTTTATTTTTTGCATAGATAGTATATTCACTTGGTTCAAAAACCGTAACATTAAAAAAGTGTATCTACTGAAAAGTTTCCCTATGGCATTTGAATCTGATCTGTTTTCCACCACTGCCTTCCCTAGGTAACAGCTGCACTTTTGGCTCTTGTTTTTTCATATATCTTTCTAGAATTTGTTAATGTTGGTATCTCCCCTCACTCCCATTTACATTTACTTTAATTTTTAAAATTTTTGTTTTTTTAAAGACTTTTTGTAGAGAAGTTTGAGGTTCACAGCAAAATTTAGAGGAAGGTAGGTAGACATGTCTATACCCCCATACACACACATGCATAGTACCTAGCCTTTTTTTTTTTTTTTTTTACTTCAAGGTTGTCATGGTAAATTCATTATTCTGCATCATACTTTTTTTTCACATACCAATGTACCTTGGAGATCTTTCCATCTTGTTAAAGTGAATGTATTCTTGCTTCTAGGTTCGTACTATGTAAATTTTATGGCTTTAGCACAGTTTATTTAAACAGCCCCCTGTTGATGGATATTTGGCTTGTTTCTAATCTTATGCAGAAACAAATAAAGCTTGTATCTGTGGTATTTTGCAGGTGGTTGTTGTACTGGTATCTGTAGAATACATTTTTTAAAGTGGGTCAAAGAATACATGTGTTTATAATTTGATGGGTCTTGCCAGCTTACCCTCTGCAGGAGTTGTACTAATTTATATTCCTGCCAGTTGGGTATCTAATGGTAAATGCCATTGCTTTTGAAGCTAAATTGGAATCAATTCTAACTAGATTGTTATAAATTTAGGATGTTAACTATAATCCCCATGGTAACCACTAAAAATTTGCAGAAAAGGAAGTGAAGAGAGAATCAAAATGGTACACTGAAAAAAAAATCAATCACACATATACAAAAAAGGATTTTTTGATGAACAGGGTTCCTAATTTTAATATAGTGAATTTTATAGTTTTTTTTAGAGTTTGAAATTTAAGTCCTTTTTAGAGTTAGGACTTTTTGTGGTGTTTAGAAATTCTTATTCTGTGATCAAAATAATACCTTTTAAAAAATATTTTAAGCTTTTGCTTTGACATTTAGATCTAAAACACATCTGAGTTGATTTTTGAGGATGGTGTTAGGAGGAATCCAACTTCAGCTTTCCTTATAGAATGCCGTGGTTTTTCAGCTTCATTCATTCACTGATCCTTCCTTTTCTCTCTACCTCCGTATGTGTGTGGGTCTATTTTAGGCTTTCTATTTTCTGTCATTAATTTGTGTATTTCTTGTTCTAGTACCACTCTTTTAATCATAATAATGTCATAATAACACGAACTGCAAATATTTTCTCAAATTCTGTATGTTCTCTTTCATTCCCTTGATATTGTCCTTGATGCATAAAAGTTTTCCATTTTAAGTTTGATGAAGTCTAGTTTTTCTGTTTTTTACTTTTGTTGCTTGCGCTTTTGGTGTCATGTTTAAGAAACTATTGCCAAATCCCTAGTCATGAAGATTTCTCCCTATGTTCTCTTCTATGAGTTTCTTAGTTTTAGCTCTTGCTCTTCAATTCATTTTGAATTAATTCTTTTATATGGTGTGAGATTAGGATCCACCTTAATTCTTTTATATGTGGGTATCCAGTTGTCTCAGTTAACAGTGTTTCAGAGCCTATTCTTTTCCTGTTGAATTGTCTTGCCACCCTTTTTGAAAATCAGTTTACCATATTTGTTTGGGTTTATTTCGGACTCTTGGCTGTATCCCATTGATCTGTATGTCTATCCCTATGTGGGTACCACACCATTTTGTTTACTGTAGTTTTTGTTTAATAGTAAGTATTGAAACTAAGATTGTGAGAGTCTTCTTTTTCTTTTTCAATTTCTTTTTTGCCTATTTGAGATTCCTTACAATTCCAACTAAGTGTAAGGATTAGTCTTCCTATTTCTTTAAAACAGGCCATTGGGATTCTGATAGGGTTTTTTGTTGTTGTTGTTGTTGTTGTTTTTTAAGTCTAGTCAAGTGAACCAGTGGCAGTAGAGAAGGAACAAAATAATCTGTAATGGTTGTAATCAAGGAATTTTTTTTTGATGTGCCATTTTGATTCCTTTCTCTTTCCCTTTGGATTATATTTTTAGATGTTTTCTTAGTGATTACAGTTAACATCCCAGATTGATAACACTTTTGAATTGATAGCAGCTTAGCTTCAACAGCACACAAAATCTGCTCCTATACAGCTCAGTCCCTCCCTTTATGTTGTTGTCACAAATTACATCTTTATACAATTTGTGCCTATTAGCACAGTTACAATTTTTTAATGCATTCATATTTTAAATTGTGTAGCAAATAAAAAGAGGAGCTAGACACCAAGAATATAGGTATGATGGTACTCGCCTGTAGTCCCAGTTACTTGGGAGGCTGAGGCAGGAGAATTGCTTGAGCCTGGCAGGCTAAGGTTGCAGTGAGCCAAGATAGCATCACTGCACTCCAGCCTGGGTGACAGGGCAAGACTTTGCCTCAAAAAAAAAAGAAAAGAAAAAATATTAATTTTAAAAAATAATGTCTTGTCTAATAATTAGTCTAATGTCCATTTTCTCACCGACAGTTTCTGTTCATTCGTTTTTACCTGTGAATGGGCCACATTTTTATTTCTTTCCATGTTTCATAATTTTTCTTGGAAACTGGATGTTTTATTGAATAATATGTGCAAAAGAGAAATAGTAGAAAAGAAAGAAAATAAAAAATATTCTCTAGGTTTTTGCAGATTTGCTCTGCTAGGGCACTCCTTCAACAAACATCTAGCCAGGCCATTTACAGCTCTTCCTTAGCCTTCACTTTCTTCTTGTGTTGGGCCTGAAGACCAGCCCCAGCTGAAAGCCTGTGTTCTTCCCCAGCCTTTCTGAGCACACATCCTGCCCTGAGCAAGCACATGGCTATCTAGGTTCTCATCTACACAGGAGCTTTCCAAAGCCCCCTTCTCCCCCAAAATCTCACTCCCCAGCTTTTCTGCCAAAGCTTTCTGTGTGTGTACTGTTGGCCTCAACTGTTAGTTTTTGCCCTAGATGGCAGTAACTTGTCCTCATTTGCCTTTTGTTGTTTTCGAGGAATATGTGACCACTCCATCCTCATAGAGTTGTGAGTTATGTGAAACAAAGAGAAGCACTTGTGGCAGTCCTTCAGGGCAACCCCAGTTAGGTCAAGGTAAACTTAGTTCCTTGGGAATAAGGCCCACTATGCTCCCCCTGGATCCTGGTACCCACCTGGGAACACAAGTCATCTTTAAGACTGTGGGCGCACTGAGGAGGGAGACTAGGGAAGTAGTGTAAGTTAAAGCCACAAAGATATTCTACCCTGTGTCAGTGGATTTTCTCCTGGATTGCTTTACTTGCTGAATACCTTTAACTATCTTCTGGAGTTTTTATAAGGTTAACACTGGCAGTTTAAAAAAAGTCTCTTAGTGTTTCTTGGAAAAGACAACCACCAGAGGAGATGTCTCTGCTCCACCTTTCCACTGCTGTCCCTTTTCTTTGGTCAGTTAATTCAATAGACGTGTAGTTAAATGGTGCCAGAACAATTGGCTGTTCATTGACAGACAAGTTGAACTTTGATCGATACCTTGCACCGTATGTAAAAATTAACTCAGAATGCACATAAACCTAAATGTAGAACCTAAAATTATAAAACTTTTAGAAGAAACTCTTTATAATCTTTAGTTAGACAAAGATTTGTTAGAAAGAACACAAAAAGCATCATTCACAAAAGGAAATACTTACACATTGGACCTTATCAAAATTAAAAGCTTTTTGGAAATTAAAATAAAAAATTTAAATTTAAAGTGTTTTGGAAGACATTGTTCTTCCAAACATTGTTCTTTTGACAAGAGAATGAAAAACCAAGCCATGGATTGGGAGAAAACATTTGCAAATTATTTATTTGCTAAAGGACTTGGTTTCAGAAGATAGAAATTTCAAAACTCAGTAATAAGAAACAGCCCAATACAAATGAGGCAAAGATTTGCATAGATATGTCATCTCAGAAGATATACAGATGCAGATAAGCAAATGAAAAAGGACTTGACATTATTAGTCATTAGGGAAATAAAAATTAAAACTAAAGTAAGATTGCATACCCTTTAGAAGGGCTAAAATGGAAAAGACTGACTACAGCAAGTGATAGCAAAGAGACAGAACAACTGGAACCTCACGCACTACTCATGCTTTAGGAAGCAGTTGGCAACTTCTTTAAAAGTTAAAGAGACATCTCACCGTTCAGCTCCTTGGTATTTATTCAAGAGAAACGAAGGCATTTGTCCCTACAAATATTTGCATGCATGTATTTATAGTACTTGATTTGTCAGAGCCTCAACCTGTAAACGACATGAATGTTCGTCTACTTGTGAATGTATAAACAGACTGTGGTATGTTCATTCAGTGGAAAATTCCTCTGTGATAAAAACAATAATAAACTCTACACTCTAGACCTTGATTGAATTTTAAAATAATTGATATTCACTGATATTGATATGTACAAAGAGTACATACTGTATGATTCTGGTTACATAACATTTTAGAAAATGCAAATTGTAGTGTAGAAAGCACGTGAATTGTGTAGAGATGGGGGCAGATGAGTAGCAGGGAGGAGCTACTAAGGAGTGTGAGAAGACTTTTGTGGGTAATGGAGCTGTCCTGTATTTTATTTTAGTGATGGTTTCACAGGTGCATACAAATACTAAAATATGTGAAAGTGTATACTTTAAATATGTGGACTGTATTGTATAATGACTTCAGTAAAACTTTTTTAAAAAATTAAGAATAGTTTCAGAGGGATAATCTTATGTCTAGGTGAACTGTTCAGAGAGATGAAAATAAGGACTAAGTAAAAGCCATTGGTGTGGTAATTGGTAATTACATTAGAGTAGTTAGAAAAAAACAATTTGAGGTACTAAAGAATTAATGAGGTAGGAAACTCATTAAAAAACATTTTTGGTTTTAAAGCTTAAAACTGTTTTGGCATGGTTCATTTAAAAAGATGTTTTATGTATTTATTCCTACCTTTACTTGCACAGCCTTTATGTTAGTGTTTATTCTTTATAGGTTATATATTTAATATTTATTTTGTATTAGTTAGATACTTACATTTCATTTTTAATGTTTTTTTCTCTACAGAAGGATTGAAGTCTCAAGTTGCCCGCCACAGTCTGAACTACATACAGGAAATTGGAAATGGCTGGTTTGGAAAGGTAAAATCTTCTTCAGTTTCATTTGTTTCCCTCTGAAGGATACTGTGTACAGTGTAGAGCTGATGAAGAATTGTGTCATGTGGCGTTCCACCTGCCCCCTGGGCTCTGTGGTATGAAATGAGTTTCCCTGTCCCCCCCTCTGGCAGCACAGGGGCATGAGCTTTAGCCTTGCTGTGTGTGGGGCCATTTCTAGGAAGCTTGTCTTAGTGCATTCAGTCTGCTATAACAAAATATCACAAACTGGGTCACTTATAAACAACAGAAATTTATTTCTTACAATCCTGGAGGCTAGGAAGTCCAAGATCGAGGTGCTGGCTGAGTCAGCATCAGGTGAAGGTGGCACCTTCCTGCTTTATCCTCATGTGGTTGAAGCAGCAGGGCAGCTCTCTGGAACCTCTTTTGGAAGGATGTGAATTTCATTTCTTCCCAAAGGCCCTCCTCCTCTCTATCACAGTGGTCATTAGGTTTCAACATATGAATTTGGGAAGGACACAGGACACAAACATTTTGGCCATAGCTAAAGCCTTTAAAATTGTTGACATAAGAAAGAAGGGAAAAGAGACCTGGAATCTTAGCAGTGTCAGCTTTGTATCCTCCTCAGGTTAGATTGTTATTCCTCCCTCTTACAGCAGTTAAGCCACTTTAGAACTGTAAATATAGTCTTACAATGAAGACCACCATGAAGAACTGTCCTTTTCATACCCTGTCAAGTGGCCTGTAGTAATAGTGCTTTGTTGGTCTTTTTACCATAGATGGCTCAGAAGGATTAATCTCCTGCAGTCATTTCCACAGTGCCGCAGTGGTTCTCTGCAAGAGGTACCTAATGGAGTAGGGGTTACATCGGAAGCAGGGTGCTTACAGCGGGAGGATGCACTTCCCAGTAAGCAGCCATCTTCTGCTGCCTCTCCTTCCCTTCAGCCTTGTCTGTTAGGCCTGTAGCTTTCATGTCTTCTCAGCTCTACGAGTTCTCTTCTGCACCATTCAGCAAACCCTATTACATACCAGCCATTCATTGTTAATGGTGCTAGGGGTATGATGTGGAGGAAGATGGGTCAAACCTTGACCTGTGTGGAGTCCTGTATGAGAGATCAAACAACACCCACAAGCCTTAGATTTCTAGCTGGGAGGGTCACACAGCAGTCAGTTGTGGGAGGTGGGCTCAGAGAAGTATAGGGCAGGTAGGTGATGTGGGATCTGTGTGCACCTAGAGACTGCGCTGCTCAGAGTGAAATGGGAAAACACACTGAGAGATCATGATGTAATCGTGTTACCTTTTTAAAAGAATCACTCTGGAAGTCATAGAGGGGGAAGGTGAAAGCAGGGAGGAGATGGGCTAGAAGGCTCCTATAGGCATCCGGGTAGAGGTCCAGGCAGCTTGGACCTGGAGGATAGCGGTGGAGGCGGCAAGAAGTAGTGAGACTCAAGATAGATGTTTGGATAAGAGCATGCCAGTGTAGACTTAGAGTGGATGAGACATAGGCTCTGGAGGAAGAGGCAGTCAAGTTGACTGCTTAGGGCCTGATTAACTGGAAGAACAGAGTTGCTGTCAACTGAAACACAACAGACACTGCAGGAGAGTCAGGCTTGGAGGAGGAAGTCGGTGTTCACCTTTGCTATGTCAGGTGGGAGTCGGCTATTGGACAACTTAATGGAGGCAGCAAGTAGCTGAACTGGAAATGCAGAGCAAGAGTTGAAGAGAGAGGTTCCAGACTAGAGATGAAAATCCAAGCAATCTCACTCTATAGAGCGAATTCAAAGCTAGGAGACTAGGTGAAGTCATGAAGAATTTCAAAGTGGAAACCAGGGGAGGCTCTGCAGCAGGAAAGACACCAGTGCAGGCAAGGAGAAGCAGTGAGGATGGAGAAGCCCAGTAGATGGGAGGCTCTGAAAGTCAGGTGAAGAAGAGCTCCAGAAGATTAATTGTAGTATGCTGCAGCTTACACATGGAGTAAGATGAAGCCTGGGAGAATTAGGATTCAGCAGCGTGAGTTCCTTGGTGTCCTCGAAAGAAGCTGCTCAGGGGGCAATGGTGATGATGCCACATCCTTGGTTGGAATGGATTCAAGAGAGGAAGAGGAGACAGTGCATTTAGATAACTCTCTCGAGTAGTTTTACCCTAAACAGAAGCAATAGGCCAGATGTGGTGGCTCACGCCTATAATTCCAGCACTTTGGGAGGCTGAAGTGGGGAGGATCACTTGAGACCAGGAGTTTGAGACCAGCCTGGGCAACATAGCACGACCTCATCTCTAAAAAAATTTAGCTGGACTGGTGGCATATGCCTGTAGTCCCAGCTACACGAGAGGCTGAGGCAGTAGGCCCACCTGGGCCCAGGAATTAAAGGCTGCAGTGAGCCATATTTGTACCACTGTGCTCCAGACTGGGTGACAGAGCAAGACACTGTCTCAAAAAAAAGAGAGGATGATTTAGTTAATTATCAGAATTTCTTTTTCTCCATTTTTCTGTCCTTATATTTCTGGTAAACACATTGAGTTCTGTTCAGGTTTTTACTCTATTTTCAGGACATTAAAATTAATCTATTTTAAAAGAAAATCTTTTGTGTTGATCATTCTCTTTTTTGATCATTCTCTAGAGTTAAATAAAAACCTTTATTAGCATTTTCATCTTAAATATTGCACTTTGGAATGCCTTGGCATTGTCCTCTTTTATATTTAGCATTTCCCTTGGGACTAGTTCTTCTTAATTGTTGTTAGTTTGTTTTTGAGATGGAGTCTTGCTCTGTTGCCCAGGCTAGAGTGCAGTGGCTTAATCTCAGCTCACTGCAACCTCCACCTCCTGGGTTCAAGTGATTCTCCTGCCTCAGCCTCCCAAGTAGCTGGAATTACAGGCACCTGCCACAATGCCCAGCTAATTTTTGTATTTTTAGTAGAGACAGGGTTTCACTGTGTTAACCAGGCTGGTCTTGAACTCCTGACCTCGTGATCCACCCAACTCGGCCTCCCAAAGTGCTGGGATTTCAAGTGTGAGCCAGCGCGCCTGGCCATGGCTAGTTCTTATGTGAGGCAGCACATTCTCATTTCGTGTTCTGTTGATTTCAATGGAATGTGTTGTTGAGTGGAGTTTTGGTAGGAGATCAAGGCGTGGTATCATTGGATGGAGTATGATAGTGTTTAAGTTTCAGAGCAACAATTGATTGTACGTTGGCTTTCTCATATGTGTAGCATATGTGTGTAGCAGACTAAATAACAAAACCTAGCGGAAGTGTTTTTGAGGAGCATTTGATTATGTTGGAACCGAACCTATAAATTGCACTTCTGTAAAATCATGGTTAATTTTCCTGAAGTAGAATACATTTTTGGCCGGGCGTGGTGGCTCACGCCTGTAATCCTAGCACTTTGGGAGGCCAAGGTGGGTGGATCACCTGAGGTCAAAAGTTCAAAACCATCCTGGCCATAATGGTGAAACCCCATCTTTAAAAAAAAAAAAAAAAAAGAATACATTTTTAAATAAATCAAATACAAATAAATATAAATACATTTTAAAATAAATAGAAAAGAAATATATGTAAATAAGTGAATATTGTAAATATCTGTTGAATGGTTTAAAATGGTCCTCTTACTGAAGAAAAGTTTTGAGTTTTCCAAGCTTTTCGTGCATTAGTATGTGAAAGAATAGGAGGTCATCTGCTTATTGCTTAACTTGTTCACGTGTATTCCATTTCTTGGTAAAAGTATCATTTTAATGGAAATGACACAAAAAATTATTCTTTGATTTTAGGTTCTCCTGGGAGAGATTTACACGGGCACTAGTGTAGCAAGAGTCATAGTGAAGGAGTTAAAAGCAAGTGCCAGC